>NC_142166.1:43014059-43327630 GCF_029865625.1 Vigna umbellata
ACAATATAGTTACAATAGTCCTTTTATCCAGATGATATTACTTGTACCTGCAGCATGTAGTATAAATTATGATACGACAAAAGCTGAGATCCCATTGCATCTTTTGTCACAAGGCAATGGATGTAAGCCCTGGTATAGTTCTTGCAAACCTGTGAGAGAGGAAACAAACTAAAACACGTGCTGGCTTCTGCAAAAAGATTTATCGGATAAAAAAAACGACTAAGACATACCATACAAGGGCAAGTGGGATCAATCGGACGCGTGTCTTCAGCCATTGCTTTGTGTTTTAATTTCAATACTCCCTGGAAAATTACATGAAAAATTTAAGTAAAAAAATATATTGACACATAAATGAGTAAAATTTGTAGAATTTTTTTAAAACTAGTATTACTGTAAATATATTAAAACCAGTGCAATAAAAAATTGAATCACTAGAGCCTAATAGGGAGACAGCATCATTATCTGTTAAAGTTCAGTTTTTCCAATGTTGATGTATACACAATAATTACAATTTTGTTACCAGTTTCTTAGTCCTTGTACAATTCTTAGGTGTAGTTGCGTGCTTGTATAACAGTTGTGTGCGTGTGTGGGGAAAGAATGTCAAATTATGAATAAAAAGGATAAAAAATGGCAACCTCAGGAATGAGAGCAGTGCCAAAGCGTGCTGTACGGGTGGGATACACGCAGTCATACATATCAGCACCCAAAGCACTACAAACAACAATATCAAGAGGATAACCAACTCCCTGAAAGTACATGCAAAATGTGATGACATTACACATTTACACTGATTATTTTTAAAACCAAAAAATGGGTTCATATGATCAAGTCATTCTGACCATAACATATCGTGGTTTATCCTCTGGCAAAGCAGCAGTGCACTGAGCAACAACTCGCCAAAATGAATTTTTATCTTCACCGCCTGAAAGACCACCAATAGCATAGCTGTGACAAAAGAAAATTATATTTAACCCCACATAACTATTGTAAAAACTATTAATTTCAATTTTCAAGACTTCTGTGTGCAGGTGTTCATATATAAAAGCAACTTGGGTCTATGAAAATTATGTTCTTTTGCTGGGAAAAAACCAAGCTCAAGCAAAAGTATCCAAACATTACCATGTAAAAAATACATGTTCTCCTGTGCCGATTGCAAGGGATAGTCTTGTAAGGTTCATTCTAATTTGCTTAAATTCATAAAAGAAAACCTTTATGCATCAAAATGTCTTGTATACTAGAACAAAGTCTCAAGTATGAATTATTTTTTCTAGTATCCATGGATGTCACTAAATTTGGGACACAATCGCCAAAAAAAAAAATTATGACTTTTCCTGACTAGATCAAGTTGAATACACGTTGATCTTAAAATTTTTAACGATTTTGATGAGTTTTCTTGGCTTTCATGTACCTAAATTTTTTCCCATAAATCCTCAATCAATTGACAGTAGCAATTAAGGTCAATGAATTAAAAAAACAGATCAGGCAAAGGTCCCCCTTCCTCCAAAAAAAATGAAACATGGATATAGGCCAAAAGGGGAGAAAACTAACAAGTAACGTAAAACTATTTTTTAAGCTTAAAACTTATCATAGTGCACATCCGCTTTATGAATAATTTGTTTGACCAAGTTCAGTTTAGGAAGGCAACTGTACCCGAAGCCAAGTCAAATCAAAGTGGCCAGTAGGTCCAGTACAGTCTAGTCTTTTTCTTAAAACAACCAAAAAGTATAAATAGTATCAGAAAAAACCATAAACAATTTACATGTTGACAAGAATTTTGCACCTACCCAGGCAAATTGCGCTCCACCAAACCCTTAGCACAGATATCCCTGATTACAGAATACCATAATTTATAAGCAATATACAACTTACAGAGGTAAAATAGTAATCAAATATAATGAAGAACAAATAGCAAGAAGGTTATGTTTTGTGCTTGAATTCACCTCAATATAGGATCTAAACCACCTTGAACAATACCAAATAAGTTTTGATCATGAGGTCTCTTGTGAGCTGTCACATAAGGAAATGTGCATCGGTATTTAGCACACAAAACAGGCAGTGCTAGAAAACTATAAGAATAATGGCCTATTATTTCTATTTAACATTCATGCTAAAATAAATACCAAACCTTTTACAAACTGACCATAATTTTTATACATGGCACATGCTAAATGAAAAACATAAATCACTTTCATCCTCTCTTCTATAACAAAGTATCTAATGTGCTAGTGATTGAATAAAAACAACTCAAGGATGAAAAACTATATAAATTTTTCCTTCCATTGTCTGTCTTTTACAGTTCTATCTTATAAGAAATAGAATATACAACAGAAATGTGTACTAAATAATAGTAAGAAAATATATTACTGCAATAAGGCTATGTTTTTCATTATGAAGAAATAGCTGTCCAATAACCAAGTGATATAAAACTCATACAGCCACTACAAAATAAATGAAAAACAAAATATTAGATGCTTTTTCCATTTCAAAGATGTGCATAGTTATCAATATTATAATTTACTAGATCTAGAATGAAAAGTTTAATTCAGAAATTTTCAATTAAAGGAAAAATGTATTGACTGATATGGTTTAAGGGTTGCTTCTCAGGTTAGCTTGAATAAAGTGCAAGTCAATTTAAAATGATTTCAGTTGCACTCATGCTTCACAATAAAGGAATAAATAATTGAAAATCGGAGGATTACTTTCTTCTTTTGTATCACAAGAATAAGAATTGTGCAAGTTAGGCCAGAGTTTATCCGGCATCACAATTCAACTCTTCTTATTGTGACTCTGTACTCCACTTCAATATTTACCTGCTATACATCTGTCTATCCATCTAAGTGTTCGATACATAGCTTCCTCAACTCGTGGACCAGTAATGGTGGTCTTTACAACATCATCAAGAGCCATAATGATATCTGCTCCAATTCTGTTCTGCATAATTAATGATAAAAACATGAAAGCCCATAAAACAAGGGAGCATCAAATCTTTCAAAATTCTTACATAAAGGTAAAAACTGTCACAGCAACAAATGAATGTATTAACCTGCTGAATTGAGAAAATAAGAAAGAAAGACATATAGAGGGAGAAAGGATAGAATTGTTCAAGTGAAATTGGCCAATCGTACAATACTAAAGATATGTACAATGTCTATACATCTCTATTAAAAGACCAAGTGAGGACATTTTCCAAGTAAAGAAAGAAAGAAATATCTTAAGAAAATAAACAGAATTATGAATGATTAACAATGAGTCACAGTCCATCGATAGTAAAGTGAAGAATATTACGGGCTGTCTTGAACTGTCATTTGTAAATCTTTATATAAACTAATAGCAAGAAAGTTGAATGAAGAGTAGAGAAGGACAGTAACATCAGCAAAAGAGAAATGGGAAAGAAGATAAAGGATAAGACCTTTATATAAGGTCTAAATTCCAATTGCTCATGGAAGTTCTAAAGAAATATCAACCCTCCTTCAATTGTTAATATTATAGAACCGACTAACTTAAAACATCGAAATGTTTTATTTAAAAGTAAAATCACATTATGCAAACTACCATGATTTCCTATACATTTTAAACACAACACACTAATTCGATCAAAAAAAGAAATACGCTCTGGTAAAATTTAAAGAAAAACATGGAGAAAGGCATTTTACTTACTTGGATTTGAATTGATTCCTCTGGTGTTAGAAGCATCGGCTTTCCATCAACCGGTGACTGCATCAAGAGAATAAACTTGTGTTACAATAATACAAAGAATAAAAGATAGCCATTATACTTCATTAAAATAATTCCATAAACATTACTTAATGTAAATTCTTTCATTAAAAAGATAATTAAATAAATGCAATAAATTGATTGTAAAATGACCACCACTATTCCATTAATTGCAAAATGCAAAGGAAAAAACACTTAAAATATTATCATATCATGCCTCCAAGGGATGAAAATGGGGTGAATGTGAGTGTGGGTAGTATTTCCCCTGAATCCATCCCTAGTTATATTAACAGGTATTCAGACTGGCAATGGATGGCCATTATCCATGGATAACTACATGTATACCCAAATTTAAAAAACATAAAAGGATTAGCATCACTTAATCCTATGTGCTTGTACAATAAAAAACTTAATATGAAATATTAAAAATCATAATCATGACATGCATGTAATGTTTGATAGACAAAAAACTTTTATAAGAAAATGGGTACCCATGTGTGGGTATTAAAATACCCATACCCACTCATCCGACACTCAAGTCAGACAATAAAAGTATCCATCATGACCTCTTGGATAAATATTCTATCAAACCTCAGGCGTCCATCCAATCAAAATGTTGTTTGACCAACCAGGGGTCAGAATGGTTCATGGTCCATGGGTTAACATGCATCATATATTGTTAGTTGGATATCAAATGCGATATTGAAAGTTCTTGGTAAGATATTAAATGTATTATTAGAAGTTGTGAGGAGATCTCATGTAAGTGCTCCTTCTTCTGACACTGTTGAACCTTTGGAAAATTCCTTGAATATTAATTGTGAACCTGACCTTGATGACTTGCCCATTGCTTTGAGGAAAGGAACTCAGTCTTGTACCAAGTATCCTATTTCTCACTTTGTGACTATTACAAGCCTATCTATGAAGCACCAAAGTTTCCTCTTTGCCATTGATGCAATTAGAGTCCTTACTTCAGTTCAAGAAGCATTGAAGGATGACAATTGGGTTCAAGCCATGAATGAAGAGATGAATGCCTTAGCAAAGAAGGATGACAATTGGGTTCAAGCCATGAATGAAGAGATGAATGCCTTAGCAAAGAACCAAATGTGGGAAATTGTTAACTGGCCACTAGATGAAAAGGCAGTAGGATGTAGATGGGTTTGTAATGTAAAGTATAAATCAGATGGCACATTAGAACGTTACAAAACAAGATTAGTTGCTAAAGTATTTACTCAGACTTATGGTGTTGATTATGAGGAGACATTTGCTCTAGTGGCAAAGATGAATACAGATAGAATCAATCTCTCATTGGCAGCTTATTTTGGTTGGGAATTTCAACAATTTGATGTGAAAAACGCTTTCTTGCATGGACAATTAGAGGAAGAAGTCTATATGGAAATTCCCCCAAGTTTTAGGCCTATTGAAGGGAACAAAGTACGTAGGTTGAAGAAAGCTTTGTATGGGCTCAAGCAGTCACCTCGTGCTTAGTTTGGTAGACTCAGTCAGGTTATGATCTCCATGGGGTATCGACAAAGTCAAGGTGACCAAACCCTATTCATCAAGCATTTCCCAAAAGGTAAACTTACACTACTCCTGGTGTATGGTTGTTGTAGGAGATGATGAACATGATAAACAAGCCTTGAAAGAAAAGCTTGCCGCCGAATTTGAAATGAAAGATCTAGGAAAATTGAATTACTTCCTTGGGATAGAAGCATCTTACTCGAAGAAAGACATCTTTATCTCCCAAAGAAAGTATGTTATTGATCTTCTCAAAGAAACAGGTATGATTGATTGCAAGACCAATGGAGTTCCTACATAACAAAACCATACAATTGGAAGTGATGAAGGTAGTTCTATTGTGAATAAAGGCCAATATCAAAGACTTGTTAGGAAGCTCATTTACTTAGGTCACACCAGACTAGACATAGCCATTGTTGTTAGTCAGTTCATGCATAATCCAAGGGAAAGACACTTACGAGCTATAAACAAAATCCTTCAATATTTTAAGACAAGGGAATTATTGTATAGGAGAGATGAAAAATTATAAATGGAAGTGCATACCGATGCAGATTATGCAGGTTCTGTCATAGATAGGAAGTCCACCTTAGGATATTGCATGTTCTTAGGTGGAAATTTGGTGACTTGGAGAAGTAAGAAACAAAATATTGTTGCAAGGTCTGATGTAGAGGCTGAATTTCGAGCTATGGCACAAGGGGTGTGTGAATTGTTATGGATGAAAATTATTATAAATGATCTTAAAGTAGCATGTGAAGAACCAATGATCATTTATTGTGATAACAAGTCAACTATTAGCATTGCCACAATCTAGTTCAACATGATAGGACCAAACACGGAGATAAATCAACACTTTATTAAAGAGAAATTGGATAATGATCTTATCACTATTTCCTACGTCCCTACTGGACTTCAGTTAGCAAATATATTTGCAAAAGGTCTTCCCACTAAGCGATTTTATGATCTAACATGCAAGCTAGGAATGAGATATCCACTCGCCAGCTTGAGGGAGAGTGTTGTTAGTTGGATATTAAATGCAATACTAAAAGTTGTTGGTAGGATATTAAATGTATTACTAGAAGTTGTTAGGAGCTTTTAGAAGTTGTTAGAAGGTTCTAGAGATCTCATGTAATTATTACTTTAGGGTTTGAGTTCTCAATATATAGAAGTTGATGTATTGTTTCAAATCGATCAATTGAATAAAATCTTCTTTCTTTCATAATAATTCTTTTAAGTTATATAATATGTAGTTATTTGTATATTAATGTGAGAGCGTATTAGTAAACCAGAGGTATGAGACTAAGTAAATATATAATGATAAATATCTAATGCATTTCTTTTATTTCCATTTCTCTATATTTTTTTAACATATTTGGACTATGAGGCCTGAAATCAACATGGAATATTAGGAGAATTGAAAACCAGCCCATGTTTGATCCAGTTAAGCCCAATTTTCAGTTTGGCAGAAAAGTAGGCAATTTTTTAGAAGTCTAAGCTAGTCCAACTCTCCAGTTTTAGACAGTTTAACCAGTTTTCACTGTTTTGTGGGTTAGAAATTATTTAGATGGTTTAGGATTTAATCACACTGGTTTGCAGTCAAAGTTATAAGTTTGGAAGACACAGTCACAAACCAGATTTCAGAACACTGATCATGAGTGAAGCAAAGAACACACCATCGAAATATTTTCTATATCTTCAAAAGGAAAAAAAAATACCTGAAATGTCACACCTTTTTCTGTGATGTCAGCAAGATGCAACAGCGAAACCTAAAACATCAGTGAAACAAAAATGAATTCATTTAACACGGATGCTGAACATTATTATCAATCAACAAATGTATAATATTGGTTCAATTACATAACATATTACACTAAATCATTCAGGATGAAAGATAATAGAACGGTTGTGAGAATGCTAGAAATCACAAAGTACATGCAATGTTATTAAAAACTGTTGAGATATCTGGTGAAGAGACAAAAATAATCCCTCTTTGTGTGTCTGTTCCACCATAGGATCATGCATATATATAAGTGTCTCAAATACAAAGAAGATACAAAGAGATGGCCCAAGGTCCATTAGTTACATTTAACAAAAACTATAACCAAATATACACAAGGTCATGAACTACCATTTGAAAGCCACCAGAATCTGTAAGCAGACCCCTTTGCCAATTCATAAAATTATGAAGGCCACCAACTTCATCAAGAAGCTCGGATGTAGGTCGAAGGGCCAAGTGATAAGTATTTCCAAGTATTATTTGGCAACCTATATCCTCAAGCTGACTATTTGTCAATCCCTTTATTGTTCCTGACCATTCAAAAATCCCATTTATAAGACAAAATTGCAGCATCTCAAGTGAACCACAACCAGTAAGCAATGCAGCAAATTCCTTACAAACCAAGACAATCACATCAATCAATGCAAATACCATCATTTAATATAGTATTTTCCATGGACAAACAAAAATCATAGCCCATAAGAAAATAATTCCCTTCAAAATAAGAAACATAAATTCAGTATTTTGTTCCAGTTAAAATGAAAAGAATTTGGGGACAACTAAAATATGATTTTGATCTTTCATCTAAATTTTTGTTCCAGTTTGGTCCCCTCAATTTAAAAGATTTCACTTTGATCACTTAAAATGTTTTTATTAGATCAGATTGTTCCTTCTAAAGCTTGCCACGTGTGAACAAATTAACTGACTAACAGAAGAAACATTTTGGTCTAAACAAACACCTGGACAGAGTGAAACCTTCTAAGATTAAACTAAGCAGACCAAACTGAATCCAAAAATATTTTAGCCATTTGGGAACTCATTTAAAAAATGGACCCTGTTTTTTCAGTACAACCAAAGTTTTAAGGAGGAGAATACAGAGCAATAGAAAAATTGTTTTTATCGCATTGCGGCAACCGAACAGAAAGAATCAAGTTTGAAAGTGGACCTTGTGTGCCCACAGGCATAAACAAAGGAGTTTGGCACACATGATGAGGGAGTGTCAACCGAGCAGCGCGAGCACGGTTGAATCTGCCAAGAACCTGAGAAAAAAAAAAGGTAGATTTCCAGGAATAACTGAATTACAGTTTAAAACCATAAAAATATCATGCACTGGCAGGAATGACAAACAGGTGGCACACATGAGCAGTCATGGCATCTAGCTACAACATATTATGGCATCCATCAAGGCACTGTTCATTCAAACATTCAAATGAACCAAAAAAGACTCAAAGCTCGATTAAGAAAATCAATTTGATTCAACTGCAGGAACAAAATCTTAATAGAATACAAAGTGAGACAATGTGATAGTAGATGTAGCGCGGTAAACCTCAAAAACAAGCGCCATCGCTTTTGTACCGGTTGTAGTATATCCTGACAGGGAAATAAGATAAGAATAAGGAAACGAAAAAAACTTCTGCATAAACAGTGAACGTTGTCGGTAGAGAGAATGAGAAATAACTTACAGGTACGCAGAGAGAGAAGAAGAGGAAGAAGATGCGGCGAATGAAGGAGTGAAGCAGTGAAAGAAAGTTAGGGTAGGTTAACGTGAAAAAAAGGTGCGAGTGAATACCTTGGCGGCTGCGAGTGCGAGAGTGTAGCGGTGGCAGCATATTTGTAGTGTTTGTTTTTGGTTTTGGTTTGAAACACAAACACCAAGTGATGGGAGCCTGAAGGCTCATCCCTCGAAACATGCGAACTACCCACTTTGACCAACAATGTTCCTGTTCCACAAGGAGTTCGGTCTCTCCTTTCCCACTTTTTGATAAAATGTAGTTTGTACCCAAGGCGTCCCAATAGTAAGGGAAGCAAACTTACTAGGATAACTTTACCTACAATATAAGGGTATGTGTCTCTCTGTCAGGGTCATCACTATAGGTCAAAGCCAAGGCGTTAATCACATTGCTACAAAAAAAGTTTACCTACAATCCTATTGCAACCAGCAGCTTCACATTATAGTAAAAGAAATAATTTCTTTAATTGCTTGGATATTAAATATTTGAACTTATAAAATAAGATAAGATAACAATTAGGATACCTTAATAAATAAGGACCAGATTCGTCTAGAATTTATAATTTCATTTAGATATAAATTATTTCTATGGAAGTATAAATTTGAACATATGTGTACATACTATTCTCTTCTTTTTCTTTAAATTCATTTAATTAAATAGTTACTTATATAACATGTAAAAAATGTAAATAATAATAATAATAATATGATTTTAAAATATTATGTTATAAACTTAAAATGTTACAAATATGTTATATAAAAGAAAGTTTATGAATAGTAGAGCTATCAAAACGGGCCACCCGGTCCGGTCCGACTCGGTCTACCACGGGTTGGTCACTTAGTGAGTCAACCCAACTCGGCTCATTTATTAGCAAGCCAGAAAAATTCGAACCTGATTTGACCCACCACGGGTTGGTGGATAAAACGGGTTGGCTCACTACCTTACTTAACTACAATTTTTTTAAAATAAAAAGAAATTATAAATTTTCTATAATACAAATCTAAACAAATTTGACTCCCAACATGTGTGTTTAATTAATTTTGAAAATAAGGAACTTAAATAATTTTTTCAAGCAAAAACAAAATAATAAATATTTTTTTATAAAATTAAAATTAAATTTTAATAAAATAAAATTAGGTAAGTGGGTTTGTGGGCCAATTCGGCCCACCACGGGTTCAACCCGCATGAGCCGGATTTAAACGAGCCGGGTTGAAATCTGACCCGCATAAAAAAAATACAATTTTTTCTAATCCAACCCGACTCAAACTCGTGGTGGGCCGGGTTGGCTCGCGGGTTGTGACCCATTTTGACAGCTCTAGAATAGCATAATATGTGACATTTTATTGTGAGTTTAATTTTCTTTTAAATATTTATAATTTTTTTATTTTTCATAATCAATGATAAATCAATTTATTTTTTATTTTTATATAAATAATATATTTGAAATCATTTTGTTATGTAAACAAGATTTTTATATCTCTCCATTACTCATTATATACTAGTAAAAAAACATTGTCCAGTAAGCTTGAGGACTTGTTTGAAATAATATTTAAGAATATTATTTAGAAAGAAAAAAAAAGTTAAACACAGTCATAATTCTCTCGTTGAAACATTACTTGTAAATTTTAAAGTCACGGCGGAGATTTTATGGCTTTATGGCCTTTGGAAAATACGGAATACAAATTTATTGGTAGACAATGTGTTTTTCTATTTTGTGTTTTGGTGAGAAAAATATTTAGTGGTCAACGTTTTACGTTTGTTTGTCGAAAAACTTCAATAATAATGAAAGAGTAAGCAAGAGTTGGTTGGTGGTAAGTCACATTAGATTATAACACTAACATATACCAAACTAATGCAGATACTTTTAGATTAAATTTAATTTACATGGATATGGGTTTTTGTTATAAATGGATTAATATTGAAAATTTAAACGTGAGTTCAAGTCTCACATTAGATAAGAATAAGAAAGTAGAACAGTATATAAAGATGAATGATTCATTAACCATTTGTCTTACTGTTTTAGGTAAAGAGTGATGTCAATCTCTTATATAGTTGAGCTCATATCTCATTGGTGTTTGTATCTCCCCGGTGAACCACTACAAGAAAATAGCCAGTTATATACGGATAATTATATACGGATTAAATCTGTATGTAATAAATGTATTATATACGGATATTTTATACGGATATTTGGAAACCCGTTATATACGGATAAATCCGTATATAATTGAAGAAATCGTTATATACGGATTTTCCGTATATAAGTGCCGTATGTAATTTTGGCGCTTTGGTGCAGGATGCTTCATAGGGATTGATCCGTATCTAATATGCAAAGTAAGCTGACAAAAATTTACCCCCTCTCACTCTCGAAAAAAATAGATTCTCAAAAAAGAATTAAACATTTCTGCTCTGAACTTTCATTCCCGAACCTCTCCCTCTTCGCGAACCTTCCTTCTCGCACCTCTTCTGCACTGAACTTTCATTCCCGAACCTCTGCCTCTTGGCGAACCTTCATTCTCGCACCTCTTCTGCACTGAACTTTTACACTATCAGTCCCGCACCTCTTCTGTTCTCCCTCTCTGTCTTCGACTCCTTTCTTTCGCATCAGTGTTTGGTCGTGTGTTTTGCCATCGCGAGTTGTGTGGATTTAGATTTCATCTGTCGAACGCGGTGAGTAAGCCAAGCTTTGAGGTTAATTTGTATTTTGATTGTCTCTTTTTGTTGTTACATTGACCTATTTTTGGTCATTACTGTTTGGAGGTTTGATATCGCGTCTTCGGAAACCGTAGATTGGTTTCTTCGAACTGGAAGCTCGAGTGGTAGTTGCCTCCTACTCGTTGTAAGTTTGAATCGCTTAGATTTTAGGTTTATTTCAGTTTTCTTTTCTCTGGGTGTTGTTACATTTACCTATTTTCGGTCGTTGTTGTTTGGATGTTTGAAATCGCAATTTTGGAAACCCTAGGTTGGTTTCTTTGAAGTGGAAGAGATAAGCTCCAGCTGCAATTGCCTTCTGCACTTGGTAAGTCTGAATTTCTTAGATTGCAATTTGTTTTTATTGGCTGTTATTGAAAGGTGATAAAAGGTCATATATACTACTTTAGTATATCTTCAATCAACACTTCCTGTGCTAATTAGTTGTTTTTAGACCATTATTAGTGTAGTGTCTTAAATTGATAGATTTCACTCACTTAGTTTAGTAGTAGTTTAAATTGTTTGGCTTTTCATTCTAAATTTGATTTGAATTTCACCAAAACAAGTAGTTCTTAGTTGTGTTAGATGAACATTAAAAACTGTTTTAGACAACTTAGTGGATTTTTAGATTACCCTTAGATAGATTTTGTTGTAGTTAGTGTGCATGTCAGTAGGCTTTAGATATCCTTCATCTTAGGGATATCCTTAACCAAACCCAGAACCCCCACCTCCAGCCCAATGCTTGCAACCTGGTTAGGCTAGTTGGGACTTAGCTGTGGAGCTTCATTTTCCACGCATTATATCACAATGTAATGAGAACATGGACTAACACTAATATGTATATTTTTTTTCCTAAATACCTTAATTTGTGATATCAAAAAACCCTAACATGTATATTTTTTTTCCGGGCACGAAATGGTGTGTGGTTTGGTCGGTCTATGGAACCCTTTGGTGCATTTTTAGAATATCTTCATTCAGCTGGTGTTGTATTGTTTAGTGAAGATCGAGAGGGCTTTAAAGGTATGTTTCCTATGTGTTTTAGTCTTTACTGCTGATTATTCTTTTGCTTTAATAGGAGAGTTAAGTGTGTTTTTGTAATGGTTCATGTATGGTTGACTTCTATTATGTTCTTCTTTCATGAACTTGGTTGAAATTCATAACTTGACTTGCAAATGTGAGGTAGATGATCTGACCGAATGATTTAACTTGATATGTGTATTGTTGATTTTAAGAATGTAGATGTTGATCTTCAATACGATGTTTGCTATGAGTTTCCCTCTTTATCTGAATCAATGGTTTCAGTATGATAGTTATGTTTAAGAAATAGAATTGAAATAAATTGGTTCTTTATGCTTTATTTCCTTCACTGAAGCTAGTAGTTCACTTGTACACATTGAGGAAACATTTATTATGTTTTGTTTAATGAGTAAATAGGTATTGTATTTAGTTTAATGGTTTTGATGTGATTACCATTGATGAGGCTGTCGCGGCCCATCAAATTTGATTGCATAAACAAAACATGTGATTTGACACCATTTTGCTTCAACCGTAACCTTCCATCACATGTGCCAAGCTCCTACTGTTCCAGCTCTCTGTTCCAGCCATATCCACTGTCCAGCTGTTGGACTTCTTTCCCCACAGCAGCTCCTCTGAAGGTCTCTCCACTACAACTACACTACACTACTTTATAATTTTTTTAGTGAAAAACTACATTGCAGTACATTGAAATCACACTAAGAGCTACTGGAACTCTACTCACGCTACCCTACACTCCATTTGTCTATGTTCAATCACCATTCTATTCTCACCAAAATTCACTTCTACTTTTCACAAACGTACAAGTCCTTCTCTTCTTCTCAAAACCGAGAGTTCTTTCTCAAATTTGACAATTTTTTGGGTTCTTTTCTTTTAAGTGATGGCATCCTACTTGTATATCTTGAACGTGCTACTCTACTTCTAAAATAAAGGCTAGAGGAGATTGTATAAATGTGCAGAAAACTAAATGAAGATGCAGTGGGATTTCAACAAAAGGAATAAACATCAACCAATTCATTCATCATGAAAAACATTTTACAGTTGTCTTGAAGTAAACATTCAAAAGTAAAGGAACAAACAAGTGGTGACTGGCTTCCTCTTGGCCGTATGGTTGTCCTTCCAGTCTCCACACCAGTTTGCTTTTCTCCTTCCAGCTCTCTGTAGCTGGTATTTTTCTACTTGGCTTATTACAAATTAAAGAAAAATATTTATCAACACACAGAATAGATAAATAGAGTGCAGGTTCTTCTAACACAGTGTGTGAATGTTTTTCCAAATGTCCCATACTGGCCACCTGCTAGCAGGGTTTACCTCTGCAACTCCTTTGTCTGCCTCATCAATAAACATCCTTATCCTCTTTATCTGTCCCTTCATGAATTTACTAGGTTTATCTATAACTTTACCCAGGAAAATGTCATCATCTAAAAGCCTAGCTTTTGGCAATTCATCTTGTCCCTCCTCCTAGTTTACTTCCCCTTTGTTGACAATGGCATAGTACCTTATCTGGTACTCTTCTTTCTCTTAATTACGAATAATCTTCTGCAGATCAAGCTTTGTTTGTCAAATCTGCTTCTACTTCTTTTACTGCATTATTTGTTTAGGTGGATGATATTGTTTTAATTAGCAATGATATGGCAGAAATTAATCATCTTAAGCACATCTTAGATACCAAATTTAAAATCAAAGACCTAGGATCTTTAAGATACTTTCTCGGTCTTGAAATTACAAGGTCCAAATCTGGAATTCACATGAATAAGAGAAAATATATTCTTGAACTTCTCGATGACTAGACTTCTTTTGTGGATGTACCGTAGCAAAGAGGATGGTCTCTCATGGGTGTACTTATTGTTCTTGTGAAAATCAAAAGAAAGAAAATTTATTCCAACATTGCAGCTGCATCCAAGGCCGTGACTTCTTCATGTGTGTAGCCTTCCATGAATTGAGTGGTGGTCCCTCTTCTTGTTTTGCTACTTCAGAAAAATAGGAGAATGCCATGTGGTTTTGAGTGGTGCTGGTCAAATTACGTGAAAGCTATGTTTTCTACATGTCACCATGTGAAAAATAAACAAAGTGCTGTCCACCTTTCACTCCATGATGAATTATTCTTTGATGCTTTTCCATAAACATTGCCGTGAATGTCCACCTTCATTTCACACTTCCTTTTAACAAAATTAAATAAGGATGGCCCTCCACTACATGTGCAACCGTGAATATTCTCTTACCATGTTTGCTTTTGTCTTTTCCATTTCCCATAAAAACCGTGAGGTGCTCCACCTTTTTCATTGTGTGTCTGCACAGTGAAAGAAGATTCTTCAATTTGCTTGGCCGTGAGTTGAATTCAGCAAACTTCTTCCAATATTTTATTCAACACAAAAGGGGTCATCTACTTTAGTGTGCAGCCGTGACATGTCCCAAGAAACAATAAGCTTCCTTCCCATGTGCCACATGCATTTGTTTATGAATTTCACGTCCAATGTACCAAAAATAAAGAAGCATGGCTGCCCATGAATCACGTGTTTGCACCTCACATGCTCCCTCCAATTGTTGTGATGTTGTATGATTATTCCAGCTATGACATGCGGATGTGGCAGCAGCCATCCAAACTCAACTTCACCTGCCATGAGTTTTGTAGCCAATTTGTACTTCAATAGTAATGTGCACTAAGAATGATATTTCGGATAATTTGATTAATGTTTGAAATGATTGATCTTTTTATTTATGATTACATCTAGAAGTATTTGTTTTCTACTAGTTTGGATACAAACATAAACTTCTTTCTTACTGTTAGGATGTGTGCACCTGTGGAAGATATTTATTGACATATTTTCTGAAATTCATGTTTGTCCAGCCTCTTCAAACCAAGTTTTAAGTACTAAACTTAGCTGAAGATCTTGGCAGGAGATTGTTAGCTGTATTCGATACTCCTACAGGTATTACTCAATCTTGTATGTCAATGACGGTTGTGTTTTAGTAACTTTTTTCTCATAATCATCTTTCTGAATACAGAAAAGGACTGTATTGCATGTTTTTATAATTTAAGATATATTATGTTGTAAGATCTTGTAATATTATGTTCATTTTTCAGTAATAAATTTATGTGTTGTTCTGGTGTTTATAAAAAAATGGCAGCTCTTGTTTGTTGATTGCCCCAGACCTTACATTTTAACCTTGATTCTTTTCCCAATTATATTTACAACCCTTTAGAAATTACACAGTTAAAGAGGACCTATCAAATATCCTATACATACACTGTATAAGAAATCAAAGAATGATCTTGTGTTGTATTTTATTGTGTATTGAATAAGGCTATTATAAGTCCTTAGACCAGGGAAAGCCTATAAGAGGGTTGTATAAACCTTAAGCATTTCAAAATATGAGCTTAATTAGATAAAGGGAGCTATATGTGGATGCATATAAAATTGAATACATATATTGACTGATTAGTTCCAATCATAGGAGAAGAATTTGTCACCATTAGATAATTACCAATTATAGAAAGATTAAACCAGCACTATAGATGTCGAATTTGTGTGACGAATTGAAGTGTTTAAAACATGAAACCATATTACGAACCAAAAAGCCAACATCATTACATGATAAAGGGAGCTATATGTGGTAATAGTTGACAAGAAATATTTAAGTTGCCATAAGACTGGGGAAAGTGCAGTTGCAACTGGAACTGAGGGTAGTGAAAGAGTTTGTGTGGTCATGATGTATTGGTCTGGTGCAGCATATCTGGATTGGAAGAATTGAACACATAATAAATTACCTATAGTGTATCATATGTCTAACAAAGACATGGATTACATGTATTTACATATAATACTTTTATTCTATTTTCTATATTTAGCTTTTATAGATATCTTTATTATTCTTTTTGTCTGTTGTTGGCTATCATGCCTTCTGCCATATTTTTTCTTGTACTTTAGCTACCTATGGTGTTAGAAAGCAATTCAAATCTTTACCTTTGTTAGGCCTTGGAGGGTTTATGAGAGGAAAAGGGTGAGGAATAATACCTAACTGTTATCTAACAGAATAACAGTTAAGAGGGCGGGAACAGGGTCTATATAAGGACCCTGTATTTGTTTCTGAAAAGGGGAGTTAGTGAATTGTATGTAGTTGACCGGTCTTAGAACCTGGTGTAAGTGAGTGAGAGTTAAAGAGCCCGTTAGGGATTTCATCTTGGATACCTAACAACCTTCCAAAGCAATCAAGACAGCCTGCATCCTCTCTTCCTCAATCACACCTTTAATCGAACCCATAAGCCTCCTCTCCGGCAAAAACAGAAATGTCTAATTTCCTCCATCTTGATCAGTTGAGCCAAGTAGCATTGCACATTTTGGTTCCAGTAGCAAACTGTCCATAAACTGTACTTTCTGCATTGAGTTGTTATAATCTGCTTTGGTCCAGTTTTCTGGTGTTTCAAGCTTTGACCAAATCTGCTTTATGAGTCTAAATGTGTTTAAACTGATTGCAAACTGATATTAATCTCAGAAAAGCAAAATGACTGGTTGAATTCCTCACACTATGATTTCAAAAATCTGCATCAATATTCTTCACTGGTTTCAAGTTGTGCTCACTGTTGTTGGTCAGATTTTGTGGTTTTGAATCTTGGTACAAGTGTGTTTACTATTGTTATACATGTTTCAAGTAGTAGCAACTCTTGTTAATCACTAAAATGCAAAATGCATACCTTAGTTCCCTACTTTCAGTAGCTTGTCTTGTCTTTGTTTCACAATTCTCCAATTCAATTTCTGGTCTGCTTTGGTCAATACTGTTTCTGCTCAGTTTTGTTGTGTATAAAGCTTGAGACAAGTTTCTTTTATGATTTTAAGCATGTCTCAAGGGTTAGCAACTCCAATCAATCACAGAATTGAAAAATGAATGGTTGAGTTGATTAAATTCTGGATTTCAAAACTGTCACAGTTTTAAATAAAGTGTTTGCACCGTGCTTGCTGTCTTTGTGTGGTTTTAGGTCACTTTAAATCTTCTAGCTGATATCATGTAGTTAGATCTAGTGTTTAGGCATTCTTTGAGTCTTTTTTTGAACCAGCCAGCTTTGAATGTACTGTTTTATTAAATCTGCAAAAGTAATATGCCTTCTCTTGTTGGGGGAAACCATAAGCAGTTTTCTGCCCAGCAGCAAAACCCCCTTTTGCAACAGGTAGTTGTTTATCAAATTTGTCTTTTCTTTGGTTGTTTTTTTTTTCTTAGAAGATTCATTACGGTCCACAAAAATTGAGCTATCCAGCCTAAACATGCATGTTCTTCTAGTGTTACTTTTTTCTTGATTTTTAATGTGGTTCTTTACTACATAAGCATTGGTCCTCTTAATATTCCAAGCTAAATTGGACACTTATTTTTAAATCTGTTTCAGTACAAAGTGATGGAGAAAGTTGTACAGGGGAAAGGGAAAAAAAATTCGTGTTTCTTTTTGTTGGTCATCGTTTACTGCCTGATAATTTGTCTGATTGTGAGTGTATTACTTAAACATGAATTCTGTTTATGTAAAGGAAAAGTAAAGCCTTCTGTGCTTCCTTTGGTAAGAGTAGAAATTAAAGGAATGAATGTTTTTTAGTCCGGGTAGAATATGAATTCATGGACCATCCAAAATCACCAGACACTTGATCTTGTAGTATCAAGTAGAATCGAAAATTTTCAGATTGGTTCGTGATTAAGTTGCAAATAGTAATCAATCGCTTATAATGCCCATGAGGAGGATTGTGCAGTGAGTGAATTACTTGTTTGATCAGTTGTAGTCTGATTAGTTCTATTGTCTGATCTGTTGTTTTCTGTTTGTCAGTTATCACTGACAGTTTATTTGTTACAGTTACAGCGTCACTGGATGCTTGTTAGTCAGCTGTTATAATTGATTTCATCATTTAAATGAGCCTCTGTAGTGTATATGCATTTGCTGTCAACAGAAGCTCATCACTTGTAAACTCGGATGTTCAATACAAAGTTCTTTTTTTTTTTCTGTTTTCTTAATGTGTTATAAGTATCAGTAAGTAAATATGGCATACTGTTAGTTCTCATTTTAAAGTGTTGTTAATGGTGTTTTTCTTGAAGCTTTATGTTTTCATTTTCAATTTTCCTTCCATATGTACTGTTTCTTCTCAATCTGGTATTGGACTTGGGGTCCAGTCCACTAGTCTCAGTGGTATTTCTTCTGCATCACTACAGCAGCCACCCAATTCTGTCCATGCCCCCTGTAGTCAACAGTCACTGCTCTTTATTCTTTCATGATCTTTTTCCACAGCATTGACACCAAAAAGTTCTACTTTCTTCATTATTTGTATCAACCCATGTACCCCAACTCACTCAAACCTCACTTCCACTCCTCTCATACTTAAAACTCGTTCTTTTCTCTTTAAACAATGGAAGAGAATACTCAATACTCTCTTACCAAACAATATAAATGGTTTTAAAGTGTATCCATGACACTTTTTCATACACAAACAACACCCCAAAGTATCCAATCATGTGTACTGATTATAACAACATCACTTTTCATAAAGCATGAACATTTATACCCCATGTAATATGCCAAACCTTTTAAACTAACATGACTAAGTACTTACCTAACATTACCTTCCAAGGAGCAGTGATGGAAATTCAATTACTGATTGTTTAGTGTTGAACTTTCTTATTACTTTTCCTTGAAGGAAAACTTGTAATACATAATTAATTTAGCCTTGTATTAAGTAATGGCTAATTTGTCGTTAATTGATATGTATACAGAACATGGATCAAGTTCCACCAAATCGTTCATGGATGTACGATAGGTGTTATAGAGGAAGAGGTGCGTTGAAAGAGTCATTTGTATTGGGTGTTGAAGAGTTTATAATTAAAGCTTGTGAACAAGACCGTTATCAAAGAGATGGGGGGCTTCGATGTCCATGTTCAAAGTGCGATTGTACAAAGATTTTGAACGAAAGAGTTGTGAAGGTTCACCTGTATAAAAACGGTTTCAAGCCTAATTATTTCATTTGGGAGGATCACGGGGAAACCATGCAAGAAGCTGATTTAGATAATGATGTCACTTTCAGGGGTGTGGAGACAGAAGGTGAACCAAATGAACAAGTTATGACGATGGAAGACATGGTCCATGATGCTCTCATACAAAGACAACCCTTCCAAGCATCAAATTCTTCTAACATAGAAGAGGCTCCAAATGAAGAAACTGAAAGGTTTTATAACCTTTTGTTGGAGGCAAATACACCTTTGTATGAAGGAGCATCAGACTCCAAATTATCAATGTGTGTGAGGCTTTTAGCTTGCAAGTCCAATTGGAATATTCCTAACCAATGCATAGATTTTTTTGCAAAAATGCTTTTGGATGTAACACCACACAAATGTGGTTTACCAAAAACTTACTACGATGCAAAAAAGATAGTGTCGAAGCTGGGATTACAATCGCAGAGGATTGATTGTTGTGTGGATGGTTGCATGCTATTCTATGATAATGAATATGGTAAGATGGATGGAGCGTTAGTTGAATGCAAATTTTGTGGGAAGCCAAGGTATCAACAACACAAGACAGGAGCAAGTTCAAAAAAAAAAGTTCCCGTTAAATCCATGTTCTATTTGCCAATAATTCCAAGACTTCAAAGAATGTATGCCTCAAAAGAAACTGCAACAGAAATGACATGGCACCATCACAACAGGTCGTCAAATGGTGTTTTGCGTCATCCGTGTGATGGAGAGGCATGGAGGCACTTTGATAGAGTACATCGTGATTTTTCCATTGAGCCACGCAATGTTCGACTTGGTTTATGCTCCGATGGTTTTAATCCATATGTGCAGGCGTCATCTATACCATATTCGTGTTGGCCAGTAATTGTCACGCCGTACAACCTACCTCCAGAAATGTGCATGTCTAAACCCTACATGTTTTTGACTTGTCTCATTCCGGGGCCATTCAATCCAAAAGTACGCATTGATGTATACCTAGAGCCCTTGATAGATGACTTGAAAAAGTTGTGGAGTGGTGTCATAACATACGATATTTCAAGGCGACAAAACTTTATCATGAGGGCGATGCTAATGTGGACAATTAATGATTTTCCTGCTTATGGTATGCTGTCTGGATGGAGCACCCATGGTAAATTGGCTTGTCCACATTGCATGGAGCATTCAAAGGCTTTTAGATTATATAATGGGCGAAAAAATTCGTGGTTTGACTCCCATCGGAGGTTTTTACCAAATGACCATGCCTTTAGGAGAAATAAGAATGCTTTCAAAAAGGGGGAAGTGGACATGGAAGACGCGCCACCATATTTGACGGGAACAGAAGTTTGGAATAGAGTTCATGGTTATCCTAAAGTAACTGAAAATGGTGCACCAAGAATAGATGGATACGGTGAGTGGCATAATTGGACGAAAAAAAACATCTTTTGGAAGCCGGTCTTGAAGAAGTGGACCCCAACAATGTACAATCAGTTCAACGCTATATGGATGAAGAAACAAGTGAATCGGAAGAAGAATGCAGTGAAGAGGGACAAAGTGAAGATGAGGATGAAGATTCATTTCACAGTTCTAGCAGTGAATAGAGTTACGATGTGTTGGTGTACCCATGGGTGATCATAAACCCATACTTGTAGAGGGGAGAAAGAACAAGTGATGAATTAATTTATGTAATTTCAATTTCCGTGTTATTTTGATTAGGGGTGGGCAAAGCACACTGTACTACATTGTATTGTCAAATTTTATAGTTAACTATAAACTAGTTTAGGAAAACTGTAAAACTGTAATGTACTTAAAAACATCTCAAAGTAACTGTCTGAACTATTTTTTAGTTCAGTACAATTCAGTTAACTGTTTTATTCATGAAAATCTAATATCTTTACTGGTTTAAACATCACATGATTTTTACAAATAAATCTTTTATATTTTAATCTTCAAGAATATAAAAGATTGGATTATTCACCTCCTGCTTCCAAACTGTAGATCTATCTATCCATCTTTTTTTGTTGTCTTTTATACTTTTAAAATTAATAATTACTCTGCTTTTATTTGGGTGTTGTTTCCCCTCGCATGATTTTCTGCCTTGGGGCTTCCGTCCTTTCTTTTACCATTTGTCTCAGAATCCAAACAAATTTCTTTGTAATTGGTGCAACTGTTTCATTGTATGATTCCCACACACCACCAGTTTCAACACTCCAATAGAAAACTGGTATTCGGATTTGAACCAAATACCCATTCCCCAGAACCAATTCTAGACAATTCATTATTTTTTATCTTCTTCTTAACCCAATCAGTCTCTGCCAAAATTACCAACACATTAGCTTCTGCATATGATGTCTGTCCTTCAACCATACGACATCCCAGTTCGATTTCTTCGCAAAGGCTTGATTAGACTACTAATTAATCTTCAAGAATATACATCTATATAAATCTTCTAATCCACTTAAATTTTATCAAGAACAGTAAATACGTATTCAAGAACATAAATACTTGGAATGAATGTAATATATAAAACAACCTTTTCAATGAACTTATCCAGTGGAGCTCACTTATTTGTGCACCTCTATCCAGTGGGTGATTTCAAAGGGCTTAAAAGAACTATTTGGTTTTGTAATGTCTTTAGGCCATATATATTTTCTCTTTTTATATTTGTCTTTCTCATCATTATTATGCTGACTAAAATTTTTAGTTTTAAGACATAAAAGTTAGAATAATAAAAAATATATGCTTTGCTTTAAGCTATCTATCAGACACCTAGTGCTTATATAGACCTTTATGTGGTCTTTCACTGAATCAGTAGCAAATTTGCTTTGTGCCTATGTGGGTTAACTCTACTAATTACGGGTTACAATGTGAATTTTGTGGTTGAGATGAGTTTCTATACATCTCTTAATTATTAATTGTACCAAACTCAACGAAAAGAATACTTTGTTGAGATGAACCTGGTACATGAATTTCTATCAGAACTAACTTTAAAAAAGATACCCTATCTTTTATTCTCAAACATTATGATTATATAGCAAGCTTGTAAGTTGCAGCTGAATGACCCTTTTAAAAACCAAATGATCAAATGATCTCACCAGACTTTTAAGCCAATGATCAATCTTAGAACCAATTAGTGAGACGAACCTGGTGCATGAATTCCTAGGGTATCTAACTTTAAAAAGATTAAGATTCCCTTTAACAGCTGAACATTGTGTACCAAACTTGTAAGTTGTGTATGAATGACTCTTTTAAAAACTTGTTTTTCATAATGTATTAATCATAAATTATGATATCCTGTATATATGAACCAGAAAACTGCATAATGCTTGCAGATAAAGATGAATACTTGTGTTTGGCTGTGTTTGACAAGGTCTCGTATGTTTATACATTAGTTGGAACTGAGATCCATGTGATGATTAGTAGAATGTAATTAAGCAAGTGTGATGTTATTTGTAGTTTTTCAGCAGAGAATACTCTTTATACAGATAAGTTTCTGGGACAGCAAGTTTCTAATAATTACTCTGCTTTCAACACTCCAATAGAAAACTGGTATTCGGATTTGAACCAAATACCCATTCCCCAGAACCAATTCTAGACAATTCATTATTTTTTATCTTGTTCTTAACCCAATCAGTCTCTGCCAAAATTACCAACACATTAGCTTCTTAACCCCATAATTTTGTTTTTTGTTGAAGAATATGGCATCAGATGGTTGTGACCCTCCTATTCCACCTTCAGCAAAATCAGATAAGGAGAAGGGCAAGAAGAAATCTTATATGGTCAAGTTGTTAAACCGTTTCAATAACGTAAATGCTTCAAGTAGTCAACCATCTACACCTACCTCTACCTCCACTGCTAGATTTGTTCCACCGCCATTACAAGTTCCTGGTTTGACACCTACTCCACCATCAATTCCACCTTCGTTGGAAGTTCCTCCTGTCACACCTAGTTCACAACAATTTGCTGCTGATCAATGGAGATCACCCTCCCCCCATGTTGGTTCTAACCCAACAACTCCCACAAATATGCCATCACCATCTCCTATAGGGGATAACCCTCCACGTTCAAGTTCAGCAGCCAATGACTTTGAAGATGTTTCCAACAATCGTCCAATCATTACACCTATTGGAGGAGGGTAAGAAAACATCAATTTCATGTTCCAAGCATATACTGTATTATTCTAATATTTGACTTTTATTTTGGTATAGGTTTTATCCAACAAAAACAGCATCCAAAGCAATCACAGCCACCATCAAGGCATAGTTTGACGAGCCATGGGTGACATGGGGACAAATACCTCAGAGTCGAAGAGATGTTTTCTTTGAGCGTTTTAAGGTACACTTGTGTTCATTTACATTATGTACTACAGTTAATTTTAAATGTTAAGGTCCTCAATTATCTTATCCAATATTCATCTTTTTTGTCAACAGAGAAAGGTTTCATGGAGGTCTAACCATGAAGAAAAGGTGAAAAAAAATTTCCACACAAAAGCATCTCATAGATTATCTGAGATGTTTAAAAAAGCTCGAACAGAAGGAAAAAAACCTGATTGGATGGGGGATAATGTTTGGAATGGTCTTTTGGAGAAGTGGAACATGCCACTTTATAGACAAAAATGTGAAACGGCCAAAAAGAACAGGACATCTGACAAGGGTGGTTGTTTGCACACTGGGGGATCCATTAGCGTGCATGAGCATGCAATTCGTCTGGTACATATAAATTTATTTTTACATTTCTATACGGATAAACTTTAAAAATATTTGATGTTAACAACTAACATCTTCTTTGCTTGCAGTCACAGGAGCTTGGTCGGTCAGTGCATGTTGATGAAATATTTCAGCAGACACATATTCGAGCATCAACAGGAGAATTTGTCGATGAAAGGTCTAGGCGGACACATGTTAGTTTCTACTAACTTATTCTTTATTAGGTTATATAATTCTTAGGTCTATCTATTTAACGATATTCATTTAACAGGAACAGTTTGAAGCCAGATTTTCTCAAATAAGATCTGAGACAGCATCCGTTGGGGCTTCAACATGTGCTCCCCTAGACCCTGCAGATGAGGAAAGATTGAGGAACCAATGTTGGTTGGATGTTGCTGGTGGAAGGTACAAGGGACGCGTATACGGCATTGGAAATGTCAGTGCTCAAGATGACTGTGTCGATAGTTACATACAACAGACACAGGCATCTTCTTCTCAGCAACCGATTGCAGAGGACATTCTTAACCTCCACACACGAGTATCAACCCATGATGACCAACTTCGACAGATGAACTCTCAATTGCAAGGCTTTATTGGTGTCATGATGCAGTATCTTCCACCTCCTGCAGCCGCAATTGCACAACAATTTCTTCAATCCCAGAATCAGCCACAAGCTAATGTTCAACCACAACAACCACAACAACCACAGCAACCACAGCAACCACAGCAACCAACAGATTAACCACAGCAACCAACAGATCAACCACAAGATGATACTATTTATGGAGATTACTAGTTATGTTTTTAGAAGTAGGACATGTGTATGACTCACACTTATTCTCTCAATGACTTTGAACATGTTATTTGAACTTATTATGATTAACAATTATGTAAACTTTCTTATTATTAATGTGAAATGCATGTTTGTAGGTTTTAAACACTTAATTTATTTATCAAATTTGTGAATGGATATAATGTCCAGGTCTTGTGAATTGTCTGTGTGGTATGGGCAGGTCTTGTAAATTGTCTCTTTTTGGATGTTGGATGACCAGGTCTGCTTTCAAGTCAGCGGTATGTAAATTATATACGGATAATCCGTATATAAGTTATATACGGATAATCCGTATATAAATTATATACGGATATTCCGTATATAAATTATATACGGATATTCCGTATATAAATTATATACGGATATTCCGTATATAAATTATATACGGATATTCCGTATATAATTTATATACGGATTATCCGTATATAAATTATATACGGATTATCCGTATATAATTTATATACGGAATATCCGTATATAAATTATATACGGATTATCCGTATATAATTTATATACGGAATATCCGTATATAAATTATATACGGAATATCCGTATGTAATCTTACCTACGACCTCTTTATATACGGATTTTTGACCGTATATAATCCGTATATAACACCACTTTTTATACGGATTTTCGGTGTTATATACGGATTTCGGCCGTATATAAATGCCATTTTTCTTGTAGTGAACCCCCTCCATAGACCCAACAATGGTATCAAAGCCGATGGTTTGTCTTGGTGACCGGCTTAGATGAGTATAATGGTTCCTATACCAAAAGTCTTCATGGCAAAAGGTATTTAGGTAAGCAAGTATCGTTAAGATGAACGACGGTTGGAAATGGCTACTCGTGATTGTGGTTGGTTGGGAATGCTTCCGCTGGAGAGGAAGTGTATCTATATGGAAGGACTCACCCTTGAGGGGGAGATTGTTAGGAATCCAAGAGTAGTATATAAAAATTAAAGACCTATTAACATATTACCTTAAGGTTTTTGGTAGAGAGTGGTGTCAATCCTTTATATGGTTGGACTCATGTCTCATTGGTGTTTGTGTCTCCCCGGTGAACATCCTCCTCGATAGACCCAACAACTAACTCATAATTTGTCATTACCAACTTTTTAATTATTATATTTAATTTGTTTTGAAATTTTAATGATAGTACAACTATCCCAAATACTACACCGACTCACATTTCCATTAATCATGACCCAAATACAATAGTTGACTCAATGAAGAGAAATGTAGAAAGGAGATTCAAATCCATGCTCTTATGAAGTATTATATTTGAAACTAACACTTATAGGACCACATGTTACAATAAGAACCAAACTTGATATTTTGTATAAGTTCTAATGATTGATAATCTTGTATTTTTCCTCATATTAAAGCATATAAGACAAAAAGTTATATTAGTAGGAAATGATGTACAGGTAAGATGTACGTTATTAAAAAAAAGGCTTTTTATATAGGTTTTTAGCAAGTATAGAAGCCGGGGTATAGAAAGTTTTCAAATTTTTATACTGGATTTAGAACTAATTTTAAAAAGTTTAACTTTTACACTAGTTCTATCTACACCAGGTATCAAAGTTTGTTTTTATACCTGATATTCCGAGAGCATGTATAAAAAGTTCTCGTTGTCGACAAAAATATCACTTTTTATACTTGCTAGTGTTAGAACAAGTATAAAAGAGTCTCGCTTTTATACCTAGTGATGTTATAACCAGTGTAAAAAGTGACGTTGTTTTTAGAGTATTTGATTTGTATATGCTACTATCTATATTCAGACCTCATAAAATTCAATCCCATACATAATACAGTCCAAATAATCAATAACAAACAAAATAATAAATATTGTTTCTATTAACACATCAAAATGTAATATTTATCCAACAAAGTACGTAAATATATTTACTTAACATAATTATACATAAAATAGTTCATCAACTCAAAATGTAATATTGAAACATCTAATAATTTACAAACGGATAAAAGAAATGCAATCCACTCTTCTCGAACATCCTTTATAACATGTTATTCCATTGGAGACGTGTCATCGAATATCTACACAATGAATAGTTTGAGTCAAGTTATAATAATAATGTTAAATAACATTTACATAAATAGAATTTTATTAATAAAAATTATATACTTATTATTGTAAATAAGGTGTTGAGTACGCTTGCTTTTTTCCTTTTCAAAAGCCTTAAAAGGTATTTTTGGACTTGAGATCTATGAATAAAATGGTGAAACAAACATGAATACAATGGTATGCTGCTAGAGAAAGACAAAGAAAATGAAACATTAAAAGACATTGATGTGTACTAGAAGTCTACAAAGCAAAGTAAATTGTAAAAAAGAAACTTGCCTCTTCAGTTCATCTTGTAACTGTGACATGATTGTGAACTCTAACAAATTTCCTTATTCTTGAAGTAATTCTGAGGTTTCAGAGAGAACA
Organism: Vigna umbellata; assembly: GCF_029865625.1. Classification (NCBI taxonomy): domain Eukaryota; kingdom Viridiplantae; phylum Streptophyta; class Magnoliopsida; order Fabales; family Fabaceae; genus Vigna; species Vigna umbellata. Next base: position 43,041,462 of record NC_142166.1, read on the forward strand.
GAGAAATGCCACGAAAGGCAACATCGTGTTATTAATAAATGCCAAATTAACGAAGAGGTGTAACAGTTAACAAAAACTATCAACATATGGATATTGAAACATTCTAGTACCTTTTGCACTCCTTATCCTCTTCACATATTTGAGCTTCAAGCTCCTGAATTCTAGAATTAAGACTATCCACTTCTTGAATACTCTCATCAAGGTACACCTTAAAAAAATAAGAATTTGTACATTTTTTTTTCAAATTAAATTTAGGGAAGCTAACTGGAAGGTTGACTTCATCAGTATGCCCATGACATCATATGAAACAACATTTCAATATCAAGACATCATATGCAATATAAGAGATAAAACTAACCTCTAACTGGAATTTTCGGTTCTATAGAGCACTGATACCTAAATCTACTTTCTTCAGCTGCAAAAGTTACAAAACTATAAAAACACATGCAATTTTCCATAACAAACTAGGGAATCTTCCACGTATTTTTTGTTATAGAAAGGTTAAAGAGAGTTTACAAACCTGTTCCTCAAGTATCACTTTGACCAATAATACCTTGTTTTCTCCTATGTCTTTTGTCCCTGCAACAACAATTAATGATATTTATTTTAAACTAAAAACATGAATAAAGGCATTTGCTCCAAGAAAAAATGAAATAACATATGCTCCAAGAAAGGCATATTTCACCGTCAAAAGAAAGACATTTTAATTTTAACATATATACATGGAAGAAGAACAATAATAGACCATTAGCTCCCACAAAAAAATAAAAGATGTATACGAAAGTATCCATAACGATTCATGGTTGATTTACCTTTTGTTCTCCAAAGACCTTGCTCTTATCATAGCTTCCAATTCTGTTACTTGTTGTTACCCTAAATGCTTGTAATCGCTATATTATAAAATACCCGAACTCTATTGAGAGATTCAGAAAATCAATAACATGAAAACTCTTTAGTCTTTAATTCTTAGTTTCTTTAAATTTTACCTACCATTCAAGGTTTGAAGAATGAAGACATGAGCCTAAGAACATAAAACATAAAATTGCCAGTGAGGAAATAAAAATAAATATGTAGTTGACAGAAAAGATGAACCTCTAAGGTACAACCAATTAAGAAATGACACTAAAATTAAGGAGCAAGAAGAACTATAAAGTTGTGTCTGACCACAGATGCTCTGGCGGCCTCTTGCATCTTGAGTTGGTGAGTACCTTCGAGGAGATAAATGCCTAAGAAAGATCTGAGGTAACACTGTAGTTCCATAAATTCAAGGAATTAAGCATAAAAAACATTGCCAAGGAATTACAATTTCATGAACAACACCAACATCGCCTTTAAGATAAACCAATCAGTAGAATTCCTACTGAAGATCTCTCATCTAAATGAAATATCCCTACTGCTAGAAATGTAATAGTCTCAACAAGATAATGTGATCGTCCTACCATTGAATAAATTAATCTGACATTAATCCCATATGCCATTTGTTATTACATATCTAAGCTTCTGTATCTACTTACATAGAATCAATGGACATATGGACTAGTCCTATTAGATAAGTGACTATTTTGAAGATTACGACATTCAGATGAACAAACGAAATAACAAAGTGTCAATAAAACAAGTTGGGGTGTAAAAGTATAGTTTTCAGGATATGTTGTTATAGTGGCACTGACAACTCATCCCTATATAATTTACAAATTTTATATTTGAAAGAGTATAAAATTCGAAAGAGTCCAAGTTGTAGCTGGATTGAGGTTGATAACAGGGTACATGTGTTCACTGTAGATTATACCAATCATCCACAAATTGTCTTAAGTTAGAGATTTGAGTGAAGAACATTTGATGATCCATTTGAAGTTTATAGAGCATTGAGTTATTTATTTGACACTATGGAATTTAGTTCACTATGGAAGTTTCTTTATCTTTTTGAATTTTAAGGTAGATATATAAAAAGATCCAAACTGTGAAATTTTCAATCCCGTGAAAGCAATTCATGATAATTAATAAACACCTACTCAAAAAGCAACAACCAATATCAACATCAAGATTTTTAAAAACGATCCAGCACTACCATTTCGATCACAATGTCAAAATTTGTTTGCCTTGCAATCACATCACAACCACAGTTGCGGTCACATTACTCTGCAATTTCTCGCAAAATCAATTAATGCGAAACTTTTAAAACTTAAAACCCAAAATTCTATTTCAACCAAAGTCATATCCAAGTAATAAAATCTAACTATTTTCACATGAACGATAAAAAGTAAAAATAAAAGTAGAAGTAAGAAGCTAACCTGAGACGAGATTTTCCCAAGGCTACCCATATGCTCTTCTGTATCTAAACAATATTTCATCTTCTGAGTATTCCACACCATACTTTTCGCCAATCGTCCTATAAATCTACCAAAAGCATACAAATCAGAGTTAGTTCCAAGTCGAATATATCAAAAAGAAACCATCCACAAAAATAAACCGGTATAATGTGATTATAGTTGGCGGAAGATATAGATTGAAGGTGAAATAGTGTTTAAATGAAGTTTCAATCGGTCATACATGAGAAATTGAGGAAATGCGAGAGAAACCCTAACCTGAAGGCGAGGAAGATGCTCTGTGATGGTGAAGGATGACCTCTCGAGCCACTGAAATCTCGAGGAAGACAACGCGCACAATGAGAAATGCTTGCGAGAGAGAAAATAAGGCAAAGAAGATGTGAATGCTCCTTCTTGAGTGAGTGAATGAGATAAAAGATGTGAGGAACAACTTTAAAAGCAACTTCACCCAACCTCAACAGAGAATAATGGCAAATTTTTGCTTAGAAGAAAAAGTACTACGGGAAATGTAAAATAATCCATACCTATTATAATATTTAACGGTATAGATCAATAATTTATACCTGCTATAGAGTTTACAGGTATATAAAAAGGATTTTCTACATCGGTTAGGATTGTAATCGGTTTAAAATATTTGTATTTTATTACAATAATGTCATCGTATCACTTTTTATACTTATTTTTTATTATAACAGGTGTAAAAAAGTTTTTCATATTTACAAAACTGCCACCGTAACACTTTCACTACAAAAAAAATATTATTTAATGGAGGTTATTTTGGGGAGGTTATACAAACCCTCCACAAATAAACATTATTTAAAATTATTACAATGAGTTGTCTGATTGCTAGTAATTGTAGGGGTTTTGGTTTTTCTTTTAAGAGGTTTATAACCTCCTTAATTAAAATTTTAAACCTTCCCACTTAACATCATATTTTCCAAAAAAATTCCCCCTTTTTTTTCCTTTTTCCTAAAACCTAAGCGGGAGTTTAACTTATTCACCAAATCCTTGCTCCCAACTTTCATCAGACCCTTGCTCCAAAATATCTCTTCCTATTTCCCCCCAAATCTCAACCCCTAATTTTCACTTCAGTTTCGTCCAAAGTTTAGGAACCCCTGGAAATTAATTTGCGGAGGGTAAAAACCTCTGCAAAATGGAAAATAAACCTCCACTAAATAACAGTTTTTTTGTAGTGTTTATGCCTGATGAATTTTAACAGGTATAAAAAATTGATATAAAAAGTATATTTTGCACTAGTGGTTAATCAAAAGCTCACTCTAAAATCTATAAGTATAGGTTTGAGGTAAGAAAATAGGTGATTTGCATTTACTCTACCATTGATATCTGAATTGTCAAAAGTTGAATTGACTTTGACATTTGAGTGCCTTTTGCAGGTATCTTCCGAATGGTTTGGACGAACGGTTACGAGAAAACTTAGAGTTGAGGAAAAATTGTAGGACCTTTAGATGACTTAGTGGACATTGGAAAGTTTGTGGGACCCCGAAACAAAAATTAAAAATATTTACCCTTCTTTGTTTTCCTTCTAAATATCCCTATCCTCTTTAAACATCCCTTGCATTAATGCTCTCATTAAGCCCTTTGTCTCTGCTCCCATGGTTGACCACTTTGCAACCCTTATCAACATAAAACGCCAACTCAAACAATTCATCGTCTTCCATGTAAATTTCTCCAATACACTTCATGACTTAGCCTAAGACACAAATCACCTTGAAAATAAACAAATCATCCCACCCAACACTTCACCTCTCACAAAAACCCTTTCGTTTTGACCTCCTCAACTTCAACAAATTGGATGTTATAGGATAGACTTTCAAAGTTACCCAATTTTTCGATTACCACCAAACTCCACTAGAGAAACGCAATTAGATCACATATTTTTATTTAGAGGGACCAACGCTCACTTGGTATTAATTGATGTTCAACAATGGTCTTCTCACATCATGGAAGTCGCTCCTTAGAGCTCTTGAACTTTGATTTGTCCCCCTAATGTCCCAAATGTCACTTTGTGTAAGTTGTAGCACACTTAATCTTTATATTAATACCTTTATAATCACATATTTGGATATCCCACCAATTTTTACACGAACTGTTTCACCTTAGACCTCAAATCCAGTTTATGTCGTAAGGTGTTAGTTTCCCAACCCAATGACCTTTCATAAGTGATTGCATTTGTTGTGTTACATGATTATAAACACAAACACATTTCTTATTCCTTCAATCGCTTTCCAAAGTCGTCACCACCTTTATTAACACATACATACACACTAAAACCTTTTCCCCCTTTCTTACCCATTCGCGCATAAACAATACTCATAAAGAAACACAAAAGCATAAATACAAACCCATCAAGAAATAAAAAAATTGGTTTTTTTTACAGAGGCACCCTTTTAATTTAAGTTTATCGAACAAAACTTCCCATAAACTTAAGTTCTTTCATATTTCATCCCTATCAACTTCTTGTACTTTTGAAATGACATTGTATGCAACAACTTCGTGAACATATCAATTATTTTCTCCTTACTTCCTACATGTTGAGCTTCAGGCTTCCTTCCTTCACTTTTTCCTGGATAAAGTGGAAGTGGATGTCAATGTGCTTACTCCGTTCGTGGTTGATTAAATTCTTGGCCAACTCGATTTTCAATATGTTATCTACTCGGATCACCACCTTCTTTTCTTCCATTGTCTTCAATTTGGTCAGGAGGTTCTAAGCTAGATTGCATGCCACACACTCCATAATGTTGCCACATACTCAACCTCACATGTTGATAGGGTCACAACAAGTTGTTTCTTTGAGAACCAAGTAAAAGTCGTGTTCCCCATAAAGAAGACATAACCAGTTGTGCTCTTTCGATCATCCATGTCTTCACATCAGTTACTATCTGAGTACCCATTAAGTCGATAATTATTTGACTTAGTATAAAATAGTTTGAATAACACAGTTCCCTTCGTGTGCCTTAGTATCCGTTTTAGTTCTTTACAAAGAGAATACATTGCCTCCTACATAAAGCAGTTTATGATTCCATGCTTAGCATCATGTTTGAGCTTGTTTTTGTCAAGTACCTCAGACTTCCAATTAACTTTGATACCTTCTTACATCAACTCGGTTCCCATCTCCATTTTTAGACAACTTTGTGCTGAGTTCCATAAAAGCTGAAATCGGATTGCACTTCATCATCTTTAGTATCTACCCAACATACTTCTTTTGGGACAGAAGGATACATGTTGTGTTTTGGTCCACTTCCAAACCTAGATCGTTTATCTCAAACTCCCTTTTCATGATACCTATATTGATAATCTCATACTCCTTTTCATTATCTCCTTAAACTCTTTGACTAATTTGACTTTACTTCCCATAAAGATCAGGTCATCTACATATAAGATGACAAACAATATATTTCCTTTGTACTTTTTTAAGAATAAAGTGTCTTTATACGGGGACAACATAAAATGATCTTCCAAGTGGGTTAATGAAGCTTCTTCAAAGGATGGACTCCATATGAACAACGATAGTAGCGGAAGAAAATAAAGATGAAGAAATGAAGATGTTGGTGTTGTTTGGTCTTGGTAGATGTCCTTCTAGGAGGTTAGGCCAACCATGAAGGAGAAAGTATGAAGAAGTCTAAAAGAAGACAATTTCATAAGGTATAAACTCAAGAAGAGAAGTCTTGCAATTTTGGCCAAACGACTTTACATTCAATCAAGTTCTAAGGATTACAAAAGGGTGTCTCTCCTTTTATAGATGAAGGAGAAGACCAAAGTACATGAAATATTTAGGAGCCTTTCCATCATTTAATGAGAAGCCTCATTGTTAAATCAGGAGCCTAAGCATTAAATGAGGAGCCTAAACATTAAATGAGGAGCCTAAACATTAAATGTGAGTAACCTTATACTTTGTAACTAACATAGTTAAAGCATTTAATGCAAAGGCTCCTTGCAACTAACTCCTTCCAAAAGCCATTTTTACCTATTTCTAACCCATTTTAGGTGTTACCTTCTAACTAAGGGCTAATAATGTGTTTCTTGGCCAAATACAAGACCTAAAAGTGAGCTATATTACATATTTACAAAAAGTGTTTTAAGATAAAGAAGAAGATTAAAATGTGATCCTCCATTATAGTAGAATCCTTGAAGCTCCACCTTCTTCCGTCTTCTTTGACCATGACTCTTTATGAGAGGTCCAATGTCTTATAAGGCTTAAGGGAAAGCAAGAACAAGCTTGAAAGTCCATATTCTTCTTCAAATCTCCTAGCCTTAGTTTAAGTCGATGCTCCTTTCATGGATTTCCATTTAGTTCCTAATATGGATTCTATCGAAATCCCTATGTCTTCATCGTCTTCCTTTGTAAGAAATTTATTCTTTTTCTTTTTCTCAACCCGATAGAAGTTTATAATGTGGTTGAACTTACTACATTGAGGTAGGGACATACCTTTTATGAGATTTAGCATCTCACTCACTTTTTTTTTTCTCACATGATTTCACTCTTTCTCCTTTTTTTTCTTTTTCTTTTTCTCTCAACTCGACACTCAGAGCATAAAAGCTTTGATACCACCTTGATGATACAACTACGACACACACATTTAATAATTTGACTTTTAAATTTATCGTGTTACTTTCATTTAACGATGGCTTTAAATAGTCGTGCAAATGGCCTAAGGTAGTTTACAAAAGACATAAAAATTGGAAACAAAATAACAACTACCAAGTGTAGTAATTGGTCTAGCAATACAACAAAATAAAAGATCTTAAACAATTTGCACAACCGGTATAAAAACAAAAAAAACGTGATGGACTCCAAAAACAAAATGACAACAACAATGAAAACATTAAAAACTAAATTACAAATGTACCCTCCTAATTTAAGTTTATTTAACAATCAATGTGAGAACCAATTTATTTTTCTCATTTTTTAGAACTCAGATGATACACCTGACCCAAGTGAAAAAAAGAATCAAGATCTAATAGACGACCCAAACTTAGGACTCATAAGCCTACACACATTCTTGGGCTAATGGACCCACGTACATTCTGCCGCACTATATCTATTAAAGGATATGCAATTTAAATACTCGTGGAATTTGGAATGACAATGTCTTATCAGTGTTACATGACAAATGTTAGTATCAATTGTCGTTAATGTTAAATGTTATATTCTTATATTTAACTTAGTCCTTACATTTATTTTTTGTTCAATTAAGTTTTTTTTTAAATGAAATAATGTTTTCTGTACTGAAAAAGAACTTATACTTTTTTGTATTTATGTATTTTGAAATGAAATTCTTACCAATGAAAATTTTCATGATATTAGCTTTATCATTATTATCTTTTTTTCCCCTAAAATACTAAAGAACAATATTCCTTTACTAAAAAATAGTTAAATATGTTTTTACTTTTAAAAAAATTAGAATTAATTTATCTTTTGAAATTTTGATTCAATTTAAAAAATCATAAATTTAATTTTTTTAATCAAATTTTATTAAATTTATTTAATATTTTAAACATATTTATTAGTTAATATTAAAACGGTGTCAAATAGCATTAATAATTTAAAGAGAAAAGACTAAATATATCTATATAGTTTAAAAAAACAACTAATTCTAAAATTAAAAAAATACATTTAACCCTTAAAAAATTTAAATAAATAAAATAAAAATAAATATTAAATTTTTTTTCCATCAATCAAACCTGTGTAATATTCAGAGAACCAGTTCTCCTGCATTCATTTGAGGACTGCCAGGTGTGCGGTTCCCAATCTCACCGCTAAAGTGTTTAGATGGTTTAGTAAACACAAATTTAAAGCTTACGAACCATTGGATACAACTGCATTTTTGGGCGGTTCATACATAAAACGTAGATGATCTGCATTTAGCAGTGAGAAGTGTGGTGATGAGTGAGATATTTTATACGGAAAAAGACGCATGTCCCAATAATGCAACACCGGACAGAACTCGACCGTCACGTTCTCGTCTCTATTCCCAAACTACCGTTCACGTGTCAGACATGAATTTCGCACTGCTTGCTTCCTTGCCGTGACACAAATATCCAGAGCACCACCGCTCAACCTCATTCATCGGCACAGCAACACTCCATTTCCAACTACTCATTTTCGTCTTCATCAAAATAACACAATCAGATCACGTCTTTCACTTCTCCACTCACGATGCCCCTCCAGCCATTACTCTGCGGTTCAAAAGTCGCATCTCAATCCACACTTTTCGCTTCGGTGTTTTCCGCAAGAAACAACGCCGACCGCTGTTCGTTCACCGGAAATTCGTCAGTCCGTGGCGTAAGGTACTCCGCTTTCAATTTTGCATCCACTGGTTGTAACAAGCAAGAATATTAGGTTATTACTGAGCGCAAGTGTTTTCGAGAATTGTCATTTGGTTTTATTGTTAGGCCGGTGAGGTTTATGAAGCAAGCATCGGGAAGCATAACGAAAGATGAACATGGAGTTTTTAGCGAGGTACGTTATTGTAATGCATTCTTGAAGTTCTTGGAGTGGTTTCTCATAGTTATTTTAAATTTTGATTGAAAATTTTGGCATAGGTTAGACAATGGATCGTTCCAAACACAGGACACCTAATGCTTATGGCGGTCGTGCTCAAGAAGGGGTTCTTGAGGTATTTATGTCATTAACATGCGTCACTGGCCTTAGATGAAAACTTTTATTTCGTAAATATCAGAGGCCGTGATTGTAGCACAGCTGGAATTTGTAATGCAACTTGATATTTAATGTATGGGTTTGTTTAGAGAAATTTCTTTGAAAGCTTTCTAGGTAAAAATAAAACGATTTTCTCCCAAAGCTAAAATATTGGATCTTATGCATAAGCTAATTCATAGAAATTCAGATTATTTTGAAATTATTCGTAAGCTATTTTATGTTTCCTTATCAAATTTTTCTCCTATAAATAAATGACTGCGAAAAAGTTTACTCAAATAAAATTTATGTCTATAATCTGTCAATGTGATATAAAAAAGAGCAAGGTTCACGGATAGGAAGCCTTTCCAAATTTTGATGTTAGTCTCATTACTTCTAGAAGACATTAAAAGTTCAAATTTTAATTGTAGAAGCAAATAAAGTGGGATGAACTTGATGTAAATTTGCATAGGTTTAGTAGCCAGTCTAAACAGCGCACTTTGAAAGATTTATACATCTCATAGCAAAAGTTTTTCCTGAGTAACGAATAGAGCACTTCAATTATGATAAGTGCCACCTTGCTTATCTACTTTTGAAGGACATCAATATATTTATCAATTCCAGGAAGAATCCTCCAAAGTAATAGAGAGCAGACCATCATGGAAAACTTTACCAGGCCAGGCATTTCCATTGGGTGTATCAGAAGTTGACAGTGGCATCAATTTTTCTATTTTTTCACGACATGCAACTGCTGTCACACTTTGTTTGGTCCTTCCTGAGAGGTAAATTTAAATATTCTTTATGTAAGATGAGATTAGTTCAAGCTCTAAATTATTTCATAAACCTGAGTATATATTTAAAAAATGTAGTTTGTTTAATTTTATTTTAGCTACATGTAAGCATTATTGTCATGATTGTTTAGTTTCTACTATTGACTATCATTCATGTTTCGTATACTTCCTCAAAACTGTAATACATGACGCAAGAACTTTATTAATAAAGATTCAATATCTAATTCTTTTTGAGATCAATTTTGAAAGCTTAAAGCATTTACGCTCAAGATATTAATGTGTGTCACAAGCAGTTTCACATGGTTATATTGATTGGGTTTCTTTTGGAATGACCTCATGGTACTGGAGCAACTTAAATACTGAAACTTTGGATATTGTTCATACTATACACTATCAGGTGCTTTTTTATTGTAGCTTTGGTTTATGGGTATTAAGGTTATATATCTACTATAACTATTAATTGACCCTAATGTACTAACTTAGGCTTTTAGGTGGTCCTTATTGACAAAATGGCCTTCAGTTCAATCTTTCTTGTCCTCGGTCAATTAAAGATTTAGCTCCATCTTGTTGTATAAGTCCAATTTTTGAGGATGTTCTTTTTTCATTAAGGTCCTGATAAAATTTGGAAGAGGGTGCAGACTGCTAAATCTTTCTAATATTTGGAGTTCTCTTCTGTAGCATGATTATATGTTTTATTTTTGGGTGGGGGTGGGGTGGGGGGATTAGATGAGGTGCAAATTGCAACATAAATGTTCTTTGTCTTGGTAAGATATTTTCTTGACTGCAATATTGCCTGAATTATCTAGCCATTAAACTTTATGCTTTGACTCTAGTTCTTAAAAAAAATTAAATATAGCCACAAATTTATTGGCTTCCTTTTGCTTTGCACACTTTTTCTTTTGTAGGGGAAGTATTGGCATATTGAATGGCGGCATGATAGAAATGGTATTGGATCCTGATTTGAACAAAACTGGGGACATTTGGCACATTTGTATTGAGGTATATGCTATTAGACTACCTGGACTTTGGCCTTGCCTTGGTCTTCTGCTGAAATTGTTGTTATAGATTCTGTAACAACTTCAAAAGTACAATACCTTCACAATTACCAAGTAGCTTTCAAAATTGTTTAAATAAATAATACTGTTCTGCATATTTGAGCATAAAATTTGTATATTTTTATGTAATACCTTCGTTAATTTTTGTCAGAAATGTTGGGTTGAGCAGACAAAAATCAACTTTATTGTTGTACCTGCATTTTTCTATAATATATTGTCAGTGTGGTGGGAATTGTATCTGGCATGTTTGTTTAGATAATTACATCGAATTCCCACATGAGTTACTTTACTGTGGAATGGTGATGTAGATTTTTTAAAAGTTTTAAATGTAATTGGAAGTTATGTATTAAATTTGTTGCTGTTATACCATGATGACTATGTAGATGAAAACATATATTAAAATTTCGTGTAAGCTTTTACTTACTTCCTCCTTATTTTTATATTGAAATACGCATATGTAGAATAAATTTCTTTAAGGAGGAAATACCCTGTTGAAATAGGACAACACCTGTCAACAATTTCTTTCATTGTTAAGGATCTGCTCACTTCCCCCTTTGTTATAATTTCCCATTGTCATGTCTAATAAAGATTCTGTTCCTATTAAACACCATGTCAATATACTCATAGGAAACTTGATTGATTTTTTTTTTTTCATTTAACTTGGTTGATTTTGAACTTGTGTGGTGATTATTATTAAATTTTGATTGATATTTCTTTATGCAATTGGGCACACTTCCTGGTTGAAATTTTTGCTTTTTTATTGTAAATTAACCTTGCTATAATCACATCTAACATATTCATGTTGGATCAGTTTTTGAAAATTTTCATGGTTTCATATACTAATAGGGTTAAATAATGTGGATATCTGTCATAAATAAATACATCTACATTAAACTTTTCTTATTTAACCTAGTACACATTTTAGATAACGCCATCACTTTTTTCAACGATAAGTACTCGAACCAATGGCTTTACATAAGAGTTGCACACCTGTACTGGAGAATAATAAACTTTTCTATCACTTTATCTATTTTCTTGATTTTCTTTTGACGTGACCTAGTTCTATTAGAAGTTGACTAAAATAAGCATTCAAGTATATTTACAACTTTTAATGGCAGGATCTTCCTCGAAGCAATGTTCTATACGGATATCGCATAGATGGACCTCAAGATTGGGGTAAGGGGCATCGATTTGACAGCAACATTGTGCTTGTTGATCCTTATGCAAAACTAGTTGAAGGCCGAAGATATTTTGGGGATATTAGCATGAAGTTGTCTAAGTTTCTTGGCACATATGATTTTGACAGCTTGCCTTTCGATTGGGGAGAAAATTACAAGCTTCCAAATATTTCTGAGGTATTTTCCCAGCACAAATGCCTGCCATTGCTTGTAAACGATGTTCATCACAACATTTTTGCTAGATCAAGGTGTTGTACAAGCTGATTTATGCATAACTATGTCTATAGCTAGCATTCTACCTTTGCTTTGTGTGCTATAAGACTTGATGTATGCTCTTCATTTTGACTGAGAATATATTTCTGGTTGAATGAAGTCTAATGCTTGCTTCCATTTTCATTATTTTTATTGCTGCTAATGCAGAAAGATCTTGTTCTATATGAGATGAATGTCCGTGCATTTACAATTGATGAATCTAGTGGTTTGGACAGCAAAATTCGTGGTAGCTATCTCGGTGTGATTGAAAAGGTAATATTTGTACTATAATTAAGAAAAATATGAAGCATCACTGTAACTTTTTTTGAAAGTTATATTTCCTTGCGAAGTGTTTTGCCCAAAACGTATCAAATTGTAGCAGTTTTGAACCTAATGAAATCCTTGATATGAAATCGAGTGAAGCAAGCTTTCCTTTGCCTCAAGCGTTAAAATATAAACAGCTGAGTAAAAGATGTTTTACTGACAAAAGGGGGGATTTGAATATTGGGATTATGTTACTTTCGCAATGTAATGTTGAAGTTCTGCAGCAATTTTAAACCCTTATGGAATAACATTGACTTTTTGTTAAAGGTGATATAAAGGTATCTCCTTCTCCCACCTCTAGATTGATTTGTTTCTGTTAGAAGAGTCTAAGAGGTAACTCAACTCAAATCCAAAGGATAGGATAGACTGTTCATGGAGAGCTAAGCTATATTGGGCCTATCGAAAATTTCTTTGATATGTCATATAAGAATACATGCCACAACAAATCTTTACTCAGGAAAATTTATTCTCTTTCTGTTTTTAAACTTAATTTATTGTTTGTCTAGTAGATTCCACACCTTCTAGAGCTTGGTATCAACGCAGTAGAATTGCTGCCTGTCTTTGAGTTTGATGAGTTGGAATTCCAGAGGCGTCAAAATCCCAGAGATCACATGGTAATCTAGAAAAGTATTTTTCTTTGTTTTTTGTATCAAAGTTAATATTGAAGCTCTTCCTTAGGTACTGTGTATTTCCAATAAATAAATAAATAAATAAAGGGGTTCTGCTGATTATAATTGATCTCTGAAGAAACTCAATGCATTATAACTGAATACATATTGGAAGCATAAGTTTATTTTGATATGCAGAGTTAATGTGCAAATATTAAAAGACCAACTATGTTTGGGATATGTATATTTCTTTGACCATTGAAGAAATTCTGAATATGTAACTTTGGTTTACCAAGTGGCTGCTATGTCATATATGACTAATGGTTGTATTTTTTCTTTCTAAGATTAATACATGGGGTTATTCTACAATAAATTTCTTTTCTCCTATGAGTCGCTATGCTAGTGCTGGTGGAGGATCAGTTAATGCTTCTCGAGAGTTCAAAGAGATGGTTAAAGCCTTGCATTCTTCTGGTATAGAGGTAGTGATGTTAATATTATAGTATCACAACCTTTGAGTGGAAGTCTGCTTGACATTGTTATTTTCTGGTTTTCTCTTATTTTATATTATCTCAAGTCTTATATACCTGCTGGCTCTTTCACTAAATATTATCCGTACACAGGTTATTTTGGATGTGGTCTATAATCATACTAATGAGGCTGATGATGCCAATCCTTACACTACCTCATTCCGTGGCATAGATAATAAGGTAACTTCAATTTGCAACTATTGTTTTGACAGATTGTGTTACTTGCATGTTAGGATACCTGAAGTGATGTTAACTCTTGCAGTCATCTTATGAATTGGTTAGTCCTATACACAGTCTACTTTACCTGATGAGTGGAAATAACTTCATACATCTTGTTTTTTCAGTTAACAATAATTGATAAGAACCCACAATAACATAAGTTATGTATATAGGTTGAGGTATGAAAAAGACAAGAAATAATTTAAAAGATAGATTAATTCAGTTTTCTAATAAATTTTAGGGGTATAATGACAACTTTCTCTCATTTTATAATTCTACAACAATTTAAAACTATTCCTGGGGAATTTCTCTCTCGAGTACTTTACCTGTCATTGGAAACACTATTTAGCTTTGAGGTCATCTATTCACTAACAAAATTATTCTGTGATGTTAGTTATATAGAATGTTAAAAATGATTGTTTTTTCTTAATGAAAACTTTCTTCGTTTCTGCAGGTTTATTACATGCTGGACAATAATGGGCAATTGCTAAACTTCTCTGGCTGTGGTAATTTTATATCTTGGTCTAACCATTAAGATTCTATCCTTGTAGCTTTATTCATACAAATTTACAACTTCACGCACCTATTTTTAAGTTATACTATTGAATATATATATATATATACACACACACACACACACTCACACACACACACACACATATATATATATATATATATATATTTTCTATTTTAATTTGATTAGACTTGTCAATTTGACTTGTGACCTCCTGATCAACTCCAACCCACCCTTAAAATAACCTCCTTTTTACTGACCCACTTGAAAAAGCCCCAACCCTCATATAAAGTGTGTTAGGTTCAGGATTAATGTCGATTTAGTCCACTATTGAGACTACATCAAAGGAAATAATTGACATCATAATCTTAATTTGTAATTGTTAACTGCCTTGTTGAGACATTTCAACTTTAAATGTACACAAGAAATTAGACAACAGCTCTGCTTCATGTGCTACTTTGAAAAGAAGTAATTACTGTTTTTTTTGTTATATTCATTTTGAAAAGAGAAGCAATATTTTGATTTAGTAATTTTTTTTACTGTCTTCCTATAATAAAAAATTATTAATTTTAATCTTATAAAATTGTTACGTTTTTGTGTGTGTGTGTTCCTAAATCCTTAAACTAACATTTTTATTATGCTTACTTAAAGTAGATTTAGGTCTAACTTAATCCTACAAAATCAATTTGTAAGATGAGGTTTGTATCTATTTATATACCATACTTTAATAATCTCTCTCGTCGATATAAGATCTTCAACACATTATCTCATGCTTAGGGCAGGACATACTTTAATTTGACTCTAGCTGATGGGAAATCTCTAACACTTACTCTTACAAAAATAAATATATTTTGAGAGCAAACTAACATGAGGGGCAAATACTAAGAAAAAAATGAAGAAGACAGATCATAAATATTTACAAAGTTGTGTAGATATAAAACAGTACTAGATTGCACTGTCGGGTTAGTCTATGTCAAGCCTCGGCTTACCTGTAAATTGGTCTAGGCCCAATTTTGTTAATGCTCAGTGTGGGGGACGTATCATCACTTCCACCTTCACATGACCTTTATGAAAATCTAGACACCTGAAGCTATGTAGTAGTCCTTTATTAACCTTCTGTTTGTGCAACCAGGGTTCTCTTTAATTTTATGAAAACTTCCATTATGTCGAGCTGTGCCTTCTTATTTGAGGACATTTAATATGCAATACTTTCTTTCTGTGTAATTTTTTTTTATATTTCTGTTATCACTAACATAATTTTGGTATATTGATATCAACATTAAAGCTTCTCACTTCACATGACTGTTTATCCCCAGGTAATACATTAAACTGTAACCATGCTGTGGTTATGGAGCTACTTCTTGACAGCCTAAGACACTGGTATGGACTACTTACACAACGTTATTTTTTAATTCTGAATTGTATGTCTTCGTATGACTTGATTTCTTTCATGAAAGAAAATCGGAATTAATACATAAGAATTTTAGATTTTTGGTGTCTTAAATTGATACATTTTCATGAAGATCTCCATTGTCAAAATTTCTGTCCGTTGTCCCCCTTCCCGTGATTCTATTTTACATGGCAATCAATAAAACTGGCATGTTTGCATGAGGGTCCGGTAAGGCATAACTATTGTTATTAATTAACTATTGTTATTAATTTTTTTAAATGACAGGAATCATCTTTTAGCATTGCAAATGCTATCATTTCCAAACTAACTTAAGTCATAGTTTTCATTTTAGTTCCTAGTAAGCACTGTTGTGTTTTTTAATAATAATTTGCTTTATTGTAGGGTCACCGAATATCATGTGGATGGATTTCGATTTGATCTTGCAAGTGTTCTGTGTCGAGGAATTGATGGCTCCCCCCTTAATGCCCCCCCAATTATTAGGGTAACTTATTAATTTGCATGAGATATGTTTAATGAATTCAACTGTCATTTGGTATGGTACTTATCAGTTAGTTCAACCATTGGGATGAGAGTGAGGATGAAGGTGAAGGTGAGGGGTGAGAGTTTAAGGCCAAGATTTAGGGTGAGGGTCAAGATAAGGCTTCGTGGAGAGGTCAAGGTGAGGGTTTAAGGCCAATATTTAGGGTGAGGGTCTAGGTAAGGCTTCGTGGAGAGGGTCAAGGTGAGAGTAGGGTAAAGGTTAGGATAAGAGTTCAAGGTTTAGGGAAAGAGTTGGTTTCAAATCAAAATGATGGTTAGGGTAAGGGTCAAAATTAGGGTTAGGATGATGGTCAAGGTTTAGGGTCAGGTGATGGTCAAGGTTCGGGGGTTAAGGTCAGAGTCAAAATGATGGTTAAGGTGATGGTCAGGGTTAGGGTGAAGGTTAAAGTTAGGGTTAGGGTGAAGGTTAAAGTTAGGGTTAAGGTGATGGTCAAGGTTAGGTTGATGATCCGTATTCAAGGTAAGGGTTAGGATAAAGGTTTAGGATAAAGGATAATGTTAACGTTAGGGTCAAGGTCACGGTTTAGGGTTAGGGTGATGGTTAGGATAAGGGTTAAAGTCATAACTAGAGTGATGGTTAAGGTCTAGGGTCATGGTGAGAGTTGAAGTTTAAGGTCATGGTGAGGGCCAGGGTTATGGTTGGTCAAGGTTTGGTGTGAGGTTTAGATCAAGGTTCACGGTTAGGATTAAGGTGATGGTTAGTGTTCAAGGTCAAGGTGATGGTTATTGCTCGGGGTCAAGGTGATGGTCAGGGTTTAAGGTGATGGTTAGGTTTAGGATTAGGAGGTAGATTGATGGTTAGGGTTCGAGGAGTCAGGGATAAGGTTAAGGTCTAGGGTTCAGGTTAGGGTTCAAGTAATGGTTTAGGGTGAAAGTCAAGTTAGGATGATGGTTAGGGCGGGGCAGGATGGGCCCAACCACTAGGCTCAAGGCTCAGAGCTAGGGTTCAGGGCTAGGGCTTAGACCTAGGGCTCAAGGCTCAGGCTAAGGGCTCAAAACTATAGTTAGGGCTCAAGACTTGGTTAGGGTTAGGGCTCAAGGTTAGGAGTCAAGGCTAGGGCTCAATGCTTGGGTTAGGGCATAAGACTCAGGCTAGGGCTAGGGCAAGGCTATGGCTCGGGCTAGGGTTCAAGGCTAGGGCTCAAGGCTAGGGCTCAAGGCTAGGGCTCAAGGCTAGGGCTCAAGGCTAGGGTTCAAGGCTAGGGCTCGAACTTGACTCAAGGCTAGGGCTCGAACTTGACTCAAGGCTAGGGCTCGAACTTGGACTCAAGGCTAGGGCTTGAGCTAGGGCTCAAGGCTAAGGCTCGAACTAGGACTCAAGGCTAAGGCTCAAAGCTAGGGTTAGGCTCAAGGTTAGGGGGCTAGGGGCTAGGGTTAGAGCTCGGGCTAAGGCTAGGGTTAAGGTTGGGGCTTAAGGCTGGGGCTTAAGGCTGGGGCTAACGCTTAAGGCTAAGGATAAGGCTTAAGGCTAGGGATAAGGCTCAAGGCTAGGTTAGGGCTCAAGGCTGGGGCTCAAGCCAAGGGCTAGGGCTAGGGCTCAAGTCAAGGGTTAGGGCTCAGGCTCAAACCAAGGGCTAGGCTAGGGCTTAAGGCTAGGGCTAGGGCTTAAGGATAAAGCTAGGGCTCAAGGCTAGGACTAGGGCTAGGGCTCAAGGCTAGGGGGCTAGGGCTCAAGGCTAGGGCTCAAGGCTAGGGCTAAAGGCTAGGGCTAGGGCTCAAGACTAGGGCTTTGGCTAGAGCTAGGGCTCGAGGCTGAGGGCTTGAGGTTGAGGGCTCAAGGCAAGGGCTAGGGCTTAAGGTTAGAGGGCTAAGGTTAGGGCTCAAGCCTAGGGTTCAAGGCTAGGCCTAGGGGTAGGGCAGGCTAGGGTTAGGGCTCAAGGCTAAGATTAGGCTCAAGGCTAGGTTAGAGGCTAGGGTTAATGCTCAAGGCTAGCGCTAGGGCTAGGGCTACTAGGACTCAAGGCTCAAGGCTAGGGCTTAAGGTTAAGGCTAGGACTAACGCTTAAGGCTAGGGCTATGACTAGGGCTAGGGATCAAGGCTACGGTAAGGGCTCAAGGCTCGGGCTAAAGCTAGGGTAAGGCTCAAGCTAGAGCTAGGATTAGGGCTCAAGCTAGGACTCAAGACTAGGTCTGGGGCTCAAGGGAAGGGCTAGGGCTATGGGTCAAGGCTAGGGCTAGAGCTCAAGGCTAAGGGGCTAAGGGGTAGGGCTTAATGCTAGGGCTCAATGCTAGGGCTCAAGGATAGGGGCTAGGGCTAGCTCAAGGCTAGGGCTAAGGCTAGGGTTAAGCTCAAGGCTAGGACTCAGGAGCTTAAGGCTAGGGATAAGGCTCAAGGCTAGGTAGGGCTCAAGGCTAGGGGGCTAGGGTTGAGGCTAGGGTTAAGGCTCAAGGCTAGGGCTCAAGGTTGGTACTCTAGACTAAGGCTCAAGGCCGGGTTAGGGCTCAAGACAAGGGCTAAGGCTCAAGACTAGGTCTGGCTATGGGTTAAGGCTAGGGCACAAGACTAGGGCTAGGGCTAGAAATCAAGGCTAGGGGACTAGGACTTAAGGCTAGGGGGCTATGGGGCTAGGGTTCAAGGCTAGGGCTCATGGCTAAGGCTCAAGGCTAGGACTTAAGGCTATGGCTTTGGCTAAAGCTAGGTTAGGGGTTAGGGCTTTGGCTAAAGCTAGGTTAGGGCTCGAGCTTGAGGTTCAATGCTACGGCTCAAGGCTAGGGCTTAAGGCTAGGGCTAGGACCCATGACTAAGGGTAAGGCTTAAGGTTAAGGCTTAAGGCTTGGGCTTCTGGCTAAAGCTAGGGCTAGGGTTCAAGGCTAGGCTAAGGTCAATGCTAGAGGGCTAGGTTTAGGGATCAAGGCTAGGATTGGCTAGGGCTCAAGGCTAGAGGGCTACTAGGTCTAGGGGTTGAGCTAGAACGTGTTAGGGCTCAAGACCAGGATGCAAGGCTAGGGTTAGGGCTTAAAGCTAGGGCTAGGGCCAAGGATCAACGGTAGCGGGTTAAGGCTAGGGCTAGGGTTTAAGACTAGGAGGACTTAAGGCTAGGACTCAAGGTTAGGGCTCAAGGCTAGGGCTAGGCTAGGACTTAAGGCTAGGGTTAGAGCTCAAGCCTAGGGCTAGGGCTCAAGGCTATGGCTCAAGGTTAAGGCTCAAGGCCTAGGGCTATTGCTCAAGGCTAAGGCTAGGGCTAGGGCTCTTGCTAGATCTAAGCTAGGGCTTAAGGCCGAGGCTCAAGGCTAAGACTCAAGGTTAGGGCTTAGGGCTAGGGCTCAAGGTAAGGGCTAGGACTAGGGCTCAAGGGCTCAAGGTAAGGGTTAGGGCTAGGACTCAAGGTAAAGGCTAGGGCTCAAGGGCTAGGACTCAAGGTAAAGGCTAGGGCTAAGGCTCAAGGTAAGGACTAGGGCTTGGGCTCAAGGTAAGGTTAGGGTCATATTCGAGATCAAGGTGATGGTTAGGGTTTAGGGTTCAAAGTAAGGTATATGGTCAGGTTTAGTGTGATGGTTAGAGTTTATGGTTAGGATCAAGGCTAGGGTGATAGTGAGGGGTGAGGGGTGAATTAGGGTGAATTAGGGTGAGGGGTGAGGGGTGAGGGGTGAATTAGGGTTAATTACTTGCGTGGTTAGTTAACCACGGTTAGTTAATTAGGGTTAATTATTTGCGTGATTAGTTAATCACGGTTAGTTAATTATGGTTAGATGCATTTAATGAACCTAAAAGGACAAATTGTTAGGTCTAAACTTTAGTTTGAACTCCTGGTGAAAATGAACAAGAAACATAAGTAGTAGAAAGTATAATGATAATAAGCACAGATAAGCTTTACGACTGGGCAAGACACTTTTTCTTCATTTTACCCTTCAGATCTTGAAGACCTTGGCACCACGTTGAAATTTGGGGCCATCCTAATTTGAGTTTAAAGGCAAATAGAACTGACAAAATAAAAAATTTAGAGACAACGAAAGCTTGAATTGGAGTTCATTTGGTTTTTGAATAGTTTTGGTTGATTTGGTTTTGCCTAACTTTATTAGTTTTAACCACACATGCAATTTATAGACTTGGAGACAATAATTGAATAGTGGTTTTGTCCGTCAACAAGAAAATTGAGAATTTATAATTTTTAATGTTTCAGTCAACTAATTTTTATTTACTTTTCCAGGCAATTGCTAAAGATGCAGTCTTATCAAGATGTAAAATTATTGCAGAGCCTTGGGATTGTGGAGGTCTTTATCTTGTTGGGAGTTTTCCAAATTGGGATCGGTAATTTTTTTGTTATTAATGTTTCTAATTGTAAGCAAATATAATTATCTTATGAATAGTCTTTGTTATAGTCTCCTGTACATCCGGAAGGTTGAAGATCTTACTGATTTTGGCAGCGTATAGGTTACTATTTTAATTCTTGATTTCAGTGTTTTGCTATCATGAGGCATTCATTGTTTTTTCTGCTTGCAACATTCTCACTTGCAACTTTGCACCACAAGTTATATAACATAAAATCATCACAAAAGTTACTTTGGCGGTTCTAATTCTGCCATTGAATTCCTCAAGGTGGTTGAACATGATATTGTTTGTAGCTTCATAGCATGAAATGGTCACTCTATCGTCACGTGATCTATATGTCTGTGCCAATAGTCACCATCCAAGCTGTATCAATATATTAATTTTGGTGCTGATAATGATTTCCAGGACATAATCTCTGCATAAGTACGGGAAATTATTTCTTCATGGAGAAGGTAATCTATTGTTAAAAAGAAAACACGTTCCATTAATGGTTTATGTTTGATGCAGGTGGGCTGAATGGAATGGGAAATATCGTGATGATGTACGGAAATTTATTAAGGTAATTCTAATAGTAAGAAGATGCTTAATTTAAATACATCCAGATTGTCCAATCTATCTTGATTTATGGCTTATTTGATTTGTTCCTTTTGTTGTTTCCTAAAAAAAAAACATGTTCTAGGGTGATTATGGTGTAAAGGGGAGCTTTGCTACTCGTATTGCTGGGTCTTCTGATCTTTACAGAGTAAGCTACTTATAGATATTTATGTTTGTTAACTTCGTGGGTTTGTATCATGTCAAAGACCAACTCCTTAAGTTGTTAAGTGGAGACATAGGAATGACTTTAAGCTCTAACAACTATGGAATTTAACTTTTTCGTGGTAAAATCTTAGATTAAACTACCGTAAATTATTCTAAAGACGCAGCATTTTATGATAGGATGGACCATAGACCCAAAATAAAGAAGATTAAGCAGTAAAATTATTTATAGAATATCGTTAGACATGTTCGAATATTATTTATAATATTTGGTTTATATATTTTAATTCCCTTCTAAAGTTAGATGATGAGACTTGTAGGGTCATCATTTACCATGTGTCTAGAAAGGGAATTCACAATTTCAAACAAATTAAAATGCATTGAATTTGAATTGGTTCCAATTCCAATCTATTGAATTTTTCTTTGTTTGAAGAGAGTACTTTAATTACCACGAAATACAGAAAATTATTTTAATATTAAACAGTATTTAATGATTCAAAAATATTATTTGGTGATAATTTTCAACCAATGTTAGTCAAGGCTATGTTCAGACAAAAAGTAACACTAGTTGTGTCAATAGAGAAATGACACCAGTCTTTAATAGGGAGAAAAATAATCCCACAATGTAATATAAAAGCTCATGTCAATGTCAACGAAAAGAATGTTATCTAAAATAGTCTCAGATAAATACATCATTTGATCCCTACTTTTAGGGGTTTGGTTCAAAGTAATCCTACCTATTAAAAAAGTTCAGTAAGACCCCATATTTTGTTAAAAAATGTTCAATCCGGAAAGGACCGCTCACGCTGTTAAAAACATAACGGTGCAGTGCCACTGTGGCATCTCATAAGCACGTGGCATACGTTAATAGGTGGACTTAAATGATTTTTTAATTTAAAAAAAAAGTCTCTGCCATGTCATCATCACCATCTCCAGACAAACCCTAATTTCTCTCCAAGAAACCCTAGCCGCCGCACCATCCAGCGCCGTCACCGCCATCCTCGCTGGCAGTCGTCCTCTCCAACGCAACACACGCCACCACCAAAGCTATGCGATGAGAATGCGAGAAACCCTAGGTCTCCACGGTTTGCTTGCAGGTTTGATTGTGGTTGCAGGTGGAGGCAAGCAGCGGAGTGATTAGTGGTGGAGAAGAGTGGCGATTCACGATTTGCAGCAGCTGGCAATTTGGCCGGTGGTTAGTGGTGGACGATTCCTTGGTGGAGATTGGACGGCAGTGCTGTTAGCGCGACGACGATTTGGTTGGTGCGAGGGTGAAAATGGTGAAGATTGGTGGTCGCAGCATAGCAAGGGATCGCGTTGGGTGCTGGCGCGAGAACGAAGGTGAGATGCGAAGATGATCGAGGTGCAATAGTAGGGAGAAGATGCTTTGGTGGTGGTGCGTAATGTGTTGGAGAGGACGGCTGCCGGCGAGGATGGCGGTGACGGCGCTGGATGGTGCGGCGGCTAGGGTTTCTTGGAGAGAAATTAGGGTTTGTCTGGAGATGGTGATGATGACGTGACATTTGCACCATTATGTTTTAACGGCGTGAGCGGAAAGGATCGGATTGAACATTTTTTAGCGAAATATGGGGTCTTACTAAACATTTTTAAAAGGTAGGATTACTTTGAAACAAACCCCTAAAAGTAAGGACCAAATGATGTATTAAACCTAAAAACTATAAGTTACATAGGCTGAGAGAATAGTCTTGCCAACAATCGACAGCGTCATGGCAAAGGCCAAGCCGATGACAACCCAGTTGAGGTCAAGCTGATGATGCTCTGGCTTAGGTCAAGCTGATGATGCCCTAGCCTAGGTCAAGCTAATGAAAAAAATATGAGGATAGGAGACGTGTAAATTTGAGAAATAAGTTTATAAAGAATTTCACATTCTTACTTTTTTTTAGATGGAATCTGAAATTTCATGATTTTAAATAATCAAAATACTCTTAAAAATCTTCAGAATTTCAGTTTGTATAATGCTTTTTTATTCAAGCAACATATTTTTGTCATAAAATATTTCAAATTTCCCATAAAAATTAATTATCCTCTAAAAACTCATTTTCCAAACACACTATTAGTTGTTAGTTTCTCTTAGGTTATGTAAGTATATTCCTCATTACTTATTAATCATCAATGGAACATATGAATCGACCCAAATGCACCATTCATGCCTTTTTTTTTTATTTTATATCTGTCCTACTCAGTTAGTGTATTGAAATAATGGTCTAAGATATGTTGTAGCTGATTTTTACCTTAATTTCATGAATTGTCATACTGCTGTACAAATAATTCTATAATGACGGCTTCCTTCATTTGTTCGAACAGGTGAACAAGCGAAGGCCATATCATAGTATCAACTTTGTTATTGCACACGACGGATTCACCTTGCGTGACCTTGTTTCGTACAATTTGAAGGTAATTCTTTATTCTTTTCTTCAATGTGTCATGATTCATCAAAACATTGTATATTCCCTGATTCTTGTTTTTTGTAGCACAATGAAGTCAACGGGGAAGGTGGAAATGATGGTAGCAATGATAATTTTAGTTGGAATTGTGGTTTCGAAGGTAGTTTTCAAATTGTACTTCCTTGTCTACTAAATCTATAATATTTTAGTTGGAAATGATGGTACCAATGTCTCTTTGTTGGGCAGAGATTGTAATATTTTCCTTTTGCTGAACTTTTAGTTAATTGTATTTGCTTGGCAGGGGAAACTGATGATGCTAGTGTAAGAGCTTTGCGATCACGGCAAATGAAAAACTTTCACTTGGCACTAATGATATCTCAGGTGCATATATGAAGGGGAAAATGTGCCTTTTAACCTATTTTTTTATATATACAAGCAGTTTAAATAGTTACACTGTGTTTTGATTAATTTTCCTTTTTTGAAGAAAACTTGAAGATACCAATATATGATTTTCATTTGTTTTGCATTATGCTATCACTGAAAGAGAATACTGATTTAAAATTTTGTAATGAACGACCAGGGTACACCAATGATGCTAATGGGAGATGAATATGGTCATACTCGCAATGGAAATAACAATAGTTATGGGCATGATACCGCCATAAATAATTTTTTGTGGGATCAGGCAAGTTTATTACATCCCTCTAGACCAATTAAGAAACTATTTTCTAACTCATTATCTTTCTGCTCGATAGTTGGATGCCCGGAAGAGTGATCACTTCAGGTTTTTCTCGAAGGTGATAAAGTACAGGCATGCCCATGAAGTATTCAGTCATGAAAGTTTTCTCAGTAAGGTAAAGTATCCTCTGCTTCGTTATGCTGTTGCACATGATTTATTTTTAAAGCGGTAAACATTGATGCAGGCAGTTCTATAAGAAATACATACTCTTCCATTATGCTGATGCAACAACTATTTTTTTGCAGAATGAAATAACATGGCATGAAGACAATTGGGACAATCATGACAGCAGATTTCTTGCATTCACGTAAGAATATATGTATATCTTTAATTGGGCAATGAGATAGATAAGTCAGTGCTTCTTTCTAACACTTTAATTAGTGAATGTCTATTGTTCCCTTTCAGACTTAACTGTGATGGACTTGACAGCACGTGTTTTCCCTTGTGTTTGTGCATATGCATGCAGGCTTCATGAAAGGAGCGGGGCAGATGTCTATTTGGCATTTAATGCTCACGATTACTTTATCAAAGCACTGCTGCCCACACCTCCAGAAAAGAGGAAGTGGTTCCGTGTGGTAAGATTTTCCATTTTTGTGGCATATCCAAAAATACGTTATTTTCGCTTGCATACATAATTACAATGCATAGAGGAATATTTATGGCAAGCTTACCTCTTGCCCAAATTCCCGGTACCTTTTGCTAGAAAAAGAAGTAAATTACCCTTCTCATAACGATGGCTTACTGATTGCTAGAATGATGACTTTCTTATTATTAAAAGTTACATATGGGTTAAGCATATTTGTAATCCCAATAAATATGGAATAGTTCGATTAGTCCTTCATTTAAAGAGGTTGAATCTTTATGCTCTATTCTCAAAATTGAGATTATTCAAGTTTTAGTAATAAAAAACCATCACAAGATGTGAATTGTAGATTACTGCAAGTTTAGGCGGTTTTGGATCACTACAAAATTGTGAATCATGAATTTATATTTAGAAAAACAAATATCCTTATAATGGAAAGAGAAAAGAACAATATTCCAACAAGCAAAAAGATGCATATGTCCGAGAACAATTTTAAGATTCAACAAAATCTCTTTCAAGATACATCAATTCAAAGATTAAGTCACCACCACATGATGTCATGACCATACCCACAAAAGGATAAAGCCATCACTTCTCCTTGACACAGAGCTATGCATCGACCTGCAGCATAATTTTGAACTAGTTGACAACCAGTTGCTTAAGTATGTGTCAAAACATCATTAATTAATTGACTCAGATGTTCCTTGGATGTTGGTAAAGGAATTGTCAAAACAT
This sequence comes from Vigna umbellata, assembly GCF_029865625.1. Taxonomy (NCBI): domain Eukaryota; kingdom Viridiplantae; phylum Streptophyta; class Magnoliopsida; order Fabales; family Fabaceae; genus Vigna; species Vigna umbellata. The sequence continues at coordinate 43,067,351 of NC_142166.1, forward strand.
GATTTCTCAGATATATGGCATTAGAGACAGCTGTTGAGTTTTGGGTTGGGTGGACAAATGTTAGAAGTTGTATTAACATGCCCAATCAAATACTGGATGCAAAACGTGAGTGTCCAAACTCTAGGCTGAAAAGGGACAGGAAAATACCCAAGGGTTGGGATTGGTATATTCACGATTAGATAGTTTCGCGATGAAAGTTTGTCATAAGATGGAAATAATTCTGTAGGAGTCTCGCGTCAAGGAATTGATGTTGAACTTAGATCTAGAGGTTTTTCCACGTAATAAATTAACATTTTGGTTTGAACTATTCTTTTATACGTAAGTCTTAACAACAAAGGAATAGACCCTGGAACAAGACTACCGAAAAAATATTTACCCAAAGAGTACAGAAAATCCCGTCGTACTTTTTTAAAGTTCAAAATCTTGAACGCATCAGCTTCTTCAGGCTTTAGCTTCATAGTATTTAATGAGATTGTGTGTTTTCTCATTATTGCCGATTTGAAGTTTATTATTATAGGTTGTTGATTTAATATCCATTTCTAAGAATCAGAGTGGCAAGTGCTGAAAATTTGTGACGCTTAGACACTTCTGGATAAGATCAATAAGAATTTAACATGATTATGCGCATTAATAGTTGAGGAGCAACCTTGGCTCCCAGGGAAGAAGACAAAGGTGTGGGCACAATTTGTGAGTAAGGGCGTAGCCTAGCCGAAGATTAGCGTCAAATCCAAACTTCAAAGAAAGATTAATTATTCTGAAAATGCCAAGCATTACCCTCCCCACAAAAAACACACCCACTCCTTGGATAATCTTGTTGGAAGTCTATGGTTTTGACTTGATCGAAAGAATACATCTATCAAAGTGTGATTGGATTCTATGGTTGCTAATTTATATTTCTTCTGAAGAGCAATAAGGTTTTATTTGTTGCATCAGTCCACTGTTAAATGTAATTCGATATGAGATCTTCCTCATACTTTTTTATCTAATTTGAATTATGGACGCATATGCAGGTGGACACTAATCTCAAATCACCGGACGACTTTGTTCTTGATGGTGTCCATAGCATAGGAAACACGTACAATATAGCTCCATACTCCTCGATTCTTCTTGAGGCGAAGTTTTGACTTTTGCATTAAAAGGAATAGGGGAAAAGCACTATCTGCAGTTATAGCATTAGCACTAGAAGACGAGTATGCGTAATGCATATTTGCAAAGAAAATATTACTGTATCTGCATGAAAATGTATCGTGCTTCAGCTGCAGTTCAAGAGGAACAGAGGCGTAAGAGGAACATTTAAGTCTTTCATTTCCAGAACGGAACTAGACATGGCGTTAGGTGTATTGTTTATATTGTAAATTTCGTTTGGATGGAATAAATGCCCTTTCTTTATAGAGTTGGAATAAATGTCAATAATTGATATTGAATCGTGTAACGTAATAACTCTTTTCATCGTCAATTCTTTTTGTCAAAAAGAAATATCATATGTCTCAAATTTGCATTTCAATATCTTTATTCAATTTCTTTTATAAGTTTCAAATTAAAAGTTTAATTTGGTTCTTTTTCGTAGGAAATAATTTAGAACGTCTTTTGTATTGATTTATTTAATTAAGTTGCAAATAGTAAAATTTAATTAAAGATCAATTTATAATTAATGATTATTTTACAATTTAGAATATTATAGAGATTTATTAATTGAAGTCTTATGGTTACTTTAACCCCTATTTTATATGGGAATTTTATAGGTCGAAACTTTTGCAATCCACTTATTTGATAAATCAATTAAAAGAAATTTACTTTAAAAGTGAACTGGAATTGATCAATGGACTATAATTAAATTGACAACTTTATCAATAATATAACTATCTTTATCTTTTTTTACATTGGTTGTCTTGATCTATTTAATTGAATTTTGCTAATTTTAGATGGGTAAAATATAATCTTAGAAACTAATGTTACCATTATCTTTTAAGAGTAAAAAAGTAAAAGGTTAAACCCCATGTGGGTTTTTTCCAGTTTGATCTCTGTTTTTTTAAAATCCCCAATCTTGTTGAGATTGGAAGTAAACGTAACATTCTCATATCTTTGTACCTGGAATATATTATTAAAAAGAAAATTCTGAAAATTGAAACTCAAAGGTTCATCGTCTTCCTTAGACATCGAGCCATCTTTTCGCGTTTGGAATCGGGGTTGAAATTGGGTTTCCTGATTGTTGCGATTTTGGATGTTCTCTAAAATCTTTTTTGCAGTTTTGGGTCTCACGAATTGGGGGTTAGGGTGAATTCTCTTTTAGGTGCTTTATTCTTGTTTTCTCAAATTGCGTTTTGGGGTCAGAGTTATGCTTCTTGTGTTCTTGATCTCGTAAGTTTCATTTGAGTTGATGATTGAGATTTTGGGATTATGGCTTTCAGGTTCTGTTTTGGAATTGGGGTTCCTCTTTTGAGATAACAACAATTATTCCATATGTTAAAGCACGATTTGGAGAAGCCAAGCGATGGCTCAAGACCGTTGGAATGTTAAGCACATGGAAGAAAGAGGTCTAAGATGGATCGAGACCGGTGTTGCCAGGGGGAACAACAACATCAATTGGGACAACGAAACCACCAGGGGGAACATCGACGACTTGCAGTGGGTGGTGTTTGAATGACAATGAGGGAGGTTGATGAAGATGTTTGCGAACGGGTGGAGAAATCGAACTCGGGACGGCGTTGCGATTCGCATTCAAGGGTTCTGCTGGAGAAGATGAAGATGGTTGCTGGAATGCTATAAATTGATTGCGTGACGGCGGCACAAGGTGGTCTTGCGCCGGTGACGCTGGTGTTAGGTGATGGCGAGGTTGCGGCAAGACGGCAGGGCGGCTGACGGCGGCCTAGGATTGCCCATGGTGCTGACTGCGGCACAAGCACATTCCTCTCAGCATGCCACGTTTATAAGCCAAATTAACGGCAGAGACTCAATTGATTCAAATTAGCCCATTTTAGGACTTAATTGGAGATTTTTAAAAAATGGAAATCAAACTAAGAAAAATTCACATAAATAAAGACAACTAAAAGGAGTTAACCAAAGTAAAAATTAAGTGTTATAATTTATAATCGACTATATTTTTTATTATTTTCCACCGGTTTTCTCTCGCTGTTCTCAGTAATTTTTTTTTCAAAGTTTTGATTCTATAACTTATTTTATAATAATAATAATAATAATAATAATAATAATAATAATAATAATAATAATAATATAATAAGGTGAGTGTTCGTTACGTTGTTAGTATCTGACTAGAAGTTGAAACGATCAATTAAAATGCTAATACAACAAATTAGTTTCTTATAAATATTGTTTTGCTGTATTACTAAATTTTTTATTTAAATTCTCTTCTTTTTTTATTTTAAAATAATGGAGTTGTTAGTGATGCAATAGTAAATAACAATAACAGCAGTAAATATTTGATGACAGAAAAACAACAATTAATATAATTAAAGATATAACTTTATTTTACAATAAAATTTGAGAAGTTCGAAGTCATCTGTCCCGTTTTAGCGTTAGAAATATGGAAACGTATATTTAAAAAAACCGTAGGGAGGAGTATTTCTGGAAATTCACAAAATTCGACCGTTGGAAAAATTCAAAAATCCTCATCAATACACCCTTTTTATATACAACTATTCGTTTCAGAATACGAACCCAATCTCTCTCTCTCTCTCTCTCTGCAACGCTCCAATGGCTAAAATTAACGACGAACAACAACAGAGCACAACGAGATCATCGATCATGGAGTGGAAGCACATGCACCCACTTCACCAAATCGCTGAAACACCGACGCACAAGCTCCTCCTGAAGCAGTGGCTTAAAGAAGAGGAACTCATCAATACCCGCATAGCTCTGAAGGAGACTCAAATAGATTCTACGCGCAAAGAGATCACCACACTCTACATCTTCTTCTTCCTCTTCCACTCCACCACTCTCATGCTCCTCTTCAACTCTTCACAATCATCACCGTCTTCTTCCTGTCACAAGTCATGGTTCCCTTCACTTTGCTCTCTGCTATTCTCTCTCGGAATCATGTGGGCCCTGCGCTACAAAAGCGCTGTGGAGGCTCACATGGAGAGGATGCTGCTGCGGGAGAAGGAGGACAAAGGGTTGCTGGGTAAGTGCGTGGAGGAGTTGAAGAAGAAAGGGTTGGAGTTTGATTTGATGAAGGAGGTGGATGCTTTGAGGAGAGCCAAGAGTTTGAGGGTGGAGACCAAAGATGTTAGGAAATGGTCTTCAAGGGACTTTGTTTTCTTGTTTTTCTTCTCCATGGCTTGCTTCTCTCTTGTTCTCACAAGGATCATCTTGTGCAGTTAGGAAGTGGGATTAGTACAAATTTATGTTCTAAATTTTTTAATCCTTTGGTTTTGGTTAAGATCTTTGCTATCTGTCACCTATTATTACCATTACCATTATTGCAAGGGGGCAGTTGCAGAATGTACTGTTCTGCTTTTAAATGTGTAATTTGGGCATACTATATATTGAACTTGTGGAATAAAGTTATAATTTAGTTTCAATTCTGATCATGATTGCTAGGGATGGAAGGTGAAATGTGATGCAAATGCTGTTTTTGATTCACAGCAAATTATACAAGTGAGTTTGTGATTTTTATGTTACCCAATTATTGCAACGGTAGCCAATATTTTAAGTATACTGTTATAGATCTTGTTTCAGCGTTAGCTGATTGGGAAAGATATGATTGAATTTTGTTTGGATCAAGTAGCACAAAGATGCTGTCGAGTGGATGCTCCATACAGATTCATTGCTTTGAATAAAGAAGATAGAAAAAAGTGAAAAAAAAAAAGAGATAACCAACCTTTGTGTAGTTTGATTTTAAAAAAATGATTTGTGAAGTTGAAGGACAGTAATTGTCTTAAAAAGAATAACCACCTGATGTATAATTTGAGCTGGTTGATGGCCATTTGTTTATGCCAGAGAACTGCAGTATCCAACCACAGAACTTTTTCATAAACTGTTCTACCATGAATCACTTTGATGTTATTATAGTAAGGTAATGCTGATTTTAAAGAAATAATAGTTGAGCATGAAGTTAGCATTTCTTCATAATAACCACACTACTCCCATTAGTCCAACATCCACCAAGTTAACTGTGAAAAAAACAAATAAATCAAGTTTGCTTATGAGGGTATCGACAACTTTTTAATATAAAGGTCATTTTTAACAGACAAAAAAGAGGAAACTGGCAATGAGCAGAGAAAATATATCCTCCACAGTGAAAGGCATTGATTAAAAGACTTTTCAAAGACTGGATTATGAGAAATCTCCCATTTAAAAAAACACATTGAATAAATGAAGGTTAGGGACATAATATATAAATTAAACTACTCAACACCTTTTGGTGATTCAATAAATGAAAAAAAAATAATAGATTACAAAAATAACTACTTAACGAATAGTCCACCAAAAACACATACTTACTTTCTATCTTAATATAAAAGATTGTAATTTTTTCTATTTCAATATTAAACTAAGAGTAGTAAAAAGGAAACAAAGCTTTCAAATTTATGGGTGTCGTCCAGGTGGTGTTCGTGATCATGGGTATTGTCAGAATAAATGGTGTTATGTTGTAAAAAAAAGAAATGGATTTGAGAGAAAAGAGAGTTTACATAGATTTTAACCTGGCTCTATTTTAAAAAGTTATAGAAATAGAATTAAATAAAAATATATAAAGACAAAAATAAGTATAAATTTAGGTTGTCCTCGAGTAGATGAATTTTAGGAAGAGTAAGTAAATGAATTGGAGGGAAAGTGTGTATTGTTTTATTTAAGAGATTGGAAATTGATTGAGAATGGATTTAGAAATAAAGTTTGTGAGAGATTGTAGTAATAGGATTGATTAAAAATATGTTTTAATAGATAGAGAATGAAGATTACCAAATTACCTTTAATGACAGTGGAGCTCTCAAAATGGGTCACAACCCGTGGGCTAATCCAACCCACCACAAGTTTGAGTCGGGTTGAGTTTGAAAAAATTGTATTTTTTTTATGCAGGTTAGATTTCAACCCGACTTATTTAAACCCGGCTCATGCGAGTTGAACCTGTGGTGGGCTGGGTTGGCCCACCAACCCACCTACCTAATTTTATTTTATTAAAATTTAATTTTAATTTTATAAAAAAATATTTATTATTTTGTTTTTTCTTGAAAAAATTATTTAAGTTCCTTATTTTCAAAATTAATTAAACAAATTTGGGGGTGAAATTTGTTTAGATTTGAATTATAGAAAGGTTGTAATTTTTTTATTTAAAAAAAATTGTAATTAAGTGAGCTAATGAGCCAACCCGTGATGGGTCGTGACCGTCCGTGGCCCAGGAGTTCTTGAAGAACTTCCCAGTAAACGTGAGTGACCGTCCGTGGCCTAGGAGTTCCTGAAGAACTTCCCAATAGACGTGAGTGACCGTCCGTGGCCCAGGAGTTCCTGAAGAACTTCCCAGTAGACGTGAGTGACCGCCCATGGCCCAGGAGTTCCTGAAGAACTTCCCAGTAGACGTGAGTGACCGTCCGTGGCCCAGGAGTTCCTGAAGAACTTCCCAGTAGACATGAGTGACCGCCCGTGGCCCAGTAGTTCCTGAAGAACTTCCCAGTAGACGTGAGTGACCGCCCATGGCCTAGGAGTTCCTGAAGAACCTCCCAGTAGACGTGAGTGACCGTCCGTGGCCTAGGAGTTCCTGAAGAACCTCCCAGTAGACGTGAGTGACCGTCCGTGGCCCAGGAGTTCCTGAAGAACCTCCCAGTAGACGTGAGTGACTGTCCGTGGCCCAGGAGTTCCTGAAGAACTTCCCAGTAGACGTGAGTGACCGTCCGTGGCCCAGGAGTTCCTGAAGAACTTTCCAGTAGACATGAGTGACCGTTCGTGGCCCAAGAGTTCCTGAAGAACTTCCCAGTAGACGTGAGTGACCGTCCGTGGTCCACGAGTTCCTGAAGAACCTCCCAATAGACGTGAGTGACCGCCCGTGGCCCAGGAGTTCCTGAAGAACTTCCCAGTAGACGTGAGTGACTGTCTGTGGCCCAGGAGTTCTTGAAGAATCGCCCAGTAGATGAAATATGTGAGGCCGAACAGCTGAATGCCTGAACACTTGACGCCATGGAGGACGGACGGTAGAGGCCGAGTGGCCGAATACCTGTGAGAGCTGATGGTCGAGTACCTGTGAGGCCGAATGGCCGAATACCTGAATACTTAAGGCCACATAGGGCTGAACAGTAGAGGCCGGATGGCTTGTGAGGTCGGATGACCGAGCGTTAGAGGTCGAATGGCCGAGAATCTGTGAGGCCGGACGACCGAGCACCTGTGAGGCCGGACGAACGAGCACTTATGAGGCCGGACGACCGAGCGTTAGAGGCCGAATGGTCGAGCATCTGCATGGCCGGACGACCGAGCACCTGTGAGGCCGGGTGGCTGAGCACGTGTGAGGCCGGATGGCTGAGTGTTAGAGGTCGAATGGCCGAGCGTCTGTGAGGCCGGATAGCTGAGCACCTGTGAGGCCGGATGGCCGAGCACTTGTGAGGCCGGATGGCCGAGCGTTAGAGGCCAAATGGCCGAGCATTTGTGAGGTTGGGTGGCCGAATACTTGAATACTTGAGGCCCCGGAAAGCCGAACAGTAGAGGCCAAGTGGCCGAATATTTGATAACTTTGTGTAAACAAAAAATTTGGTCGAGCATATTATCTTCAACAAAACAACTTTAAAGAAAAAAGAATAAATGTTTTAATAAAACGTGACAATAATGTTTAATTGAAGAAAAATGTTTATATGAGTCTCTTTACCTAGTTTAGGGATAGTTTTTCCTTTGAGCTAATAAGTTCTTTTAGCAAGATGTCGAGTTTAACTAGTAGTTGTTTCTGCTCCTCTGTCCGTTTGAGGGGGAACGAAGGGTGTGACTTTTAAGCTAGCATTATAGCATTCTCGGGCTGTCCATTGATCAGCCCGTACAGTGCATATGATACCCTTATCTGACGGGAATTTCAAGGCTAAATGTGGGGTGGAGACCACAGCTCCGAAAGCATTCAAACAAAGTCGTCCCAGCAGAGCGTTATATGGAGTATGAGCTTCTACTAACAGGAATCTTGTTCTGAGTTCTTTCGCTTCTTTGTCCGTTCCAAGTCGAGTCCTCAAGTCTAAGTATCCTCGAGTATCGACTCTTTCTCCTGTGAATCCCACGATTTGGTCTATCAACACCTTTTCCACGCTATACCGAGCGATAACAGTAGTTATTACCATCGGATCATCCTGGTCGGGATCGGGGGCATGAAAATCTTCATCAGTGAATGTGATAGGTGGCATTGAGCGCTTCTTCACATCCACCCGATGAACACTTTTTAACTCCCTCGGACTCCTCTTTCTTGCCGATGCTGATGAGCCTCCTTCAGCAAATCCTCTGGATATAATATTTATTACGCCGCGTAGTGGTCGGTCACGACTCCGGCTTCTGCTTTGCCTATGATCTGGGCGTCTATCATCTCTCCGATCGGTTCGTTCGGTCCTAGCCCTCCTAGGTGGGCTTCTCCCCACCCGTTCGTTCTTCACAAACTTCCTTAGATGCCCTGCCCAAATCAACTCCTCCACCTTATCCCTCAACACCGTGCAATCTTTAGTGGTATGTCCTATATTTAGATGATAGGTACAATGTTTAGTTTCGTCGGCTTTCCTTGAGGATTTAGAAGGCCTCAAAGGTGGAAGGAGATCAGCACTCAGAGCTTCTTCCAGAATTGTAGCCCTTGGTGCGTTCAACGGGGTATATCTTTCAAATTTGGGCCCTTCCGGACCATCTCTATACTTTTGGCCTTTCTGGCACTCGTCTTGGACGAACGTCCTCTTCCCCTCTTTCTTCTCTTGACCTGAGGTTGAATTTTGCTCGTGTTGCCGCTTTTGAACGACTCTCATCTCCTCGATTCTGATGAACTTAGTCACTCTTTCTTGTAATTCATCCAGGGTCATAGGGGGTTCTGCGAACAGGTTGTCCGAAAAAGGGCAAGGCCTCAACGCTGTTGCCAAAGTGCTAATCGTGAATTTCTTGCCTACCCCCCTCACCTGCCGTGCGGTCTTGTTATATCGGTCCATAAAATCTCTAAGACTCTCTCCCTTCTCCTGCTTGATATTCGTTAACTCCATATACGTTAAATTTCGGATCTTACTGGCAGAAAATTGCCTCTCAAACATGTTTCTTAGGGTTGCGAAGTCATTGATGGTTCTGGGTCGAAGCGAATGGAACCATGCTAAGGCCTCTCCCTTTATTAATAAGGAAAAAACTATGCACCACACATTCTCATTGGGAGAGTAGATGGTCATAGCATCGACGAAGGACCTCAAGTGCTCCACCGAATCTCCTGATCCATCATACTTCTCCAGAACTAGAAACGCTCTTCTTGGGATTTGTTCCTCCATAACCTCCGTCGTGAATGGATGAAGCAGCCAGAGCAGGGCGATTATTAGTCCTGTGCGAGCTGGTCTCGCCATGATCCTTCCCTTGGTTTCGGCTATAATCAGCTTCTTGGTCAGTGTCTTCTTCCGAGTCCTAATCAGTTTCTGGAAATTCTACAACGGGTGGTGTCTGAGCGTGTGCGGAAAATTGTTAATTAGCTTGAGCTTCTCTAGCCGCATCACGCTCGTCGCTCAAAGTTTCGATCTCCGCCTTCATCGCCTCCATCCTTCTTCGCATCTCCTGCATAAACACTATTGGGTCCTGTGCCATCCTTATGGTCTCGCTAAGGTATCTTCAACAATCATCGGCCCCACGGTGGGCACCAAAATGTTTCTACAGAAATGGGTCGAGGATACCGCCTGTCACTTCCGCTCGAGAATGCTCCAGCCTCCACTATCTTCAACCGGTCGGTTCTCCGTATCTCAATCTCCACGCCTAAATTTCTTCTTCAGAGTGTAAGTACCGAGTGGGGGGGAGGGGGGGGGGGGGAACCTGCAGAAGACACTCCGACGCTCAAGTCAAAATTTACCTCTGTAAGTCTATTAGTAATGAGTTAAAATTGGGAAAAAAGATCCCTTTACCTCCTTGATAATCTGTTATTTATAGGGCTTAAAGGAATCTAATTAATTAATTTGCCCCTTAATGAGAATCAATGCAAATCTTAACCGTTTCACGGTGACCGTTACACCATTAATTGCGTGCTAAATGATATTCAACGGTTGTCCGGACCAAGCAGCTACAGGAAGCTCTTACGAATATCCTCCACCTGACTTCGTAGTCCTTATCTTACGCCGATCACCGATCGAGGTTGATTGACCCTGTTCGTAATAACATGGTCTGAGTCTCATCGATCGGTCGACCAGTCAGACATTCAACAGTAACATTTGAGTCTAACCAATCGGTTGAGCGGTCAGACTTATATTCAATGGTAACAATAATATATATACAGTAGATGATAAATTTTAATATTCCTTTCTTAATAACCACGAATTAGACAATGGAGATATAGATTAAGATAAGATTGTCAAAACAAACATTGTTTTGAAACTTAACAAAACGTCTAAACGAAATAGCGTTTAACAAAGCAAATTGTTTAAGATAAAAATACAAGCGCTAAATACATACATAAAAAATATCATAAACACTATATATTACTCAAACAGACAATGTCTAGATGCGTATAATGACTAAACGTTTAGAATTATCTAACGCTTTAATGCATGTATGTAGTGATGTTCTTTTTGGTTGTGTTATGCTCTCTTTTCCTATGCAAATCATTTCAGTACAAGTCTTTATTCAAAAACTTACGTCAGAATCATAAGAATGTTTAGAGATAAGAAAATATTCATGAAATGTTTTCTTCATACTTTTTATCTGTCTCCTCTGTACACACAACACAACTTATGACCTCATACTAAAAGACTATATCCCTACAAGTTAAAACTCTAAGTAACAAATTTTTTTCGAAGGAGTCTATGTAAAGATAAATGCATGAAGAGAAAAAAAAGAATAATTATCTTTGCATACACTCACAATGTTATTTTCTCTTTAAAGCTTATATTGTCCAATACTTGTTTGTTGAAAAAGAAAAGTATTTTATCTTTTTATTGGATTTAGAGTATGAGAGCATAATAATAAATAAATAAGGAACTAGTGAGAAAATTAAGTGTGTTATATTAAAATATTGTTAAAAAATTTGTGTGGAAATATATTTTTCTATTGAAATAAATACAATGGAGGTGATATTTTTTTTGTAATATTAAGAATATATATTGTGAGTAGTGATTGCATGAGGAGGTGTAATTTTAGTTACGTACATAGAAGTTTTGAATGAAATAGAAAGAAGCTATATATAATTAAGGTGTTAAGGAAAGGACATAATTAGAATTGTTGGTTGGCTTAGCGCAGTTGACTCTGCAGGACCGATGGAGAAAACAAAACGAAAACCTCTCCTCACCTCAGATGAACAAAAACTCATTACATCGTTTTGTTTCACTCACAAACGTATATAAACCCACACTCTATCCTTTTCCTAACATGCATTCTTAATCTTCATCTTCTTTTCTTTTCTTGTCCTTTCTTTTCCCTCAACCAGAAACCATGGCAAAAACAGCCTTCCTCTTCCTCTTCACCACGCTACTCGTTACCTCCTCTCTCGCTGAAGCTCCCTCCGGTTCCCCCGCCGCCACTCCCACCACTTCGTCGCCACAAGCCTCAGCTCCCAAAGCTTCTCCATCCACCGCCCCCAAAGCTTCTCCTCCCAACGCCGCTGCCCCCACCGCCACCAACGCCTCTTCTCCCACCGCCACCGACGCCTCTTCTCCCACCGCCACCAACGCCTCTCCTCCCACCGCCACCAACGCCTCTTCTCCCACCGCCAGCAGCTCCACTTCTCCCGCCTCTGCCCCCACCGCTACCCCACCAAAGGCCTCCACTTCTCCCACGTCTTCTCCGGCGTCTTCTTCACCGTCTCCTTCCACCTCCACCTCCGCCGAATCCCCAACCGAATCCTCAACAGAATCTCCCCCTGCTCCCGACGCCGCCGATTCCCCCGATTCCGCTGTTGCCTCCAGTCCCGCCGTCTCCAGCGATGGACCCGCGGGCGGTCCCTCTGCAGATTCTCCCGTGAGCATCGCTTCCCACCGCAGAGTCTCGACCGCCGGATTTGTGGCCGTGGTGTTGTTTGGCGCAGTGGCCGGGTTGGTGTAGAAATCCGTGAGTTTTGCATGGTTAGGGTTTATTTTTATCGTTGGTACGAGGTTGTGTGGAGTTGGAATTAGAAAGACAGCGAAGATTTGTTTTTATTATTGTGATTCTTATTAACCTCACGTTGATAGTGACTTTTGGGAGATCTTCAATAGGGTTCATGTACTCTCTGAAACTGATACTACCATCATATTATTTATTATCAATTTATCCATCTTTTTCTTCCCTCTAATACATTCTTTATCCTTTCTTTCCTATGTTAAATTCTTGCTTTGGTATGAAGATATATAGTTTTTAGGAGGAACAAGTTTTTGTCGTGTTTTGGGGTTTGGAAGCATGTCACGGTTACGGTTGAAGTGGGAGGTTTGCTACTTTTGACTTAGCAACAATTATTAAACCAGAAAAATGTTTTTTAACAATTTTTTTCGACCATTTTTCTACATCGTTTTATGTCATAATTTGTTATTGGTTCATTTTAAATATACACATAATTTATTATTAAAAAGTTATTAAAAATAAGTTGTTAACGTATTATAATTCTAAATATAAATGGCCTCCGTAATATTATGTGATGTTTTAGAACATCGACTAGAGGATGTAAAAGATGAAAATTATGCACATCGATTTTTATTTTTTTTTGTCAATATTTTTTTTAATCATATTTTTTTTAATTCCACTTTAACGTTTTTATGTTTAAATTTACTTTAATTTTATTCAACTTTTAGATGATTCTTGTACTACACGGGGTAAATATGTCCTCAGACATTAAATAAATTAATAGTTTAATTAATTTTATCTATATCTGGTTTCACGTCACTGCAAGTTAAATATAAATATATTATTAACTTTCATTTTTCACATCTAAAATGTGAATTAAGTTAAATTAAACATATATTTAAAATGAGTTGTACACAAATCATGTATATAAATTAACCAATAGTTCGATTTGAAATTTTTTTTAAATACTATATACTATCGATACATTTTTAATTTTAATACTATGATTCATAATTACTAAAATTTAACCATAGAAAAATTGCTAAAGACTAAACAATTATCTTTCCTTTTAGTAATCAATTTGATTTTAAAAGAATTGTTGTTCGTAAGTTTTAGAAATATGATTTTTTTTAATTAATAACGTTGAAATTTTAGTTGAATCACAACTCTCAACGACCTATCTAAAAACGGCATAGATTACTAACTTTTTTTTTAAAAATTACAAAATAAAAAAATCAGTTAAAACTCACAATTTATAAATAATTTAATCTATCTTACTTTTTTCCTGTATATTACTTTCAATTTTAATTCGGAGTTTCTTTAAAAGACAAACACTTTAATTCCTAACTTTTGTATTCTGCAGGTTAACTTGAAATTACATGAAATCGACACATTCTTTCTCAATCTACTCCTAAATATATTTTTCTTTTATATTTACTCGAATCAATTAGATTGATGTTTTACTCTGTTTTTAAAATAAGAGATGTTTCTCTTCACCCATATGTCCTGAAAAATGAAAAAAATATATATAAAATAAAACTTTTAATAATATTTTAATATATATATATATATATATATATATATATATATATATATATATATATATGTCATAGTTGATCATTTTCTTTCTAATTTTTAATTTTATTTTTTAATTTTAAAAAATTTTCATATAACAAATCAATATTGTAAGTATTAATGTGAGTCTCACGTGTTAATTTGTGGTTATATTATTTCTTTTATTTGGTTTTGTCTCAATTTTTATTTAATTTGGTTTCTATCTTTTTAATTTTGATAAATTGTTTTCATATTCAAATTTAATTTTTATTAAATATTTCAAAATTTAATTATAAATTATTATATTTAATTATAAATATTTCTAGAATTGTTTTAAAACCAATTATATTTTTACATGTAGTCAATATAATAATTATATTCTAATTATACTTATATTTTTAATATTGACATTTAAATCCAAAACATTTAATAATTATATTTTAATAATATTATAATCATTATATTCTACTTAATAATTGAATATAATAATTATATTTAATTTATAATTAAAACTATTATTTTATAGTTAAATATGAGAAATATTTAATATAAATGTCAATTGTAATAAAAGTTGTAAAACTCTAGAAAATTGTATTTTAAAAGTGATGATAGTTTAAGAGTCTCGGTTATTTTAATATTAAATGGTTTTATTATAAACAGTTTAATTATAAACGAGTTTCATTATTTTAAAATGCATCATCTCTCTATAACCTTATTTTCTAGACTTCTCTACCTTCTCTCTAAATGTTCTTGCTCGTAAGTCATTTATTTGATGATCAGGAGGTGCCTAGACAATCATTGCATCAAAGCCTACAAATCCAACCAATCAATTTCTGTTTTAGAGCAAGTAAGTTTTTACTCGTTTTTTTGTCCTCTTTGCTTTGGTCAATGATCATGCACAGAACTGTTATTCATGTATCATTTAGCCATCTCTTCATATTCTTGGTGAATTTATAGTTCTAAAAACTCCGTCTATTTCCAATTTGGTGCCTTGTAGGTTCATTTAGGAATTTCTTGTGTTTTAAGCGACCAACGGGACGTTTTAGTGGACTTAGCTATTATTTTGAGGTAAGGGAAGCTAGACTTTGTTTTAGTTGTGTTTGTAGTGTAAATTTAGTAATTATATAAATTTTAGACGTTTTAGTAAAATATGGTGTGTTTGGATAAATTTGATGTATGTAAATTGGTGTTTTTAATGATATGATGTTATTATAATTGATGTGATAATATGTTTGCTACTGTATAATGTTTTAATTGTGTGTGATAAGGATATTTGATTGTTTGAAACATAATTCAAGTGGTTGTGAGAGTATTGGTCAAGTTACTTAGACTTTAAGCTTAAAAGAAGGGGTTTTAGGTAGTGAAATTTAGAAATAGGTATGGAATGCCATGGGATCTGTTTTGGGACTGTCACGAGATAATTTAGAACTTGTTAGGAGGGATTATATGGTTAAAAATTGTGTGAAATAAAAAGGGTAGTTTGTATGGGTTGTTTTTAAGTGTTTTTGGTGTAAAAAGAGAGCGTTGAGTAGTGAAATGTTAAGGTAAGTGGTCTGCACTATTTTGAAAGGTTAGAAGTATGTTATCACACCTATTAGGACGTGTGTAGGTGATTAAACTAGTAAAATTTGTTCTGAAATGGAAAATGACTTCATAGGTTGAGTTTTTAGCCCATTTTAGGGGTTCTAAGGGGTGAAAATGAGAAGTAGGATAACTGAGAGTATTATGTGGTTTTTGAGTGTCCTAGCAAGTGTAATTGGACTTGTTCGTGCAGGTTGAAATCTGGTTTGAGGGTTTAAAAGAGTAGAAATGAAATTAGGTAGCTTGTAGAAGTGAAAAATGGGTTTTCAAGTGTCAATTTGAGTTACATTAGGGTTCTTTAAGTTTTCTCAAGTTCTAAAGGGTCCTAGGGGTCTATAGAAGTTTAGGATAATGTCCCCAAAGTTTAATTTCAAAGTGGTGTTTTGTTATCATACTATTGGGAGGCACAGTGTGGTGTCGTTGGGCGCCATTAGACTGCATTACAACATTTTGGGGAGTTTTCAGGATTCTTGATGTCCGTTTTGGACGTTCTTTAGGTCGTTTTGGGGATTTTTGACCTATTCGGAACTGTTGGTGAGAGTTTCAAAGCTGTTTTTCTTACCTAAATATGAGTATCGAGATGCTATGAATAAATTGTGTTATTGGGTGATTTCTAATAACTTGTATGGTTGTTTTTATTTCTTTAATGTATGATCAGTAATCTCATGTATTGGTGTACTATGCGAATGTGAAGTGATATCAATCGTTTCAAAGTTATGAAGGTTATTTCCAAGGTGGAACTTCTTTGTGCGGTTTCAAGAGTGTTAGAATGAATGCATGGAGCTCAGTCTTGGAGGTTATCCTAAAACTTTAATGGTCATTCATTCTCAAGTAGAGAAGATTGACACATGTGGTGAGAGTACCAGGAGGTCTTAGTCTTGGGTGCTTCCAGTATGATCCAAGGCGTGGAATAGACTAACCTTGTGAGTGTAGTAGAGTGAAACTCATTGGCAATGGCTTTGCAAAGCAGTAGAGGTCACCACAAGTGCACAATCTGCCATAGTTCGACATTCATTCTAAGTCCGGACAATCGGTCTAAGTCTTTTTACACCAAGATGTTTGAGTTGATCTATGTTATCTCTATGATTATTATGCAAGATATTTCAATTGATATGATGTAATGTTTTGAATTTAGCTTACCCTTGTTTTTGTTTTTGTTTGTTTGTGTTTTCTCTTTTGCGATGATCACCTTGATGGATGTGAGCTTAGGAAAGACATCTATCCAATTCTCTCACTGTAGGGGTTGGTGGTGAAGCAACAGTATAGTTAGTCTCTTTTGCTTTTCACGTGTAAATTTTTCTTCTTTTGAAATCTCAAGTTTGTTGTAAGTTATCTCCTTTGTAGCTCTTATTTTAGTGATTTTATATTACTAAAATGGGATGTTACAAAAATATCATTATAATATTTATATAAAAATTAAATTTGATTGAAAAGTGATAAAATTGTTTAATTTTAGAATGAAATTAAAACTAAAACTAAATAAAAATAAAGAAATTAAAAAATATACCGTAAAATGATATTGACTTAATATATAAACAATATTTTTAAATTAAAAAGAACCTTGAACCAAAACGTAACATACAGAAGAGATCGTAAACGTCTTTGCTGTAAAAAAAACATATATATAGTACAATCATAACCATAAAATATGATCTTAATTGAAATACATTCATTTGTCTTAAAAAATAACCACATCAAGTAATTAAGTTAAGTGATTTCTTGTATAAAGTTAATGACTCTAAAACTTTTTAATTACCATTATAAAAAAAACAAATCAACTAAAATTCACAAAAATTAAAATCATATTAAATGAAGAAAGAACCACATTCCACAAACTCAACAAAACTAGAACAAAAAATAGTATTTTAAAGAAAATATCTTACGGAATAGTGCCCAATAATATATAACAAAAAATATTAAAAAAGTACCAAACATGGGAAATTTCCTAGACAACTAACACTACAAAAGACTTGAATTAGTAGTCATAGGTAAATCTGAATAAGTGAAACCAGAAAACAGAGTGATAATTATAATTATAGTAATAAAATAGGGTGGAAGAAACTCTAAAAGCACTGCCTCTGTCCTGGCTCAGCGATCAAATTCCTCACGCCATGCGCAAGCCAAAGAAAGAGATCCCTGAAACAATCAACATGGCAACAACTGAAAACACACCAGTTGTTGAAGCCGAGTTTGATCTACCAGCAGTGGTTGTGGTGGTCGTGGTGGTGGTGGCTGGCGTGGCTGTGGTGGCCGTACCATCAGAAGGTGGAGCCTTCCCAGTTGAAGGAGTAGTGTCTTTTCCTGCTTTGACAGTGACGGCAAGTTTCATGCCGCCAGAACAATGTCCGGGAACAGAACATATGAAGTAATGAGTGCCTGCAGTCTTGAGGGCAATGGTGGTTGCGCCACTACTGTCTGTACTAATTGAATTCCCTGCGCTGCATGATTTGTAGTCACTCTCTTTAACTTCATCCACTGTGTGCCCAGCTCCATAGTTGAACACTGTCACACAAATCAAACTTAAAAATTGATATTTTATATATAATTATACAACAACATCATCGTATAGTCATGAATTGTTTCCTAGTTCTTACCAAGACTATCACCCACTGCGAAGGCTTTGTCACTGGTCCATGAGCTATAATCAGAACCAATTGCCCAACCTGAAGAATCTCCGACGGTGTGGACGGTTGCGAGGGTTGGCAGAACCATGGTGATTGCTATGAGTGAGCCGAAAACCAAAGCAGTGGAGGAAGCCATGATTTGGTGAGAGAATGGGAGGAAGAAGGGAAGTAGAGTACAGAGAAGGCTCTGAAGATGCAATTGGAAAATGGGTTTGATTTATATTGTTATAAGAGAAGGTGATGGGAGTTGTTAAGAGTTAGGGCCAGCTGTCGCATTCTGCATCAGGATATGACTTCAGTTGCACTTCATACCTAACATCCACAAAAGATGGTGTTATGGCTTCTTTCCAACTCTCATTATCAGATACGAAATAGTGGTTGAGTTCAATTATTCTGCTGCAATCATGATGCCTTTTGACTAAACCTCTAGTACTCTCACAGGATCGGTTGTAAATCATGCACATGTAATGCAAGTATCTCAATTTTAAACTCTCTTCAACTGTTGTTTTCTTTTGTTTTTTTTAAGGAAATTTCATGTTCCAGTTTTGTAATATTATATTCCGACCAATACTTGGGAAGTTAACTAGTTTTGCTTCCCAGAAACTCCTGTCTATATCTGATATGGTCCTTTAATAATCTCCATCATTATAAAAGTGATTGAAAACAAATACTTCCTTAGAACCTACACAATAATAAAACTACTAACTTACTAAGTCTTAACTAGTATTTGTTTGATAAATTAAGTTTTCAAACGTACGAAACTTTTAGCCATGCTACGATCAATAAATTCTCAATAAGTAATGATATATCGGCATGCTAAAAAAGGAACATTAATAATTATAAAGTGTTACACGTCAACTTTTTTTGTGAAAGATATGATTGCGTTGCTTATGGCCACTTCTAAGGAATGAAGACAGTAGATGGTATTGGACAAGAAAATAAAGCTAATACTTTTCAAGGGATTTACGCACAATTAATAAAATAAAACCACACCTTCTAGAACGAATGAATTAGCAGCTACCGAGTATGTTTCCCGTAGTACCATATTTAAAAACATTGTGGTGTTTCGTTTTCACTATGGTTTATTTCCTACCACGTAACTGCATCTGACATTTGAAAAACAGCAAGTTAGCGTGAAGAAATTATGGTGAAGGTGGCAACGAGAGAAGAATTTGTTTGTGGCGGCAAAAGATGAGGTTTGGGAAAGAATGTGACATGTGAAATCTTGATCCTAACAGCTTACCAAACACGATGACTGAATAAAAAGTTGAGTAGCACGTTAAATTAAATCATGATAACAGTATACTTAAGCTTTGAAATTACTACATAATGGCTACGGTTACATTTTTAATTATTGAAATTGTATAAGCAAGAACTAAAATTAGTAACACTTATCAATTTTAAAATCTAAAAGGAAAGTGTGAAGCCTGGTTGTATGGGTGGGTCTTACTCTGAGCTCTTAGTGACGAGGCCATTACGTAGAATAAAGGTGCTAAGGTTGTAGGGGCCCCTACGCTAGGGCCAACTACTTTATTTTTATTGTGGTTTTAGTTAATATCAAGGGAACATTTTATAAAGGGTTTGAACTTTCCAGCTATATATTCAGCTGAACTTTATCACCAAATGTAACCATAATTTTGTTGTATAGTCTTAGCTAGTATATAGAGTACTACCTTCAGATTTCACATGAGATGAAAATCAATTCAGTCTATCTCATCTTAGTCGTTGTTAGAATCAACACGGAACCATTTCTTTCTACACTTCTATAGTTTCTGTGTACATCCTTATAGGTGTGGGTTAAGAAAATTATTTTAACCCCTCTTATATCAGTCAATGATCAGCTTAGCTCAATTTAAAAAAATACAAAAATTAATTTATATTTTTTTAATGTATCTTTTTAAAATTTAATTCATGTACATAAAATTAATTTTACTTTTTAGATGCAAATAATGTTTGATAGGTACCCAAACTAATATTTGATAAATAACTTGGATAAAGGAAAGGTGCCACAGACTAATGTTTGATAGGCCTAAAGATGATTGTCACAAAAATTAGAAAATTCTTGATATAAGATGGCAAGATGTAGGAAAAGTCCTAGGAGAGATAACTTTACAGTTATATTTGGCAAACGTATATTATTATGAATTTCTAAAGATTTATAAATACAAAATAATATGTAACTGGTGGGTTCAAATCATTACTACAACCATAATGTTAATATTTTTATTTTAATACTTCATCCAATACAATGTTTCTTAGATCTTTCTAAGCCTTCCTTTGGTTATGGGTCCACCAAGACCTTGAATTGAATCTTGATCCTGGTCTTAATGATTCACATATGTTCTTGGATTTTGATGTCTACATCACATATTAGTCCATATAGAAGCTATTTTCAATTCTCCACAAAACGAGTGTTCTAAGATATCAAATGATTAAGAATGGTCATTGAACTACTATGAGTTGAATTTAATAATTAATGCAAATCCTACAAATTTTTATAATGGGAGTGACATCCTCTAAAGGAGACATGTTGACCAAACCAAATCCCATTGGCACATCACCTTTAGATCCTTAATAAGAGAAGATTCATTCACAACATAAATATATATTATCATGATTATCCATTATTATCTCAACTCTGGTTATACCACATCAAGTTGCATAGACTGAACCACAGACTCTACCACAACTCCACCTCAGGTTCCACTCTAGGTTCCTCCACAGGTTCCATCGTAGGTTCCATCATAGGTTCCATCACAGACATTATCATAAGCTCCACGACTTAAGCTAAAGAGCCTTTAGCCCATCATGTGTATCAACCACCTTAGGACGATAATGTTGTTATGTTTTTACGCAAACTATTTTCTTCCCACCAAAAATAACATTGGCATCCTATTGTAATGGTCTACAATTAGATATATTATGACTCATCATTTTACAACTTGAACAAAATAGTGACAATATCTTATATTCTACATGAGCATTAAATGCAAATCTCAGTCTTTTTACCAAAATTTGATTAGACAAATTAGATAACAAATCAACATCAACCAAGACACCTGCAAAGAAATCTCAGGACGTATTCTTGATATAATCATTTAAAGATAAAACGTGTACCAATCTCACATGCTATTAAGAAAATTGCTTTCGGCAACCAATACTCTAAATGAAGGTCATATGAATGTGAACTCAACATTGAGTTTTGGTGAGTTTCATGGAAGTTGAGACAAAATCTTTTGTCCATATACAAAGAATTTCAGGAGATAGACTCTAAGTTCCAATAGTCAAAACCTTTGAATGTTTTCTAAAGAAAAAAAAAATCATAAAACCTTTTACCAAGTGGAATTACCTTCCATTAGCCCAAATGTTTCCAAGCCACGTCAATTTTTTTACAAAAGTCTAAATGTGTAAGCGATTTATCCCCTTTGGTTAACAAAATACGTCTATGCGATTAATTCTTATATTCCTCTAGACCAAGATAAACTTATTCAGAAATACGCACAAAGACCATATCTTCCTTTATATAAGGAAAAGTTAATTGGAACAAAGGAATATCATACACATTATTAAAGACCTAGATAAATGTATGATTTTGTACCCACACATTTAAATATTATTTAAGAGAAGTTGACTTTTTCTGATTTTGATCCTCTAAGCAACCTCGAGATATTTGAAAATCTGTAAAAGAAGTCATATCATCCCACAATCCTTCCTCCAACCAGCCGCCCACAAATAGTACCTATTGTCACGAACCTAAATTGGAGATACATTAACCATTTAACCAATGTGTGAAACTTGCACATGATGGTACATTGCAGCTACACCCTCACACCGCGCAAGCCATGAGGGATGAACTTGTTCAATTTTTTTTAAAAAAATGAAGCTTAATTAAAACAACCTAGCAAATTTAGGAGCCAAATTGGAATTAACATAATGACACTTGGTGACATGTGACACTACACTCACTACATCATAATGTCATTGTTACGTGATACGACACTAACTTGACACATGACAAACTTTTTATTTTTTTAGAAAAATAAGAATAAAAATTAAAAAAAAAGTTAAAAAAGAATTAAAAAAGAAAAGAAGATTTAAAAAAGTTTTAGAAAAAACTATAAATTGATAAATGACATATCCTTGTTAATAATACATTATTAATGGAAAATAATAGAGACCAAACATAAAAATAAAGGGACTTATTTGATATAATTTAACCAAGAATTTATTGTAAAAATAATTAAAAAAACGAGAATTTTGCATTATAATAATAAATGTTTTAAAGTCTCCTTGTGTACGAGAAATGATATTAAACACGTCAACTCAAGTGGCATTTCATATTGTACTCATGCAAAACCACCCCATTCTTAAAAACATTGTTATGATATTTACTAAAGATAATGCAGCATTTAGATTCTTCATCCATTAAATGGTAGTTTTTTTTTCTAATTTCATTCAAAAGCAATCTTATTTCTACCATTTTTTTTTAAAGAATTAGTACATACTCATATTATGGAACATATAGATTGTTAGAAAAGGATGGATTGGACATAAAAATAGAGAAGAAAAATCCAACTATGTTGACTCCCTAATTTCCAACAATCTCATACCACACCTCAACCAAGATTATATAAAGGAGAGATAGATAGCAAGCAAACATAAAAAAAAATTACTAAAGAAGACTATACCAACATTCATGTCAAATAACATTAACTTATCGAAAAAATCACTGATTACTAAGACAAACATCCAATAAAATTATTAAAAGTATAAGGCAAAATTTAAAGAAATATCTATTTGTAATACTTGCAATCGGTTAAGGATACACATTCTAAAGGTTAAATAATGTTAGTTAAGATTTGGGGATAACATAATAACTAACTAAAGCTTATAAAATACAAGAAAGGAACTCATTATGAATACTGTAGCTAGAAATCTTAAAAATCATATTAAAGTACATTTTGCAGCAACAGAACCTATATTGAAGAAGACATGAGAGATTATTCCCAAGATGAGAAAAGTAGAGGAACATCATCCAAACAAATTTGTTTACCTATTATTAGACAAAAGAGCAAAATTGTCGGTATAATGATTTCCTTTTTTACGTATATGTGTAGCTCTAAAGCGAAAAGAAATTATGAAGACAATTTCTCTCCTATTGAGAACAAGAGAATTATGAATAAATTGAATGACTAATAAAGAATCAAATTCAAATCTTGTCGAATGCTAAATTTTTGTGATTCATCAAAGTTCTAATAACCCCAATCAACTCAATTCCAAAAGATCAACCCCTTGGCTAGAAGGCTCGTGTTGTGTGCAATGTAGACAGAAGTGCTATTCTGTATGAAACACCAACGCACGAATGTATGACACAAAAATATATAATGTTTTTTTGTTTTGTTTCACAACACTCTACAGCACTATATTCAGAGCTTACGGGATCCAGACGTGATCATTAAAACTATCAATAAAGGATATCTCCTAGAGATTCAAAGAGATGAAATATCACGATTCTATTTACCCAGTATAATCCTAAATACGTATGTCACTACTTACCATGAATATAAAATCAGGATTCGTATCATGAATCGAAGACTTATTTTGTAAACTCTGATTTGACTGTATCTATCTTAAGATGAAACATTAGAGACATAAACTTTAGCATTTTAAAGCCAAGCAAGTTACTATATAGCTAACATTAAAAATTGAAGAATAAATTTCAAAGGAAAAAAAAACAGTGACAGCACAATTCGGCTGCACAGTCCCAAAAAGTACAAAATATGGCAGCGAGTACTAAAACAATTCAAAAGTACCACTAGGGCAATTCAGGGTGTGTTTCTTGCAATTCAAATTATTCAAGGTGCAATTCAGCTTCAAATATGATTTTAGCAGGCATTGTGAATCGCTGCATCTCAGACTCAAATCACCCAAAACGTAAAGTGATTCAATGTATGATTTCTGATGATATTGCAGAATTTAGAACATTACGAGAGATTTAGATGCACTGTCAACAATCCCTTTTTGTTGAAAACATAAGTAGACCCAGTAGCAATAATCTGACTTTGGGCTGTGATTCAAGCCAACCTTCAAGCAGCATTCACAGATTATAAGATAGGTCTTATTATGTCTTGTAGCAACACTGTCAAAGTAAAACCAAATAACTGTCTACTCTAAAAGAATTCACAAAACATGCCTCAAGTGTTATTGATAGAAATGGGTAGTATTGTTCTATTACATACATTTCATGGTCAAGCTTCGGTTCTAGTTTGAATGGTTTAATTTTGCGTCCTTCCGATAGATTTCAAACCAATATTCTTATGCTATTGAACATATTGAAGATAAAGAAAGAATACATTGGATCACATCCACATCATTGTGAAGCAACTAAAAACCAGTGAAGATGCAAACAACGTCACTAATATACATATGTCACTTGCTTTCTTAAGATATATTAGCATGCCAACAATTGTTAAATTACACAATAAGGATTTGTTGACTCCATGGAGATGCTATCATTCATTTCCAGTAATTATTCATTCATGAATCACAGAAATGATTGCACTTGCTACTATTCATTCCTTGCATCTCGTGCCTCTGGTTTGCAAAACTTCAAACCTATAAAAGAGGTTAATGTAAACCACTCAGACTTTGGATTGTCAGCAGCAACGATATCAAAATCTATGAAGCAAGGACATACAACATCAACAACATTAGTATGCATCAGGGAAAATTTGATATCAATCAGCTTTGTCAGCTTCTGCCCCATTCACACTCAACTCAGGAGTATCTTCAGAGTTTGGAGTCTCCTCTGCTGGCTCTTGAGCTTCTGCCCTATTCACACTCAACTCAGAAGGAGCATCTACGACAGACTTTGAATTCCCATCCCCTGGTTTCTGAACAAATCGACGACCCCGATCCACCCTGATTGCCCTTCCCATAAAATCCTGGAGAAGAACAATTTTCCCTGCGTCACTAACCAAAAACAGTGCTCCAAACACCAAAGGCTTGTTTGATCCCCTTCTCACTATAATGTTTTAAAAACCGTTCTCTAAAACATATCAATACTAATCAACACTTAATTTCTCATAAAAAATGTATTAACTTCTGAAAACTGTTACCATATCAAGTGTTACAAAAAAATTAACTATTAGATCTTTCCTCGTCATCTCTTGTTTTCTTCGAGTGTTCGAGGAACAAACTTTTGAGAAAACAAAAATAACTGGGGAGACAAACATTTTCAAGTGTGCTCATGTTAAGGGCAAAACAAATGATAAAAAAAAAAGTAAACAAACAAGGTCCAAGACATTGTCGATAAAAACTTGCGAGAATGACATTCCCCATACTCAATAATCCAAATCCAAACAAAGAAGAAACCCGGAGTTACCTTTCCTTGGAACTCAGCAAGAGCAGCCTCAGCTTCTTTCTTGGACTTGAATGACACAAATCCATAACCTGACGGCTTTCTAGGATTGTCAAGAAATACAACCTCAGCTCTAACAACTTTACTAGTTCCGGAATCAAAAAACTCCTTAAGATCCTTGGACTTGGCTTCATAGGACAAGTTACCAACAAACAAGTTAAACGTGACGCCAGATTTTGGTTTCACCGGAGGCGGGGATTTCTCCTTTTTCGGCCGAGCATAATTGACTTTCATTACACGGCCCTCAAACTCCTAATCACCATTCATAACAGAAAAAACAAACAAACATTATTTATGAAAAAAATGTGTGCTTGTAGTCGTAACAACAGAAGTAGTGTAGAGTGTTTTAGGCTTACATACGATTCGAGTTTATTGAGAGCTTCAAGAGCCTCTTCTGGAGAACCCATTTCGACAAAGGCCAAACCCCGGTTTCTGTTTTTCTTATACATAGAAAGCTTAACCGCAACAACGGACACAGTTTCAGGAAAAAAGAAAAAACCTTAAACAAACAAAGCAGTATAGAAGAGGAGGAAAGAAAAAGCAAACCTCGACTTCGAGGACTTTCCCATGTTTTTCAAACAAAGAACGAATATCCTCTGGGGTGCTTGTCCATGGGACGTTCTGAGCGAGCAACCTTGTGCGAGAAAATTCTTCTTCGGTTACTGGCGGGGGTTGTTGTTGGGAAGTGGAAACGCATGTGAGAGTGAAAATAGGGGTTTGTTTGGGTGTGGTAAGGGATAAGGGTGGAAGGTGAAAGGAAGAGCGTTTGGGGAAGTTGATGGATTGGGAAAGGGAAGAGAGAGCGATGGAATGAGAATAGGTTTGAGCCGATAACTGATTTGCAGAAGTTAAGCACGCAACACGTAGAAGCGCCATTGCTCAACAATGCCAAACAATGCCATTCACATAGCTATTCTTTTCATTTTCAATATCACCACACAGCTTTGGTGTGTGGCAAGTGTCGGAAATGGATAAGAACATCTTCGGTATAAAACGACACCGTTATCTTTGCGTTGTTTCTTTTGCCCTTTTTTTTCTTTTGCCTATAAATTTTTTTTGGCTAAAATATTCTTTTTATCTCAATTTTTTTATTTTATTTAATTTGGTTTCTTTTTTTTTAATTAAGTCATAGTTTTTGAAAAATTGATTCTAGGTCCTAATTGTTAATGGTTTTATAATGGTTAGTGATGTTTAAAATAATGATAAAAAATAGTGTATATTTAACAATTTTGACATATGTGTTATTATTTATTTTTTATATGATTTTTTTTATGATTGTTAGAGTAAAATGTGAATGAAATGCACGTTATTTGCATATCTAAATTGCGAGAGTTCGGATTGATTTGAGATAACTATATTCGAACTATAAGATTATGTTTTTAGTTGTAGTAGTTTTGTGAAGTGTTCTTCTTCTGGTTATGGAAGGCATTGAGTATTAAATGTGAGTTTCAATTGTTGTTGTTAGATTGTGAGTTTTTGATTTGGGTCATTTTATTATTTTACTATTGTAATATGTGTTTGGATAAATATATTGTTTTATTGTCATATTTGTTGTATGATTGTTTTGATTGCATAATTTTTACGTAATTTTTTGGGTGGATAAAGATTTATTGTCTCATCATATGAAAATGTGTAGGTTGTGGTCTTCCCATTTAAGTAGTCTATCATGGTGAGGAGTTTGTAAATAATAAGATAGTGAAATATAGTGGATAAACAAATACATGGTCATGTGACCCAGATACATAAAGTTATTTTGATGTATTAGGCATACTTAAGGATATGGGTTATGTTGCACTTAAGGAATTCAGGTATTCTAGAAAGGAGTTATATGCTCGAAGAAAAGTTACATATGTTGTCTGATGACAATGGTGCAATTCATATGGTGAACATTGCCAGGAAAAATGGTGAAATTCACTTCTTTATGATACATAGTTTCTGAACCTTGGGTAGTAGACAATTTATTGAAATATTTTCTTGACGAGGATGATGCCTCTATACATAGTGGCTACAACAGTGATGTGACAGTGGGAATGAGGCTAACATTGAGGGTGGGTGTGATCATGAGAATGTGATGGAGGCTGAGATTAAGAATTAAGGTGATTGTAGGGATTGGAAAGAGATGGATGCTAAGATTGAGACAAAAGATAGGGGTGATTGTCAAGATGAGGATGAGGTGGAGATTGAGGCTTAGACGATGCAGGATGAGGATGATTGTCATGATGATGATGACGTGGGGGTTACTGTCATGGTAAGGATGGGTGGAGGGTGACTGTCAGAATAAGTATGAGATGGAGATTGGGGTGAGGGTCAAACTATGTTTGAAGTAGAGACTGAGGGTGGGGGTCAAGCTGAGTTTGAGGTTGAGAGTTCGATTAAGTCTGAAGGTCGAGCTTTGAGTGATAAGGAGGATTCTTCCTAGTTAAGGGATGGGGTAGTAGATGAACGTGTTAAAAATATTGAAGGACTAGTCGATGTCAATATTGATTGTGATGTAAATAATGTATTGGAAGATAAATCATGAGAGGAAAATGTGGAAGTTGAAGTTGGAATTGTTGAATAAGACATTGGTGGACCATCTAGGTCACATATATGCAAATTTTAGGAAATTTCCATGAGAAAGTCTAAATTGTTTGATGTGGAAGACAACAACAAACACACATCCACAAAATCATGGGAGAGAGATGAGGAACATTAAAAATATTAATTAATGATGAGTCATTCAAACACCTCACAGCAATTCCCCATACGTGTATCCAAAACTAAACACCTCATTGAACTTAATATTAATGTTATTATTTATTAGACTATTTGTAATCTTTTATTGTAATTGCAATAGGTATTGGTCAAGATTAAGATTTATCCCAACAACTATGTGTGACACACTAGTAATAACATGAATGAGCTTTTTAACCGTGTCATTGTTAGTTCAAAGACTAAGCCTATAATAATCATGATGGAGTATATTTGAATTTACATGATGAAGAGATGAATAATGAATAGATTGAAGATAAGTTCACATCAAGATTCCATAAGCCCAAAGTTCATAGCATATTACAAAAGGAATAAAAAAGAACAAAATAAGGAATGCAATTATTGGAAATGGAGTATCAGTAAAGCAACTCAGTTTTTTGAAACATTCCAACCACCACCGCAAGCAAGATAATCTTCTAATCCATCTCAACCATCAAATTAATTGTCACTGTTTTAGAACCAATTCACACATCACAAGGCAAACCCAGAACGAGGCAGAAATTGAGAAAATAGGAAAGGACGTGTTAGGATTCCATGAATATCTTCAATTATCTAAGTTTTAACGTTGCACTTTTGAAATCACATTTGAAGATATAATTTGGAACTTTATTATGTATTTTGCAACTTATTTTGTTTAAAACATCTATTTATGAGTGTATTTCCATAATTAACCAAGGGTTTTATGATGTAATTATGAAGTATAATCTTGTTTTTATCAATGTATTTGCATAATATTTCAGATTTTCTATTTCTATACCAAATTGGATATCTTTATCAAAGTGTTGTTTCTATACAAAAGTCAAACTTTTCACTAATGTTATAACATTACATAACAAAAGGCTACAACCTTAACATCACATAATAAAATCCTACACCTTTGAACACACTTATTACATTTTTTTTAAAACCTTAAGAGATTTATCTAGATTGTATATTTTCCCCTTTGTCTCATGAGAGTAGCATATCTTTCACCATTACCATATTCATTGCACCATTTGAAATAACTGCACTCAATCAAATCTCCATTGCCACTCTCTTCTTCAAAACAACCATAACACAAACCGAATTTATTGGCAAGTTAGCGACAACTTTTAAGAAAAACTAAACAAAAAATAAAATCCATGAATCTAACTTTGTAATTAGGACAAGTCCAATTTTTTTCTACCATTCTTAATAGTCCTAATCGTTCTCAAAATTGCAACATCTCCATAATTACAAAAAGGTGTTACACCCAATCCCTTAGAACCACCACCAAGAGAGGAAATGTTATGGTTTTACATTCCCAAACATTACATGTGCAAGATGAAGGCAATTGATACTAACGTGAAAAAACAAGAAAGGGGGAGAAAATACACAAGATGGAGAGACAACATGTTTGATTAGGGTAATATCCTTAAAAAGGACAAACTTGCTACCTCTATCCTAAAATTCGACATCAATATAAAAACTTACACATTTATTACATATTGTCAATTCATCATTTTCTCAAAGCAATTTATAC
Source organism: Vigna umbellata (assembly GCF_029865625.1). Lineage (NCBI taxonomy): Eukaryota > Viridiplantae > Streptophyta > Magnoliopsida > Fabales > Fabaceae > Vigna > Vigna umbellata. The sequence goes on from NC_142166.1 coordinate 43,096,944, forward strand.
AAATTTAACTTAATGACCTAATTAAATCATTTTAATAAAATTAAAACTTAGTTGAATAAAAAAAGACAAATTGAATAAAATCAACCGAATCTAAAACCAAAAGAATATTTTAACCATTTTTTCTACCAACTTACATGTATAGGCCTCATCAATAAAAAAAATGAATAAATATATTTTTGGTTCTTGAAATATTATGTAAAATTGAAAATGGTACTTGGTTGAAACTGTAATAATGTTTGGTTCATGTATTTTTCAAAAGCATTGATTTTGGTACTTATTTTTTAACATTAAATTTTATTTACGTGACAAACAACATTTCAATGCAGCATCAGAAATATTTACACGTGTGACAAACAACATTTCAATGCATCATTAAACTCACTCACATCACAACTTCAAAAACTGAAGATTTCTTGAACAATTTGTGACCCTTGCATATTGCATCTCCAGCTCTCACTCCAAACAAAGTCATTATCTATCGAAAGAAAAACAAAACGAATAAGAAAGTAAAAAAAGAAAATGGGATTTGGTTTGTTAGCTTGGAGGGCCCTCAGATTCGCCTCAAAGCTTTTCCTTCCAATATCTTTGAAAAATAAGGACCAAACTAATGTTTTTGAAAATACATGAATCAAATAACATCAAAAATTTTGACTACAAATTATTTCTAATTTTACGTAATACTTTAATGACTAAAAATATATTTCCCAAAAAAAAATAATAATAAAAAGGGATGAATTGGAAGAGAAGTTAAATATTTTAAAACTAAACCTCTCAATTATAATTTACATATGACTATTTTTTTTTCTATTTATTCATATATTAGATTACGAGCTCAGACTAAAAATAATAATAATATAATGACTTTTTAAATAAATTCCTGCAAGTTATTTTAAATTTAAACTGAATTAGTTAACTCAATTTTTATTTGTTTTTTTTCGAATTAGTTAAACTTAATTAAAATTTAAACTATAGTTTTATGTACTTTACACTTTGATGTTTAAATATTTTTTATATTTTCTTTTATTTTTACATATGGTTATACTTCTAAATTCGGCTAGGGTAAAGTACTTGACTTATGATATGTCCGTGTCATATGTTCATATGTTCATTTTTCATCTTTCTCTCTCACTTCATATTTTTTTTAATTCTTCGTATCAATTTTATTTTCTGTATAATTGTCCAGTGAATCAAATATTAAATAATTAGTCGTCACTTAGGTTCACCGTGTAAGAATCAAATCGATTAGTCGGTGGTCAAGACAATTAACCTTAATATTTGACATGCATTCACTACATCATTAATATTTGATCCGTCAAACGTTAAATTTGGCTTTAGTATCAAGGTATCTTATGTAGATATACCTTCCAAATAGGTTGGACGAACGATTACAAGAACACTTAGACTTCAAGATAATTTTTAAATCCTAGATAACTTATTTTTATATTGGACCATTGATCTCGAGCCTACCTCCTAAAACAAAATGTATTACTATTTTAAGCTAAGAATACAATCTAAAATATATTCTTATCAATTGAAATTTTTTAAAAGAAAAAGTCAAATCATGTTTTATTTTATGGAACTATTTTTTATTGAGTAATTAATACATTTAATTAGATAATAAAAGTTTAACTATTTACAATTAAATTAACAAGTTAACCTTTACACAAACTGAATTTTAATTAGTTTTAGACAAAAGGAGTTAAAAAATGTTTCATTCTTCAACTTGAAATTAATTAAAAATTTGAGTAATATCTTCCTCATCATGCTTGCTATTAATTTGTGTTAGCGACTATGTGAGGAATATTTCAGAATTCAGTGACAAACCTCGGACTACCCATACAACAGGACTATTGCATAGTTTACACTTTTGAAATACTTCGTAATATCGAATCAACTAAGGGAACATTTTTTATAAAGTGAAATGAAGTACATTTTTTTCACAAAAATGGACATTTTATTTTTCGTCTACTTATGGATATGAGACTTCAAGAATTCAAACCAAATCGACTTCATAAACAAGCTTCATTCAAGTTTTTTCTTTTCTCAAAATAGTTCGATTCAATTTTGAACAAGTTCGATTGGGTTTTGTGTGCGCACTACTGTTTGATTAAGAACACATTTTAAAAAAATTCCAATGAGAAAAATGAAGAATGTGATAATGAACTTCTTGAGTACCTTAAATAAAATTAATTACAGAATAGGAAATCTAGAAAACGATTGACTTAAACTGGACCTTTATTGGACATTTGCAATTATTAGCTTATTAAAGAAAATACATTCAATTCAAATTCGCATGTTCCAAACACACAATATATCGATCAGTATATATAAATCAGTAGTTTTTTATATGACAGTGCAAATGAAATTTCGTTAGTAATTGTGCTTGTAATAAAATGTAAACTAAAATAAGAGTTGCTAAATCAGAAACACTGTTGTTACTTTATACATCATATAAACTCACTGTGCATTAAGCTTAAGGGATGTGTGTTTGACAGTTTCCAGTCTTCAACGTCAAACCAAATCCTAATAGTATATGACGTTACTTCTTACGCATCCTGCAGTCCGGGGAGTTATGTCGTAAGGGAGACAAAGGCTGTCTAGCTAAATCTTGATCGTCCAAATCAAACTTCCTCATTGGGCTATTTGTCCTGGGACTGACAGACTTTCTCTTGTTAGACTGCATAAGCCAAATAAATATAAATATTAAGCAACTTAGAGAGGTATCCTTGAACCGCCAATGCACATATGCTATAAATACAGCACTTGATTTTTCTTTTGAATTATAAAAATAACTCACCTTGGCTGATGGACTGTTGGTTTGTTTCTCAGCAGAATCAAGATGGTTCCTTTCCTTGTATAGCATCAGTAACCTTTTATTCTCCTTTTCCAATACATTATTTTCATTAAACAGTACTTTGACCTAGGCAGACCATGCAAAGTTGGATATTTATCAATAATCAAATCATCCAAAACAAAAGTAAATGGTCCAACAAATTGGGACCAATTTATGTTTACCTCCTCCTCCGCTTTGTGAAGGTTAGTTCTCAGATGCTCCTTGTCCTTCTCAAGTGACTTCACTTTGGCAACAAGTGACAAAATACTCAGAGTAGATGGACTCAAGCTACCAAATCCAAAATAAAAAAATTAGCCTACTAAAAATGAATTGAAAAAACTGAGAAGGAAACAAGAGAAGAGAATGAGGAGAGGTTGCAGACTCACCCCTTCCACACATTCAGCAACTTCTTACAGGACTCGTTCTCACTGTTTGCTTGGAAAAATGCATATGTAAAATCGTCATCTCTAGTAATAAGTGATGCCAAAACAGAACCGAGTAAATTAGTTTCTTCAGGCGGACAAGCAGAAGACTTAACCTTCACGGAAAAAGCAATTAAATGAAAAAGGATAGGAGGGAAATGGAAGTATGGAAAAGAACATAATGTTCTATATGTTTGAACGAACTTCTCCATAAACACTCGTACGAAAAAAGATTAAAAATAAGTTATTTTATAATTAAAGTTAACTTAGGCATAAGTTAAAAATGAGCCTTTGGAGAAGCTAATATAAGATAATGGATAAGGTAATTTTAGCTGAGGTAAAACTTATTTTATTTTTCCTTCATATTTTCTTCTTTCATGAGTGTTTGCAGGGTCCAAAAAACTCTTAGTGGTATTGTAAGGAGTTCACTGATATAGATATAGGTGAAAAGGAATATCACTTGCCAGTAGTAAAACAACATTAATATAAACGTTGTCAGTTTAACAGCTGACAAAAGTCAATCATATATGATGAGTTAACAGAACCATAATGCATTATAACAAATAATCTCAATTCCTTAGGCAACCAAATAATCTCAATTCCATACATTCAGTATAATGCATACATTATACCAAATAATCTCAATTCCTTAGGCAACCAATGGAAACCAAAAACAAACCATTACTAAGATAACTCATTTCATGCTAATGTCAACGCAGCTACTGATTTGAAACAAAAACACATCATATCAGCAACTCCAACTTATGGTGGCTGAATTACTTTCAAATTCCATCCTAGCAGCACATACAAAAATACGATCAGTGATTCGTCTACTCCCAAAAACGCAAATGGACCTCTTTACTCTCTCAGCCGTTAAAATGAATAAAAATGAAGCCTTTACCATTATACTAAAACCCCTTCAAACCCCCTAATTAAAATTCCAATATTTTCCACATCAAATTTACAACCCACTAATTATGTTAGAACTTAGAAGCAAAGGCATATATTTACACTGTCAAAAGAGGGTGCGAGAAAAATGGTTACCAATTCATGATTCTGCTTATATTTCTGCACTTCATTATGCATAAAGAGCAAATCTTGTTGCAAATCGAGAACCTGGGATTGCGCCTCCCGTGCCCGTTCATCAGCATCGTTCCCGAATTCCATCAACGCTTCCCTGTCCTTATCATACAGCGCGCACTCATTCTCCAACCGACAGCGTTGGGCAACCAACTTATCACACTCCAGTGCCAGTCTATGATTCTCCTCCACGAATTTCTTCAGGGCTTGCGCGTTCATACTCGCTTCAGACTGCTCAAAAAAACCCAGAATTCACATCATCAAATTTTCAAAAAAAGAAAATGACAAGAGAAATATTCAAAAGAAAACCAAGAAGAGCCGCGAAACCTTGAAGCAGTTGATGAGGCGGTCTTTACGCTCCAATTGGGGTTTAACTGAACGCAGACATTCGCGGAGACGCCACTGCGAGTCTTGAGAAGCTCGAAGCTTGGCCTCTAGGGTTTCCGCCGGTATGGGAATCCCTAAGGAATGGTCGATGGTTTGTTTAATGCAATCGTCCACATGTGGAGACAGATCCATTGGCGCAATTGATCGACTTCAACCAAAGAAAAAATTTAGAATTCGTGTTTGGATTGGAAGGATTAGAGAAAAAGGAACGAATTGGTTACCCTTTATAGTGTGAATGAGTACATTATGTGAAGACTTAAACCCTGATTTTGGTTGGAAAACCAAATCAAAATTGATTCTATGTATATCTTCCGTTTAATTTGAATGCGCTAGCCGTTAGCATACGCAACTTTTTCGGTGGTCCACTACTCTGTTATTTTATTCTTTTAATTGCTCCTGTTATTTGCATTCCCCTTTCCCTACACACGACTTCCTTTTTCCATTCATTCTTCCTTTAAAAAACATTTTTTTTATTTAACTAAAACTATTTATTATTATGTATTTTAAAATTTTAATTAAGTTTTACGTCTCTCAAAAGTTTAGAAATTTTCAATTGAGTTTTTTTATTTTAAATTTTGTCCAAAAGTTTTCAAGAATTTAAAATTATTCAAGTCTAACTTTTCTAGTCTTATATTTTGTCATTAGAGTTATTTTGTTAGGCTCAATCCTACTTGAATGTCCGCAACTAACATGTTGTTATGAGAGTAGTCTCTGTATTAAAAGGAAATTATTTTAAAATTAATTAAAAGATTTAAATATTAATTTGGTCTTTATTATGCTCGGATTTATTTAATGTGATTTTTTAAAGTTAATAAAGCTTTAATTTTTAGTAATTTTTTCAATTTAATCCTATCTAGTAATAATATTTAAATAGTTAATGGTAGTGTATGTCACATATTTTTTTTATTTTTTTAATTAAAAAAATTTATATACATGTAAACAGTCTTGTATCACATGACAACAATAGTGTCACAAGTCAATGTCAGGATCATGTGTTAGTATCACTATCATGTATCATTTCTTTATATTTAATTCAGTCTCAATATATAAAAGTATCCGTATAGCATTTATATAATTTAAATTTGATTTTAATATTTAAGTTTAATTAAAATTATAAAAATTATCGAATTATAAGAGATGCAACTTAGGTTTCATCTCTTATGGCAAAATGACGGTAGTTTGGTTTTATAAAGTCTTTTTTTAGTGATGGACATTTGAGGGAAATACTTTTATCTTATTGGTTTCGTCATTGATGCTTCTTTACTAAAATTTGCAATTTTATTTATGATATGATTATTTTATTTTATTTTTTTGGAGAACTTTGCATGAGTGTCCTCATTTTTGTATACCATATCATAACGGAATATCAATTCTCACAATGGTTAATCTCTTTAACCAATAAAAGAAGTTACAATGAAATGAGTATTTTTTTTTACATATTTCAATTTTCTATATTACATACTAAATGAATGACTTTTTTTTATATAAAGTTGGAAAAATGTGATTTGAGAAGTCAAATTTAAGATAAGATTGAGTTACTTGGGAGAAGATTAACTTATCCAAATTCAAAGATATTTAAACGAATTATAAACTTCGATTTTAATGTCTTAGAACCTCTACAACTTAATCTTCCTTTCAAATAGTAAATTTATGTCGATCATACACATATGTAAATTTATATAAGTTATTAGAGGTATTATAGATGTATGACGTAAATTGAGTGTTTGATGTAAATTTATATCTCCGAGTTATATAATTGATAAGTTTAGGCATAATTATTGTAATTGTACTTAACTTTAGTTTATCAATATTTTTTTTATACTATAAAAACTAAACTTTATACTAAAAACTAAATTATACCATTTTTTTAATTCAGTTCAGAGAAAGATAACTTTTCAATTAACTTTATAAACTGAACCGTGAACACTCGTTATTAATAAAGACTATGTCAACACATGTATTTTTTCTGTTGTAACTGATCCGGTTGACATTTTTTTTGTGATTAAATAACTACCTTTAATTATTATCTATAAATTATGTATAAATTAAAAATTATATTACGTATACAAATGTATAAAAAGATATAATATTTTATTATACATATTTTGCATATTTTATTTAATCTTATAATTATAATTTTGAATTATTACTTACCTCATAATCTAATTTTCATCTAGTATTTGATTTAGGTTTTTAACATGATAACATAAATTGTTCAATATTGATTATTTAATCATTATTCATTATTTAATCCCATAATTATTATTTTTATTTTATTAAAAAATAAAAATTGACATGAAATTATTCTTGACCATAAATATTTTGAATATCTTGTATTATATGGTGTCATAGTTAAAAATAAAAGCATTATATATATATATATATATATATATATATTCAAATTATTTAAAAAATTAGTTTTATGGTTAAACTAAATTATATATCTAATTTATCTTTATAATTTATGATATAAAAGAAAATGAAAGATTGTGTGAAAAATATAATTTAAAAGGTTAAATACATTTTATATTTTGTAAGAATAATTTATCATTAAACTAAATATATATTTTTCTTTGGGAGTTAGGCGTTGAAGAAAGAAAATTAGGGAAAAGAATAAAAACATAAAGGAAAAACATGAATAAATAAAATTTATTAGAATTATATGTTAATTTTAATTATTTGTTTATAGAAAATATTATAAATTTATTTAATTTTATTTATATAATAAGGTTTGAAATAAATCTAATGTATTTTTCGGAGGTTTAAGAGTAAACTTTTTAAATAAAACAAACTTCCAATAATTTATTCTTTAAATTACATTAATCTCTCATAAATGATTTCTGTAATAATATTTTATATAATTGGTATAAAGTCTAAAAGTATACAATTAATCTTAAAGAAAAAAAAAACAATATTTAAAACCTAAAATAAAATATTTTCCGCAAAAGCTGTGTGGAAAATTTAAACGGAAAAGTAAGGAATTATATAAAATTGACTTACTCGGATAATCATGGTTATTAGTTAATTGGTATAAATTCAGTTTTTTATATCTGAACTTTAAACAATACAGTTTATATATATAGTATAAGTAGTTCAGTTTTTTTAGTTTATTAAAATTATAGTTACCGATAATTTAGTATAGTTTAGTTATTTATACCTAGTCCTAATAATTGGTATTTGCCTACTTAAATTTATGTTATGATTTATTGGTTTCACACGACGGAATTTAAGATAAAATGAATTATAATGTGATTATTGATTGATTACCTTTCAGTTTTAAATTTTTTTTATAGTTAATTCAAAATTGAATCCATTTGATATTGGTTTAGTTTAACCTAATTGGGTTGGTAAATATATATTAATAATTTACATATTTTACTCAATTAATTTTAAATATACTATAGAGAAAAATATGGTCGTTATAATTTTTTTTTATAAATGTTTATATGATATTATAGTAATTATAATTTTTTATATGATCATAAATCTATAAAAAAAATAAATTATATTCAAGTTATGTCACGATTTATACCTAAATTATTTTTTAAATGATAGGAAATGGATGGATTTGATGTTAACATCACTATTAATTTTAAAGGTTAATTAATTTTATTATATTATTCTCTAAATAATAACACCCACTTGGCATACTTAACTTTTTTGAGTATCTAAATATATTAAATTATTGTACCGAATTATGTCACCATTAATAACAGTAGGATTTATTATGTCACCATAGACTACACATCATTATAGGAACTGAGAGTGGTTCAAAATTTGTAATTCAAATTTCAAAATTGCCTTTTTCCTCTTTCAAAATCCGTAAATACTTAGTCTTCACGGACTAATGTAGTTTATACCTATATTCAATAAAAAAATATTTAAACAATATTGTTAATATATTTATATAAATATATTGAGGAATCATATTTAAATTTATTTTAATATGAAAAATTTAAATCACATCACTTAAATATTAATTAATATAAAATTTATTTATAAATTATTTAATCTATTTTAAAAACATTGCATAAGATTTAAAAAAGCAAAAATAAGTTAGGCTAATTAATTTAATTACACAATAATATTATATAAATTACCCGCTAGGATGATAAATAGAATTAAAAATTTACTTAATTAATATTATAATAAGAATTACAAAAAAATTAAAAGATTTAAATATTATTATTTAATAACTAAATTTAAATAAATAGTGATTTAAAATATTAAAATAATAAAATATTTTTTTTATTAAGAAAATAAATAAATTTAATTTAACACTATTTAAAGAATAAAAATATAGTTAATTTAATTTAAAATAATGATTATTTAAAAGAAATAAAATTAGAACTACGTTTATAAATTTTAAATAAATATTTTACAATTTTATTTAATTTTTTTATATATATGCATTTTTCTTATTTATCATTTATAACGCTAAATAAATAAGAATTTAATTTTCATAATTATTTGTAGAAATTTAAATTATCATTTATAGTCATTATTATTATATATTTTAATAAGTTAAAATGATTTTTTACAATTTTAAAAGCAAAATAGTAAAAAAAAAATATGTACTTACCATTACTATTGAATCTTGATGAAAGAGAGTACAAATTAATATCATGTTTGATCATTAACCGTGATCAAAATAAAGAGCATGATCATTAATATCATGTTTCATAGTAGGTGAAGAAATGGATTTCGTGTTGTTTTTATCTTTTCTAAGTAACTTGTTTTTATTATTTTTAAGAGATGAATCTATTATTTTATTACCTATCTAGGAAAAAAAATCTAAAATTAAAAAATAAACTAGAAAAATTTAATTAAATATTGATATATTTAATTATTAGAAAAAAAAATTATTATAATCATGTCATAATAAAAAAAATGGTTTATATTTTTTTTATGTTCATAAAAAACCATGAAACTATTATTGTAGTATTAAATGTAAAAAATAATTGTTTTTTTTAATTTTTTTATAAAATAAATTAAAAATATATAGAATTTAAATCTTATAAATTCTTATCATAGATATACAGCAATTTTAAAGTTTTGGAGAAACAACGTGTATGGTATATTACCTGAGCCGATCGACTAATAACACAGACGACCACTGAAGATAACCAGTTTACGGACGACTCGACTACTGAAGATAAGCAGTTTACGGACGACTCTAAACGATCGTCTACTTATTAAGAGGAACGATCGTTTAGAGATATCTCATGTGGCTCGTCATCGCCCTTGACATCAATCATCATAAGCGATCGTTGTCTAACGAGCGTCTAATGATTGAACTAAAGGGCGCTCGGTCAATTTTATCCTATGTGGCATGTCGTCGCCCTTACCATCAACCATCGTAAGCGATCGTTTTTTGACGATCGTCCAATGATTAAACTAAAGGGCGATCGGTCAATTTTAGTCAAAACTGACACTTTAATCCTAAGAAGTTAAGAAGCAAGCGGTTGGATGTGTCCGGTTATAACGCCGCCAACCACGGAGTCAACTGACCCATTATCAAGTACGACTTAACGGTTGTATTTTCCAGAAAGTTAGATTCTCAACCAACCGGATTTTAAGGTAAACGGTTTATTTTCATTACTAGGATAAATATGAAAAGACTGAAGGAAGAAAGGTACGTTTTTCCCCTAGAGAGAAATTAAGAAAGAGAATACTGATCTTCTTCTTTTTGAACTGATAGAGGTTCGATCCACCCTTTTCTAACTTGAGCGTCGGAGTGCCTTTGCAGGTACCCAACCCATTTTCCTTCAAAGAGCTTTATACAAGAAGGAGATGCGACGACAACAGTATCACTGGAAGGAGCGGGGGAGATTCATTACGCTCGTATCTCGGCCTCAACTAATTTACCGAAACACAACGTAAATAAAATAGTTAATAAATGTGTCAATGAGAAAAGAATTACTTTATTCTGATATCAAATTATACACTTATTACAATCATATTTAAATTTTATAGGTTCTATCATTCATAATAACTATTATAAGGTAAATTTTGTCTTTGTAAAAAAACATTTAGTTTATTTCATAAAGAGTATTCATACATAAAATAGTTCAAAACTAATTTGCAACTAAAATATATTTAAAATAATATATATATATATATATATATATATATATATATATATATATATATATATATATTTTAAATTATCTTACTAAAAATAATTGCATCTCAAATTATTATTTTGTTATAAACAATTAAATTATTTTACTTCAATTAGTTTTAGTGTCAAAATTCCCATCTTATAATCTAAATATTAGTTTTCCTAATTTTATCAATGAAGTTATTTTAATTTTTTTTTATACAATTTTTAAGTACATTTGACATCTGTGATTTTTTAGGAAAGAAATTATAGCAAATTAAAATAATATAAGTTTAAATCATATAAATGTATCATTCATTTAATATAAAATATATATAAACAATTTTAAAATGTTGTCAAATATTGAATATGGAGTTTCGCTAAAATTTTAAATACAAAACTTTCACACTCATACTTGTGATACATGACTTAATCATAATTAATTTTCGGATAATAGTTTCCTTCGTGATTATTTTAAATACATTATTTGAGATATTATTAAAGAAATAAAATAAAACCACTTTCATTTGGTTTTTTATTTTTGTTTAAGTTATTTTGGTATCTAAGTAATTATTGTCTTGACATAGTTAGAACACAATAAATAATTAGAAAGACTAAACACTAATAAGATATACTTAAATATGATTTTGACACAATGTCTAATAAAAAATCTTACATATTAGTTTTTAATTCTTTCATATTTCTATATTTCTAAGTGTGAGTTTCTCTTCCTATTGATATATCTCAATCACATTTCATTATTATTTTAAGGGTTAAATATGTTTTTAGTCCTTAAACTATTAAACGATTTTGGATTTCATCTCTCTTCGAAAGGTTTGCTTATTTTCACCCTCTTTGTTTTGAAACTCTTTTTTTTAGTCTTTAAAATTGAACGGTGTTAAGTTTTAGGTTTAATTTTTCAATAGGTCCCTATTTTCGTCCGGAATCTCAAATAGGACCCTTTCTTTTTTTTTGCGTTTCAATTGGGTCCTTAATTTTATAAAATTGAATTAAATAGGACCTTTCCGTTAAATTGATGAAACAGCGTTAAGTGTTGTATAACCTGGTATGCTGACAGTGTTGTTTTTAACACACGTGTAATTACGTGGATAAATTCTATTATTTTAAATTTTGAATTAAAAATTAAATTAAAATAGGGGAAGTTCAATTAGGGCAAAGTTGGCAATTCAATTAAAGAACCCCGTTCTCTCTGCAATTCCGGCGACGTCTCCTCCTTGGACCCCATGTTTTCCGACACCAGTCTACAGTCATTCCCCTCTCAACCCTTCCTTTTTCGCGGACTGATGACCCAACCCTAATTCCGCAAACCGCATAGCCTCCAAAAATCCTTGTCCCTAAAATCGAACCCTCTCAACCTTTCAAATTCTTCCCCCAATACCATCCCACCCCCCTTTCTCCGCCTCCCGCCGCTCCCCAGAGCAGCCCCAGCAGAAACGGCAGCGAAATCCCACAGCATCGAGAGAGTAGAGACGCTTACCCTCATCCAAATCCCACAGCAAAATAACTCCATGTTTTCCACCACTGGCACACAGAGAACCATCGGGAGAAACAGCAACAGTGTTCACATACCCACTGTGTCCAGCAAGGGTATTTCTCAGCTTGCAGTTCGTGAGGTTCCACACCTTAACAGTGCGGTCCCAAGATGCAGACACAATAGTCGGCTGAAGAGTGCTAGGGCTGAAACGCACACAGCTAACCCAATCAGAATGAGCATCACTGTCTTGAATGGTGTACTTGCATTCACCAAGGGTATTCCACAGTTTGATTGTGCGGTCACGCGAGGCCGACACGATCTGACGTTTGTCAATGGAGAACGCCAAAGAGAGGACGTCCTTGGTGTGTCCAACAAAACGGCGCGCGGAGGTGCCGGCTGCAAGGTCCCAGAGGCGGAGCTCGCCGTCCCAGGAGCCGGAAAGCGCAAACTGTCCGTCAGAAGATAGAACAACATCCTGATATGGTTTTGATGGTACCACAGTTCCACCACGTTGCTAATGACACGTGTGTTAAAAATAACACAGTCAGCATACCAGATGATACAACACTTAACGTCGTCTCGTCAATTTAACGGAAAGGTCCTATTTAATTCAATTTTACAAAAATAAGGATCCAATTGAAACGCAAAAAAAAAAAGGGTCCTATTTGAGATTCTGGACGAAAACAAAGACATATTGAAACATTAAACATAAGTTTTATTTGATGTTACAAACGGGAACAACGTATCATGGCACTTTCTCTCGTTACTATGTACCACATTCCTTTTCTTCTTTTTTTATCCTCATGTAACTCCATCGTCACCTCCACCTTCACTCTCGTTCATCTCTACCCCCACCTTCACCTCCTTCATCTCCACCCCCAGCGACTCCCTCCGCTCCTCTGCCATGGCAATTGCCAATTGGGTTTCCTATGAAACATTCTCACTTTGCAAAAACCTTTCTTTTTTGTTTTTTATCTTTTGTTTACTGAAAATTAGTGTCGCCCTTTTCGTTGATTGGTTCTAGGTCTTTGGGGTTTTCTGCAGTGGCTTTGAATCGATGATTGGGAAAATCTCGATAAGCTTTGGTGTTTGCGGTATTTTATGGGAACATCTCTCCTAGGTTTCGTTGTTTTCAAGGAAGAAAAAAAGTTGACAAATTTATTGGCTTTGGTTGCTGAAGATTTTTTGTTCCGGAGGAAACAAACACTTATGCTTCTGGTTTTGTTTCGGTTTTTTGTTTTATTCAGGTATTATACAAACACAAAGGTGGCATAATGCCACCACTTTGCTATGCTTGATACGAGGTAAGCTTTTCGATTTCTCTTCAACATGTTCAATTTTTTCGAAGTCATTATTTTGAATGAAAGCTTTGTTTGTGTTTTGGTTTTTCTAAAGCTTCTTGTGTGTTTTTGTTTGGGGGGTTGAGTTTAGGTTGGCAGAGGCTTGATAATGGTAGACACAAATTTAGTTGAAGTGATTTTTGATAACGGTGTCGAATTCTCAGCAGTAGCGGTTAAAAAAAAGAAAAGTGATGTGACTCGTCATTTGCTACATAAAAAGAAAAACTTAACGTTGTTCCATTTTAAGGATTAAAATTAAAAGTTTCAAAACTAAGAAGATGAAAATGAACAAACCTTTCAAAGAGGAACGAAATCCAAAATCGTTTGATAATTTAGGGACTAAAAACATATTTAACCCTTATTTTAAATCTGTCACCAAAATGAACTATCTTACTCTAATATTATTATAAATCTTTTAAGAAGATTCACTGAATAGATATAACACCGGTCAAAGATAAACTCAACCAACATAAAGTATAAAGTCAATCCCTCATGCAACTCACATGAAAATCCTTCAAACAAGTTTCCTTACGACTTTCTTATTTCAACATTTCTTTCATTTATTTATATTTAATACTTTATTCCTTAATGACTATAAGAATTTTTTTCAATTATCGACAAAAATAAATTTCTCGATAAATTCAAGTTACCAGCATATTTTTGAATTTAAATTATTGACAAAAATTCTTGACAACATTGAATCCATTAATAAAATCTGTTGATTAGATTCATCAATAAATTAAAAATTGTATATTGATGGATACTTCAATCGACAATGTATTTGACGATTTAGTCCATCAATGAATTTCTTCGATAAATATTAACTATGATTTCTCACCCACTTTAATGGGTTTTGTTTATATATTAATGGGAGATGAATGAGAAAAATAAGAGTAGGAAACAAAAATAAGAGAAAAATGAAAAGGGAGAAGAGGCTGAGGCCAATGGCGACAAAAAAGGCACAACGATGATGATGACAATGACTCGATAGTCATGCAAGAGTGTGATAGTGACATAGAGGTGTGACGATGGTGGTTGTTAGAGTTAGAAGAGAGTTAAAGGAGGAAGATGAAAAGGAGAAAGAAGAAGATGAGCCAAAGTGAATGGCGATTAATGTAACAGTGATGGTGGCAATGATGGAAGTGTTGCAATCAGAAAATGAAAAAGAGAGAAAAAAAAAGAGAAAGATTTTACCGACAATAAGGAGAAGAAGGACAATGACAACTTTTACTAACAATCAGAATATACTGATAATTATCGATAAATTTGCGATCATCAATAATTACCAACTATCATTTTACTAACAAAATTTTAATTATTAATAATCCATCAATATAATGGAATTATCAACAAAATTTTATTATTAATAATGAATTATGTCGATCTATATGTAAATAAGGATAATGAGAGAGAAAAAGAAAAGGAGAAAAAGGAGGGAGAGTAATATATTAGGGTTTAGTAGAAATTATGTGTCCTTTTAATTTTATGCCCTTTACATATTTACATATTGCTGAATCCCTTTTATGTGGAATCCAAAAAGGAAAGGTTGATGTTTATGCAGTGTTATGCATGTGTTTTGAAAAAAAAAAATTTTAAAATTTATTGTTAAAAATATTTCATTTCTTATCCAAAAAGCCTCGTTTATAAAATTTGTCCCGAAAATCTTATTTTATAAAACTGGTTTAGGAAGCCTTCTTCGATAAAGTTCAGTCTAAAATGCTTGTTCCAAAATTCTTGTTATTAGAAGCCTGTTCTAGAAGATTGTTGGTTAATGAGGAAGTCAGCATTTAAATATACCATGAAGTTAGAATGGCCAATTCAAAAATTCTAGGTGGAGGATAGTAATTATGGAGGTACATGAAGCAAAGTCATCTGAAAGATCCTTATAACGAAGTAAAGCCTACAAAATAACGGGCTTGTAAAGGTGTTCAAACTTGGACCTTCAAAATATAAATTGAAAAAAACAAATTTGAAGCTTTTATTATTTTCGTTTTCGATTTTTATAGTGTTTTTAGTTGGTAGTACTTCTGATACCTAAAATTTATAACTAAAGTTTATGTATAAGCATTTTCAATTATTATTTTCTCCTATTTTACAACTTCCACATTCAATATAACTTAAGTAGGTGGTCCGATAACGCCGATAGTTAGTTCTGATACCATATTAGAAGGTGGGTTTAAGTCTAACTCAACCCCACAAAGTCAACTTGTAAGGTGAGGTTTGCACCTCACTTATATATTATATTTTGGCCTTATCTCTAGTTAATGTGGGACTTTCAACACACCCCCTTCACGCCGAGATATAGACATCTCGTGCGTGATAGTAGAAATTAGGTGGTCCAATAACGACCCGATAGCGAGTAGAATAGGATAATAGAATGCCCACTTAGAACTCGCTAGGATAGGCTCTAATCATGGCTCTGATACCATATTAAAAGGTGGGTTTTAAGCCTAACTCAACCCCACAAAACCGGCTTGTAAGGTGAGGTTTGCACCTCACTTATATATATTATAATTTGGCTTTATCTCTAGTCGTTGTGGGTCTTTCAACACTTAAAAAAATTAAAATTCGTAAAATTTATAAAAATACCTTGATTATAATTTTGTAAAAATATTTTGATTATTTTTCAAAAGAATTTATTGAAAAAAAATTAAAATTGTTATGGTTTTATCTCTCAATAAATAACATTATAGTATATGATTTTTATTTGAATCATTAAAAATAAATGTTTTTCATTAAGATATTACAAGTGATCAAAATTATTGTATTCAATTTGTGTGATTTTGGGTGATATTTCAAATCCTTCTCCTATTAAAAAAATCAAGCTCTTTAAATGAACTCCATCTAGACTACAAAACATTCATCAATTATATTCATTTGTGAAACACATTTACAAAAATTGTTTTATGCAAGGACAATTGTTTTCTAGAATAATACTATGAACTTATAAATAAGTTTTTTTACATTATTATTTATTTTAGGATATGGATATTTCCATTATTTTTTAAAATGATGTTTAAAAACATGGTTAGGATCAATTAATATATATATATATATATATATATATATATATATATGTTCATTAAGTCGAGTATAGAAGTCCAATAAATTTATTTGTGTATCTGCTCCAGAAAACCTAATATTTACTGCAGTTTGATATTGAATTGTAGTTTATTTAAAGAAAAGTAAGATCCTGTTGGTATGTAAAAAAAGGAAGTTTTTATTTCTTAGTATGCACCTTTATAAGAAGTTTCTAGAGAGATAAAGTTAATGTTAAAAAATGTTATAAGAGATAGGAATTTTGGAGTATATTGGATGTTAGAGTTTATCGGTTTGAAAATTTTGTAGTGTGAAAAGAAATTACTTTGTGTGATTGAGTAAGATAGGAGCAGAATCAAAGTTGGAGATATGGTACTATGCTAATTCCCTGGAGGTTCTTCTCCTTTTTCAAAATCTCAATCATTTGAAATCTCCATCATTTCTTTTGGGAAACTTCTTTCATGTTAAGTCACAAATCTGTCCTTACCTCACCTCCATCTTCATCATAAAGAATCTTGCAGTCCCAACAAGCACAGTTTTTCACACCTAGCTACACCTTTAATCAATTTTCATTTTCATTTCATTATTTTTTTTTCTATAAAACATATTTAACAATCTAATAGAAAATGAGTTTTCTAAAGTGATTTTCTATAAATAGTTCACATCATCTTTAACCTAAAATTTAAATCAATAGAATTATGAGTTTTTCTCTTATATTTAATTAATGTAAACTTACATGATTGCGTTTTAATTTTTTTGAGTTAAATATATTTGTGCTATCTTAAATTTTAATAAAAATTAAAATTAATCCATCTTCAAAATTTTTGAAGTAATTTAGTCTCTCGTATTTAAAATTGAGTGAATTTAATACTTTTGAGATTTTAGACTATTTTTCAATTGAAAATATGTGTTAACCATTATAATAAATAACTGAAATATTATCGTACATTTAAAACATAAAATAATTTTAATAAATTTTGATTAAAAAATTAAATTCATACATTTTTAAAATTGATGACTGAATTGGATTAAAGTTTTGAGAAAGATTAATTTTAATTTTCACTTAAAGTGACAAAAACATGTTTAATCATGATTTTTTATAAAAACTTGATTGATGACAAAATTTAACTATAATTTTTTTATAAAAAAATGATCAAAAGTTAAAATATTGGTAGAAAATAAACACTAATATAAAACTATTATGCTCAAATACAGTTACATTAGTTTTAAAATTGTAATATGTTAAGATACAAGTGGGGAAATTAGAATAGAAAAGCATTAACAGTGTAGAGCATTGATAAGGTTGCGCATAAAGGTAGAATTAGGAAAAAGTGTGGTGTATTATTGAAATGGAATGGATAATTAATGAGACAAGAAAGTATTTGTATGGCTTTTGGATAGCTTCTTAAGGCAAGCTAGCTCTACCTTTATAGCTCTTTCCTTTTTCCCTAAAGTGACAACAAAATATAATGGATCATTCATGACTTGGATGTGAAAGATTTTTAATTTCCCTATAAACATCACCATTTGACACGTGTGGTTTCTCCTGCACAAAGCATACGAATCAAGAACGTAAAGACAATACACATAACAAGATTAACCACAATCAAAAAAATATAAATATAAATGTGTATGGATCATCCTCTTCCCAATGTTGACCATCATTTGTCTACACAAATTGTCCGCAGCAGCACATTCTCTGCATGTCACAATAGCATTACATAATCCACAGTCTTCTACTTCTAGCTTTATGTATCTATGGCCACATAGCAGCACATTGTATATCACTCTGAAAATGAAAGAAAACGATCCAAAAAAATAATTTCTCGAAATTGACGTATACCCTCCAGTTGAATTGAAAATTTTCGATATATAGATCATTATACTCGTCTGAATCGATCATCAAGATGAACCGTCGATTCTGATATCACCGTTAGATCTATCGACGAGAAGATTCATCAGTCAGACACAACACCACTTTTTATCCAAAATCTTATGACAATGGGTTAATAAATCTTTCATTTTTATATTTTATTTTTTAATTTAAAACTTAGACTCGTAATTGAATTTTCAACCTTAAGAACTGATATATTTAGCATTCTTGTATTAATTTAACGAGCGAGGGAGGGATAATGAATTGGTCTGTAAAATTTGGTAGAAAGTCGGAAGCAAAAGGAGAGGTGCAGTGACGTGTAGTTTTTTGCCTTAAAGATGTTTGTGAAAAAAACACGTCCTGATTCGTGATATATGACATAGACAGAGTAAAGGTATGAACTTATCTATTTGGGTGTATGTGCGTGGAGCGAGGAAAGTCGATGACGAATTGAAGGTAGGAACCACAAAGAAAGTTAAAAGCGTAAAGGTTTTGTTGGAACAATTGATTCGTGTCTACCCAAATGAGGTGACATGTATGAAAGTGGTAAGTTTTGGTAATGCATTTGAAATAGATAATTAATGATAGATTTCACTAAAACAATCTTAATGATTGTTCATAGTTAGTGTGTTACTAGTTTTATAATGGGAAAACTTTAGGTTGGATGGTACTAAACTGAAAAGCAAGAGAATGATAATGGGACATGTCCTATTACTTTCACCAGAAGAAGAAGAAGAAGGAAAAGATGAATATTATTATTATTATTATTATTATTCTGTTTTTAAGAATTGGAAAGGATGGCATGATTGTGAAGCAGAGAATGGGAAAAGATGTTTAAAGAATATTGACACGTGAAAGACAAATAGGAAGGTGTATTTATAATTGCGATTGATCATTTAATGAATGAGTAAAGTTTGAAGGTTTTTCAACTGGTTGTGATGGTTTTGCAGGTACTTGATTGTTTATAAATTTATAATAACCCAATATAGATCTGAATCTTATTTCGTTTCCATTTTCCTTCTTGTCCTTTTCCGAGTAAAATGCACGAGACCAACTGCTTCCGTAACTCACCAACTTATCCCAGCATTTTGCATCAGGAAATTTTGGCTTGGTTAGCTAATAAAGGATCTCATCATCTTAACTTTTCTTCTCTTTGCTAATAATAATAATACCTCATTTTACAAATATTTCATATTCAAAGTTTTATTTCGACTAAAAATAAAATTATTTATAATATATAAATAGGTTAAATTTTATTTCATAAATTGAGTTTTGTAAAATTAAATTAAATTAAATATTTTATAACATATATACATAGGTAGAGTTTTTGTTAAGAAGTATACTTTAAATTTAACTCACGAAACTAGTTTTTTAAAATGAGATTCGCATCCAAGTATGAGACTAAATATGATTCTTCTATCATTGATATTATGTTTTTTAGTAACTTTTTTTTTAAAATAAATTCTATCAAAATCAAAAGTTGATTTTAATTACTGACTTAGGCTTTGTTCGTTTAGAGTGATTTGGAAGAGATGATTTGAATGGATTTGAAGGTAATTTTTTTGTTGTTTTTTTGAATGGATTTGTGGATAATTAAGAGTGGATTTGGAAGTAAAGTTTGTGAGAATTAGTGTAGGATTTGATTGATGTGATAGATTTTAAAAATTAGTTTAATTGGTATAAATTAAATATTACCAAAATGCCCATAGTTATAAAAGTAATATAAAATGTTATTTATAAATGTTATATTTAATTGTAAAAATGTTTATAAAGAAAAAAAATTATGAATAATTTATAAAATTAATGTTTAAAAATTATAAAAATTAAATAATCAACTTATTTTCAATAAATTAGAAAATATAATATACCTAATTTTATTAAGATGTAGATGTTTTTAAATTATAATATTAAAATAATTATAAAAAAACTGAAAAATATATAGTCTGTAACCGGTTACTGCGTAACCGGTTACGCGTGTGCCACCAAAACCTCATTATTCTGTAACCGGTTACACTCTGCTGTAGCCGGTTATCACTTCTTTAACCCCGCTGCTTCCACGTTTGGTCATCTTCATATCCGTACAGGGCATATGAGTCTTTGTGTATTAAATCAGAACAAATCCTTACAAATTGACGAGATAAGTTCAACCGTGCTATCTTGCAAATCAGCACTGTTCCATCGTCCCAAATCGTAGCAAATAATCGCAAGAGAACAACGCTCGTTTTTGAAATCCATTCTCGCCAATCACCGTGAACAGTCATTTCCCTTCAAACAAACACAGCGTTAGAAATACAATATTGAAAGTATACTATATATATATAGGTTCATATAAGAAGAAAAAAAAAATAAAAGCTCATAGGAAAAACAATAAAAATATTTCGACATAGGATAAAATAAAGAAAGATGAATGAAGAGGATTTTAATTGTGACCAGAATTTTCTTTACACCTTCTTTATGTCATCATCGTATACTTTTAACTCGAAATTACACCGGGGGAATAATCAAAGATGTCTATGATTTAGACTTTTGTCTTGAAACCAGTAGGCGAATCATGGCTGTGATTTAGATAATTAAATTAAAAAAATAGTTTAATTAGCATAAAAAAACAAAAAAACTCATTATCACACATTTAAATAACTTTTTTAAGTCCTTAAATATGTTTTTTATTCCTCCAAATAAACGTCGATTTCTTATGCAACACTTTATTTTAAAACGCTAGGAAAGTCTTTTCCCTCTTCATGTTATTCATTTATTAATGTCTGATTTTTCTATTATTAAATGTTTTCTGGTTTACTTTTAATCCTGTAAATAAACTAAATCGATAATTTAAAAAAAAAACTAATTAAATGGTATTTAAGATTAGTTAGCAAAGGAATTGAAAGAAAAAAAATTAAGCTTTATTTTTCTTTTAATTTGAAATTAATAGCACACAACACATTTCTAGGTAGGTATATAGCATATTGATTATGACATCATTCACAATTTTAGATGTTTAAGGTTGATGTCACGTACATTAAACCATATTTAGGAGATGTAAAATATTATTATTTAGATTAACAGGTTTTAATTTAATATCTTGATGCTTTACGTCTGCATTACCAGAAGTAATATATTAAATAGGTGTATCATTGGAGTGAGAAAATATTAATTCAATTTTAAAACATCAATTATTAACATTAAAGGATATAGAAAGGAGGTACTATTTTTTATAAATAAATAATAAAAATATAACTAAATTTTTTTAGAAAAATATTTACTTACAGTTTTTATTATTTATTATATAAATATGAGTTAGAATGAGAATCAACTTACAGGGTAGCCGAGGCAGTCACTTTAGATAACTAAAGACTAATTAATAGTGTAACGGTCATTTATGGATAGTTAACAATTATATTAGTGGGTATTAGTGAGTCAGATTTGTCTTACGCTTTATTAATAATTGATTATTGAGTTTGATTATCTAAAATTATACTGTATTAATGGTTAATTAATGGACTTGACTGCCACACAATCCCGGTAAATATTCTTGAAAAAAATTGGACGATCGGAGCATAGCATAACATAGCAGAACAAGAAATGACGACCGATCCTCATACCTTTTCAACCGAAACATATTCTATTTGTTCAGAAAATAAAACTAGTGATTAAAGATTAAGAAAATTGTCATCTATTGAACTTAATGAAGTTACAAAATATTATTTTATTCTTGTCATGGAAAGTGGAGAGAAATCCGAGCAACCTTATTTGATCCTCTCGATTTAAAGTAATTTGGAGTAAATTTAGCTATGCAAAGACTTAATTACTGGGAAAGGAAATAAAAAGTTTAATATTTAAGGTGGTACAAAAGAATAAATCAAATTAATTCATTTAGAAAATGCAATTAATTTTAAAACAAAGACTTAAAGATTTTTTTTTGTAAATCCCAAAACATTAGCTTAATTTTGAAGAGATAGTGGGGATATATAGTTGACATGTTTATTATCAAGAACTCGTTTTATTATTTGAGTAATAATAATTTTAATACAAAGAAAATATTTGATTTTAATATTTTTTATAAAATATTTAAACATTCCATTCTAAACTATTTTAATGAGTATCTATGTGTAAATTATCATTTTTATATGTAAGAAAGTCAAGTTATTGCACTTACCTTCTTTAATTAATTAATTTATTTATTAGATCAAGAGAAAAAGAATAATAGAATATAAGAATATTCTATAAATTTAACTTGAATAGAAATAAAGTTTAGCCATGTTTCTCAAAAACGCATATATGTTTGGATGTTTTCCTTATCTCTCACTATGAAGCAAATACAATAATGTATGTGCTCACTTTATACATAATTTTATCGATTAAATTTTTAATTATGAATTATTATATAGAAGGATTTCATTGTAATTATAACAGTTGTTTGTAGGTGCCATCATATGCAATCATATCTCCAAAACATTGATAATCTGTCCTACATGAAATTATTTATAATTGCAATTGGGTCATTTTGTACAATAATTAATAATTAAAAATAAAATAATAAATGGAATCGCGTCTAAAGTGAATATACATGACACTTGTTAATTGGTAACACATGTAGACATCACCAAAATATGCTTTAAGAAACATGTACACAAAGATTGACCGTATCTAAATTGGCTTTCAAAGATAAATGTGTTACCTCATTGGCCATTTATTAAATTTGTTATAAAAAAGGGTACTTAAAATATTCATCTATTTATATATAAATGTTTTCTATTCATATATATATGCAACTTTTTCTCTATTCAATCTACCCACACAATTTGCTATTTTTATTGACGTGGTTTGTCCAACATATTTAAGAGCACTTGAAGCCCTTTATAAGTTTAATAATATATATTTTTTTGAAAAAAAAATGTTTTTTTTAAAACCATTATGTTTTACTGAAAGTTTACCTTATTATCTTTTAATTGTGCAAATTATTTATTTCACATGCGTTTAACAGTTTTTTTTTCTTTTCATTGATATTAAAGTCAATTCATTCTTGCAACACAAGCAACACTTACTTTGATGAGCTGTGAAAAGACATTCAATAATATGGAGAAACATATAAAGTATGAAATATGGAGAGTGACATTTAGACAATTTGAACCAGAATACATATATATTTCGGATAAAGCGACTTTGGGTAATTAAAGAATTTGATAAAGATATATGAAGTTAGATTTGAGAACTGATATATTTAGAATGAGATCACTTTTGATATCACTAATTATTACGTTACTTAATGGGAATTGATGAATGATTAACTCTGAGTGAAAGAAAAAAATATAAAAATTATGAGTCGCACAAAAAATAAAATTCATTTTTAACCTGCTTTATCATTGGATAGTCCATGATCTTCGGTAGAGCCACACGTAAAAATAGATATTCTGATAAACAATGATGTTTGTTTCACGCTCTATTATCAGGTGCGTCAATGAAATGAAAGTAAAGAAAAAAAATAGACAGTAAAATTAAAATAAATATAAAGGATAAAAAATCTTTGAAAAAAGAATGGATAAGAAAATCCAAGCGAAAAAAACTACTACTTTTACACGTTGGGGATATGTTTGTCTCTACCTATTGTTGGTAGCAGAAAAATGCGCGAAGAAAAAATGAAAAAAGGAAAATTAAAAATATTGTTAATTGTTTTTAGGTGTTTTTCTTTATTTTCGTAGCTAAACGTTTCCATTTTGAATTTACTTTTCTCCTTTATATTAATTTTATGAAAGAAAGTAAAGAAAGAGAAAAAAAAAGGATTGGTGCACAGTAACTCCCAGCTTATTGAAATGAACTTGTATTTCAGCGAAACTTGTTAGGCAGTGGGATGTAGATACAGCCTTACGCATTTCAACTACATTAAAAAAAGAAAAGAAAAAAAGAGAGGATAGAACAACGTTGTTAACCCCCTCTCACGTTGCAACGGACACAATCACTTATATCCCAAATTACTCCAACAGGAGAAGGATACAGAATATTTTTAAATCAATTAAAACAAAATTAATTAAGTTTAATTCAGCTGAATGCAACTTCTTGGATTGTGCCTAACAGTTGATTCACCGCCGCCGCAATTTCATCCACCGTGTTCAGCTCGCAACCCTCCTCTACCTGCTCCATAAATCCAAACACGGAAGAATAAGAAATGGAAGAAAGAAAAAAAAAGAAAAAGGGTGTTGGTTGAGGAAGAACCTTAACGCTGATGGAGTAAAGGACCATGTGGTGGAGAGTGGTGACATTGAGGTGGAGAATGGTGAGTCTGAGAGTTTGAAGGCCGAGAACGATCTTCATGAGATGGGAGGGTTGTTTCTTCGCGAGAATCTTTAGATTGGCATGACTATCGACCATGGTGACTTCAATGTCTGCTACGGCCCACTGTTTCTGTTCCTGCTTCTGATTGCCACGTGTCGTGTACTGAGGAAACGTGAAGAACTCGGCAAAGGGTGTCGTCCACCCATTCAACCCAACATTCTCTTCTTCACCCTGCTTCCGTCTCTTTTCACCCTCCATTGACTGCAAAACCTGCTCCAACTCCTTCACGAAGTTAATGGCGCCTCCGATGATAGACGCTTGGTCACCCTGTTTAAGTAACCACACGGTTAGGCCATTCTTAACTAACTAATCATCATTGTCGCAATAACAAATCAACTTACCCTCTGAACGTAAGAGGAGGGCATCAAGGATCGGAGTACGGCTAAGTACTCGTTCATCTGCTTTCTGCGGTTCCGTTCAACTGCAATGTGGGTCATCCTCTGGTTTTCGATTTCCTCTTTGTTCTTCGCGCTCTTCGTACGGCGCCGTTTCCGCCGAGTCGTGGTTGTGGCGGTGGCTTCAGCTGTGGAAGAAAGAGGTGGGATCATGGATTCATCAACAGTGCAGGCTTCGGGGGAGGAGTGAGAATCCCATTGTTCCTTCACATTTTGCAAGACCGAGGTAGAAGAAGAATCCCAGGTTGTGTATAGGTTGTCTTCTATGTTGTTGTTGATGATTCCTAAGAGGAGTTTCTCTTCTTCCGCCGCTTGAAAACCGTAATCGGGTGCTGCTCCTACTAAGGAGTAAAAATAATCCTTGCAAGCGTACGGAAACGGATCTTGCGGAAATACCACAGCCTCTAGCGCCATTATTTGTGAGCTTTTCTCACAAAACTTCTCCCTGTAGCTAGCAATGGAGCACGAAGTCACGAACACAGTACTTTTTTTGTGGGAGATGATATATATATATATATAGAGAGAGAGAGAGAAGGTTGAGAGTGGAAAGAGGAAAAGAGATATGGAGAGAAGAAGAAGAAGAAGAAAGTTGAGGTGGAAGAAGAAGAAGAAACACTACGTTACCAATGGACCAAACAAACTCCCCCTTTTATCAACGCATTACCGAGAAAGCTTGTTACCTTTTCACATGATTATTCAAAGAAACAAAAAGCTACAGCACCCTGCACGTGAGGTTTCATTGCTGTTCTAGACCACTTCCTTGATCGCGTAAACTCAATTAGCTACACACACGCACAGATTCTCTTCGCGCTTTCTTTAATCCTTTATTTCCAATCATAATGCCCATGTATTATTAATAACTACGTCATAATTATAATAACAATAACCACCTCACAAACTTATTAAAATGCTTCCCCTGTGTCAGATCTGTATCGAAATGTGCTATGTTTTTTCAAACATTTTATGCTGTCTTGTGTCATTCACTTGCGCTATATATATAATTTTTGGTTTCCTCTAATTTCTGCGAGGGAAATTGCGTTAGAATATCATAGAGAATATAAAACTTCAATCTCTTTCGTGAATAACGTGGTCTTATCCGCAGTTCCATATTATTAAATTTGCAAGTACGTGAAAAAAAAATGAAAGCATATGGTAGCTAGCCGGTGCTTGAATGTATGATTATACAATCCAATCCAATAATCAAAAGACATCTGCGAAACAAGAAAAAATGGTTGTTGCAAAGAGGCAAGGACGGTCATCTCCTCGGTGGACATGGACAGATTTGGTGAAACAGAGGGAGAAAGTGGTCCTTTTGGAGTTGTGGAGTTACATAGAAGAGTTTTACTTAATTTTGTCCGATAAGTTTTAGAATTAAAAAAAAAGGAGTAGAGTATAAAATTGTGTGTAGTTTGATTTGGTAATAATGTGGTCGGGTATTGGGACATGAAAAAGAGAAAGAATAGGAAAAGATTGGGAGAAAGAAGCATAAAGAGAAGAGAAGAAAGAGAGTAGGTGAGGAATAGGACAAGGTCCAGAGTTCAGAGGAATCCATGTGACCACACAACAGAAAGGGCCATTCTGTAATCATCTTCCATCCACAACACACACCATTCTCTTCTCTCTTTCCTTTTCCAACCATACTGTGCCCTTTTTTTCACCATTCTATATATTAATATTTCATCTTTACACAGTAAATATGTAAAGTTCCATTCTCAGGATTTAGACGTCCCAACCTGCACGTAACAAAACCATGCTATGTCAGACTTCTTTACACCACATTTCTCTTTTCTTATAAGCAAAAACTATCAACAAAAATTATTACCTCTTTTGTTAAACTCATCAAATTATTTTATATTATTATTATTATTATTGTATCCACTAAAGTTAAAACTTCAAGTATCATTAGATTAAATTCAAAACAGTAAAGACGGGTAAACAGGCAAAAACTGAATATGAAATGTTGTTAGTTTATATTTGTAAAGATTACCAATATATTTAAAATAATAAAATTTGATTATTTTAATATTAAAGTATAAAATAGAATTATTAAACGAATTTCATTACTTTAAAATATTTTATTTCTGTACTATTTTTAGAACTTTTTTTATTTTCTGTTTCTCTTTAAGTTTACAGTTTAGATCTTTTTAGAATTGAAGTTTAATTTTTGAAGTTATTTTGAGGATGACTGTAATCCTTAATTATTTTTGACTGTTTTCCTATATTATGCATTATGACGTATTGATTATATGTATGCTTTTTCTATATATTTTGGGACGTCACAGTGATATTTTTTATTTAACTTTTTGGATAACCGAAGCCAAAATAAAAATAATGGAAACCTAAACATTTGTTTAAAGTTATTTATTTTGAAATTTTACACTTGTGTCAAAAATTTGGTCTCTGTAGAAGATTTCTCTCCAATCAGTTTTTTCATTTGTATAAATTGAAATTATGTTTTTTTTGTTGTTGAATCCTAACTGTACGTGACCTTCTATTGGTTACATGTGGAATTTTAGTCTAGTTTTTACTAATCATAATGATATATAATATAATCATATTTGTGATATTTTTATGTATAAATAAGATATTTGTGAGTTTGGAGGTGTGATTGTCATCTTAAAACTATCTTGATTTGTTCAATCAGGTGAGGGAAACTAAACTTTTATGTTTATGATATGCTTGTTAAACTAAACTTTTATATTTATGATATGCTTGTTTAGTGATTATTG
The DNA here is from genome assembly GCF_029865625.1 of Vigna umbellata. Taxonomy (NCBI): domain Eukaryota; kingdom Viridiplantae; phylum Streptophyta; class Magnoliopsida; order Fabales; family Fabaceae; genus Vigna; species Vigna umbellata. The sequence continues at coordinate 43,124,964 of NC_142166.1, forward strand.
TTGAATTTAAGTTTGAATTTATGTTTGGATGGACTTGTACTGATTTCTAGTTTCTTTTGCATATTTGACACTTTGATAAATCATGTATGATAGAATAAAACTGTGAAATTGTTGATTCTGTGCATTCGTCTGTGAGATGAATGAGACTTATAAACTGGTTTTGTTAAAATGGTATTTGTGAGCCTTAAATTGGGTAATATTGGAGACTGTAATTAATTGTAAAAATATATATTTGATAAAACACATAATAATGTTATATACTCGAATTCACCAATAATATATTTAATTATTTATGGACTTCTTACAGTTTTTTTATCAGTGTAGACTAACCACTAATATCACACAATGGGAGGTACCTATTTGTTATAACTTATTAATAATCTTCTAGGATTTGTCGGATTGAAAACTCTATTACTTATTTGTCATCACTTATTATTAGTTATTTTCTGAGAAAATTTGACTCTTTAGAATTGAAGATGTTTGTCTGGATAATTTTTTATTTTATTTTATTTCTGATTATTTGTTTATAACTTTAACCTTACATATAATTAACACCCATTTTATTTCATTTCTGCCACATACATGTTTGGCAGGTTCAAAAACCATTAATTAACCATTTGACCACATAACTGTAAGCTTTCTTCCCTTTGTTTTCTTGGGTCTCCCTTCTGCAGAATGTGGGTAACACAATAATATTTATTTATTTATTTATTTATTTATTATCATTATAATATTCCATCATTTTTTTATTATAGTTCCCATGCCAACATCTGATATATTGGAGTATAAAATGATTAATCTAATAAATAAAAATCAAAACCCAACTGGCATTCCTTTGAATTATCAGAAAAAAAAATGTGGATTACGTGTTTCGATGACTGCTTAACCATAGAACAATTTGGCTCATTAAGATACGTGGATGCTAGAATATATAGGCATAGTTTTATGCTACATCTACAACTACTGCATCACTAAATACTATTATAATTCATTTCTTAATTCGCTACCTGTTCACGGAATTATTGTCCGTACTCGTGCCACCTATTTTCATTAGTTCAAAATCATACTCGTAAATCATGCATTATTCTGCCATTAGTTTAAACCAACATGCCTCTTTCTAAATTATACTTTACCGTATAATTAACTTCCTTCAAAACTATGTTAGGATCGTACAACAATACCCTCATAAATAACTATTTCCACGATCCTCTCTCGTGAATGCTCGTGAGAAAAACAATACCACTGCATAACGGGATTATTTTTTCTGGCCCTCTACGTATACATACGCGTATTTTTAAGGGAAATGTTAGGTGTTGCAAATCCATTTTAAAGATCGTATAAGCTATTGTTAATGAAAATGTGTGTTCACTTTGAAATTACAAATCACATCACATGCAATGATTCGTTCGGTATTTCGATCTCATATGATAAAGAAATGCCTAAGTCTAGCAATATTATTTGCGCACGTGTGTATATCTTTATACGAGTATGCCTACTGTACGGGAGTATTTTTGAAGTTAGATAAAATTGATAAATATATAATTTATTTATCTCATTTTCCTTAAAAAAAGTATTAAGACGTCTGTTATTTACTTAATCTTAAGAGAGTAAGAACTAAACATCCACAGTTCAGACAATCATATTTTGATATCTAATAATTTTTACATTTATTCTATATATGTTATTTTATTTTTTATCTTCTATTTCTCTTTATAAATAGCACTATTCAAAACAAAGAAACTATGTTATCCAACATTACTTAGCAATAACTAACTGAGAATTTTGGTTTAAAATAGTATGATTTCAACACAATTTTCGCAAATAACATGTTATTCAAATAGTAGTATTTACTTCTTGTTGTTTCGACGCTGAAAATTAAATTTTAAACTGATAAAAAAAGAAAAGAGGATTGAATTTCTTTAGATAGCATATAGGTTGATTATAAACAGAGTTACTTAAATGTTAAATTAAATTTCTGTAATTTTATTCAACTGGTTTTGTTGTATATATTCAACTAATAGGACTTTCTAATTCAAATTCTTATTAACATGTAAGAGGTCTTTCTGAGTTATACAGTTCTCATCTTGTTTATTTTTATTAATACCTACAACAGATACCATAATTTCGTAATTATTTTCACTTTTTAATAAGATACTTTTACCTATATGTGAAAAATATGTAAAATTTAGATTTTCTGTTGCTTTTTCTTTATTTCCCTGCTATGTTTTAAAATTAAATAGACACTGATTTTACTGTTTTAAAATATATTAAAAATATTTTTAAAGGATCAACATCAGTGTATTCTTAAGGTTTAATCTAACACAATATCAAAAAACCTCCGTGAAAAAATCTGGATATTTCATAATTATTTCACAATTCATTATAAATAAAATATTTTTTATTTAATAGAATATGTAATTGAACAATCTCTTTATGTAAAATCATTATAATTATACAATATCATTTAATTTATATTTATTTTCTGTTACAAAAATTTATCCTATCTCACTTCTTATATTCTATTTGTTTTTCTTCAACTTCTGAATTCTCTTTCTCTTTAACTTATGGCATCACGTTCTTTTAATATCAAATGTAAAACCTTTAAAACAATATTTCAATTTTAAACAAAAAACGTAAAAGTAAAATAAATTATACAAATGAATATTTATAAAAATATATTATATTCAAAATTAATATTCACATTAATATCTGTGAAAAAATATTTACAACAATATATGAAAGAAAATCCTATTTGGGTTCATATTTTTATTCTATCATTAATTGTATTTTAAAATTGAAAAATAAAAAAGTATTTGAATATAAATTATCCAAACACTAAAAAAGCATACATACTTCAATAAAACAATACATTACAAATCATCTACTTTAATTACCGTTGTTAATTTTCTTTTCTTGAAAAATTAACCCAAACTTAAACATCAATCATTAATATAAAGTCTTACAAAAAAAGAATTAAATTTTTTCCTTTGCTTGTAAAATGTAAAAAAAAAAAAAAAGAATTTCTTGGTACGCATATCGTTTGCTTTTAAGTAGTCATACCTTAATTTTTAGAGTTACCAATTTTAATAAATAAATAAGTATATAATAGTTTATAACAACTTATTTTTTTATTTTGTAAAAGCTTGCTTTATCTTTTTAATCAAAACTTTCAATAATACTGAGAGTACCAATTTTTTTGTTTTGAAAAATATACTAGACTATATATAATTGAGATGATAACACTATTTGAACAAAGTTTTATTGACTCCATTAAAATAATCTTCTTTACCATCCATCTCACTAGAATCAATTCACTGTTTTATTTCTTCTCATCATCATCATGGCCCATGTAAGTTACCTTTTCTGTGAGACTCACTCTCATTGTGAAATTATGTAGTAAAAAGAGAAACAGATCTGTATCATAGTTGTGAAGTTATGAATGAGCTTGGTTGTTACGAGTGATATACGATGTCGTGGGTGAGCTTGGTAAGAAGTCTAAAAAAACAAATTAAATTGGAAGGAAAGTTCAAATATGAATTTATGTGTTCGAAACAAACTGTATACGGGAGATATATGTACCCAGGTGTATATACAGTAACCTGTAATAGTTTTATATATTAAAGATTGTGTGTATATATATATATAGAGAGAGAAGAATATAGATATGTATAGAGTAACTGTAAAACACATATATAGCCCCACAGATATACAAAGATTAATGTAATAAGTTGTAAAAAGATGAAAAAAGGTCAGAGACTTGGTGCGATTTGATGAGAAGTACAATGATTTTGTCATTTTTGGAAGAGACGCAGCATCTAAAAGTCTGAGTGGCAAATGGAAACAAGGAGATAATCCAGATTAGTGTTGAATTAAAAAGTGAAGATGTGTGATATTTGCATGTGGTTGGAGCACGAAACACGGTAGGAGAAACTCCAGCCGCGTCACAGAGGCAGAAGAAGGAAGAAATAATTTAGTCCAATTTGTGTAATATAGTATGTTAAGCAGAGTGATTCGGTGAGAAAAATGGTATTGATTAATGAGCTAAAAGCCCTGTTGTGTTTCAGGGTTGTTGACTACTTTAAGAAACCAACCTAAAATTCTGGGAACCAGCGAATTGTTTTACATGCTGGTCTTTGCTGCACAGATTCTCTTATCACCTTTCTCTATGCTACCCTAACCTATGCTCAATGTCATGCCATGCACAGTCTCCGATTGATCATGGGTTCATTTCATTCGTACAAACATCAATGAATCTAAGTTCAACGATATAATGGCATGTAAATCCAACGATATAAAGAATTAACATCACTTTTTATCCATTTATCCAAAAACTTAAGTTAATGAATGTTTTATCTTTACACCGTGCTTTACTTTTTCTTTATATAATGAAATTATTTCCACGTGTCCGTAACCACAACCTCCCTTTTGCTTATCATCATAACTTCTCTTCTACGTCTTCAAGGTCAATTTCGTAAATATCTCGTCTTTCTCTGTTCATGGCCACCACAACTTTAACTTCGTGCAACTTCTCCCTCTGCAGGGAAACAAAAACCAAAACAGTATGCTTTCAACATTTTTCTTCATCGTTTTCCTTTAAGTTTTAAAAAGCAATAATGCATGAGACACAATTAGACATAAAAGTTAAGATGTCAAAAAGGTTTGACAAAATAAGTAGTTCTGTCATCCGTTTGATGGAAAATGCTAACGAATTCAGTCCACTACTCCGGAGACAAGATAGGATTGCTTCACCAACAACCATTTAGCTTACATTTCTATTTTTTCTATCATAAATTAAATGTTAAAATTAAGTTATATAATTGTATATCTGGTCAACAAAAGATCAAATAATAATAATCTCGAATCCAAGAATGATTAAAGTAACCGGATTAAAGTAAAGATTAATATTAAGAATGATTAACTTAAAAATTAAGTAAAACTATTACCATTTTGGAAGTATTGTAATAAATAGATTATATTAATTACGCATTTATTTTTAATATTTTGGAATTTTTATTTATTTTGACATCATAGTACTTATGTACATAGTTCTTCTGTTTGACCAGTATAAACGTGAAGTAAAAGAAAAATCTTAAACTATATTTGGTGTTGGAAAAAAAAAGTTGACCTTAAACCGAAACGATCATAATTAAAAGATTTTTGTTTTTGTTAAATTCAAACAATTGAGAAAGTTTTTGTATTTATTTGTCTTTGTATTTATTTGTAATAAAACATTTTAAATAAGGTCATGTGAACTTTCTCATAATGCTAACATTTCAAAGCTCACAAATAATTTATTATTACATAAAAATTATTAAAAAATAAATAAAATAAAAGAGTAAAAGAAATGAAAGATAATACTAAACTCATAATAAAATTTATACTTTACTATACATAAACAAACTATAGAATTCATGAATCTAAATAAATACATATAAACAAAATATTAAACCATTTATATTATCTATTAATAAAAAATAAATTAGTTAATTTATCTGTACAATAACTTTTTTTCATAAAAAATATAAAAAACTTTAAACGGTAAACATCAATCTTTTTCTAATACTCAAAGTAATTATTGTTTGTGATAAACTATTTGTTATATATACATATAATTATATTAATTTCATTCGTTTATACAGATTAAAACAGGAAAGGTCCGTAACATATTTATTAATACATCCTTTTGTTAATTGTTAAAATTTATTAAAACTAATAAGAAATTGTTTAAAATGTTTTGTTTATTATTTCATAAATTTTAATTAATTTTGAAAATATATTTAAAGAACAGTTGGTTGATTACTTTTTTGTTTGAAAGTTTTTGAGATGCAACAGTGTAAAGTTAAAAAGTAGATTCACGAAGCCTGGGAGCTTCTAATTATGGATGAGAACTATCTATGACAAAAAGTTTTCAGAAGCAACCAATTTCCACCCTCTTTCCCTAGGGCACACCTAATTTCAAACATAGCTATAACAAGCCAATTTCATAATTTTCACTACATCGTTTTTTAGCTATAACTTTATTTATGTTACAACTAATTTCATTTATTTTCTCTTTGACGACAATCTGAAAAAGACTACCTAAACATATATATACACACCCTGAAAGCTTTGTTGTATTTAACAAGTTTAACTTGCCGTTTTAAAAATGAAAAACATCTTTTGAAAATTGGTTTTATAGTCCAAGGCGTTATTTTAGAGTAATGGTAGGGTGTCATAAATTTTACAAAAAAAATAATGTCAAATTTATATATGTTAAAAGTATTATTTCTATTATTATTATTATTGTCTGATCGACAAGAATATGCAATATAATATGTAACACAGAAGAAAGGTAATTGAGTCATTCGTATACATTAATATATAATAGCAAAAAATATAAAAAAAAGAAGTGAATTTATTAATTCCATGTACCTTTATTCAGTACAATAGAAATGATAAAAGAAAAAAGAAAACCAAGTTAAAAAATATTTGACTTGTTTCCTCGCAAATTTATTCACATACAAAACTTATCACAAAAAACTTAGACTAACACAAATTAATCTATTTAACTCATATTTTATATCCAAACACAACAACTCACACATGGAATCAAAGAAAAAAAAGACAAATCTAGATATTTGAGAAGAAAAAAATATATACTCTGAAATAACATATAACAAATTTAAATTTTGATAAATTATTAATTTTTTTAAATGGTGATTTTTATTGAAGGAAAGATGAAAAATTATCTCAAAAATTTATGGAAAGTATAGAGAAAATGAGAAAAAATAATTTAGAAAGATGATAAATTTTGTAAAAGAAAAAAAAGATAGTTAAAATTTTAATTTATATATATGTTAAAAATTTAATCTTCATTGTTTTAAATCATTTCCTATTAATGGACTAAAAAATAGGTAATCAAATGGTTTTAATTATATTTATTTTCCTTTTGAAATGAATAATGAAGATAAGGTTTCAATGGTAATTTTATTTTACAGCTTAATTAAGAATAACATTCATGTTAAAATGGAGTTTTTATGTTAAGAATTCAAGTTAGTTGAAAGTTTTATATTGATTAAAAATAAATAAGATAAAAAATGATGAACCATATATAAGTATAATGACTCATAAATTTATAGTTTTAAAGTTTTAAGTTGAAAATGGTATTTTGTTTTCTTATATATGAATTTGTTCATTTATATGAATTTGTTCAGAATTTATCAATGTTGAATTTTCTAAAAAACTTAATAGTAATATCGTAGTCCATAATTGTGACGAATCATTGGAGGTTATGATGGCTCAACAAACAAATATGATATAAAGTGAATGAAATTTTTTAAAATTTTAAAGTTTATTTTTATAAAAAAAATCATTTTAAAAAAGCAAATTTTATTGTAAAACGGTTATATGAAAAAGTAGTCACCATTAAAATGTTTATCTTTAAAAACTATAACTTTAAAGTTTTAAGTTAAAAATGATATTAAAGTTTTAAAACATCTTTTTAAAACAAAAGTAACATTTTAAACCTAAATATCTAGTCACAAAATTAAAAATTAACTATACTTTTAGTTTTTAAATTTTTTACGTTAAATTAATTTGTTAATATAGTTTAGTTCTCAATATAATCATTCTATTTGATTATTGTGTTAAATTTTGTTAACTTGTTAAACATGATTTAAGTTGACATTTAAAATATTATTACTGTTTGATACATTTTAACTCAAATATCAATCTAAAACATTATTTAAAAGTAAAATAAAAAATTGGAAATAAAAAGACTATTTTTATTCAATTTTAATGGTTAAAATAAAATATACACTGTTTCGCTTATATGGGATTGAGAGTAGATCGTTTTGTTTTAGTTTACTTCATATCTTGATCGTCCAAATTTATTCAAGAAAGTTCTTCAAATTAATCTGCGATTGACTTACACAAAAGACTTGATACTTAAAAATCAGATATGTTTCTAAAGAATCAAATATATTAATTGACTATTAATATTTGTTAATATATTTGTTAACCATCTATTAATGATAATTATTCTATTAATTTATCATTAAACATTGTATCAACCGATCAGTTCATCTCTTAGGGGGTATCCGACTGTGAAATTGGTTAATATATTCCATATAGTCCATATACCAATTTTATTTTCACAAGAAATTTAGTAAATTTAAATGAAAGAAAGGGAGAAAAGTATGGAGAATAATGGGTGTAAGTTAGTGAAAGAGATAACTAAAAATGGGAAAATGGAAACGTCAGTTGAACATGTTGGATGTCACGCGACGGTGATGTTCCAAGACATTCTCACAGCAAATGCAATGAACTTTTAATCGAGTTAAAACAACTTCAATTCAAATCGGACCTACCAATCATATCTATCATAACACCAACTATGCCTCCTTTTAACTTTCTTCGACACTTTCATCAATTTGTTCTGTCATTTTGGACTTTCTTCTGTCATTGACATTGAAAGCAACCCATTCATTACAACTTGGATTAAAAATTTTCAAATATTTTCCAGCCGTTAATAATAATTAACTTTTTGCAAAAAACAAATCAAAAACCAAACAAATTAAGTTGCGTGTGTCACTCTGCCAAGCGGTGATAAGACAGCTCTTTTGCCCACTTAAGTGTTTTTTAAATTTTACGTATTATTCACTAATGACTTTTAGTATTATACAAATTTCGGAATATTTTTAGTATATTTAAATGCTTTCTAATTTTCATATAAAATTAATTTTTTTTCTTATTTTAAACTTTCAATTATTGATACCCATGTGTTTTAAATAATTATTGATAATATTTTTTAAAAATAAACCACATCACTGTCAATAATTTAAATTTAAAAGTTAAAATAATTATATAATATATAGATAATTCAAATTTTACATTTCCTTTAAATTCAAACAATTATAAAATACTTTTTTAGAAAAATAGTATGATTAATAAAGTAAATGTTTTATCGAAAATAAGCAGTGGAGGAATTACTTGACTATTTTACATACATAAGAAATGAATTTAATTTGTTTTATTCACTGCATTATTTAAAAAAAAAATCAGTTTTAGTTTTGTCTGCATATTGTAGTCATAAACAATGTAGTCACTTTCATGCCCTTCTTGCTGGGCAAATTTTGTTTCTCAATCAATTAAGTGACTTTACCGACACAAGTGACATATCTTGCATTTTTTTCTAAAATAGACCCTTTTTCACCTTTAGTTATTAAGATCTATCTTTTACTATATTCGGCTACCAGTTTTATACAGTGGTCTCTGCTGTTAAAAATAACTTCGAATTTAACTTCTCAAAGATGAAATTCTTTTTCAGTTTTTATTTTCACTTTTTAAAATAAAACTATAATATATATATATATATATATATATATATATATATATATATAACTTACAATTTCGATTCATAAATATCATAAGAAATTTATTTAAATTAAATAAATTAATTTTGTAACATTTTAATATATAATTATTACAAGATCATTACATAATCAATATTTAAAAACAAATAATTTAAAGTATATATACTTCTATTAAACTTATTCAATGTATAACTATAATAACAAAAGATATATATATATATATATATAATAATCTTATATAATTAAGAGCTAATATTATCCTATCAAAATCAAAACTAAGTAAAGTTTTTAAAAATATAAGAGATTATCTTAGATTTATATTATACTTAGAGGTGTCAATTTAACCCACGGCCCCCACGGCTAGCTCCAACTCATTATTGAAAAATCCCTATTTTAAGAAGTCTCTCAAGTAGGGGTCAGAAAAAAGCCTCAATCCCCAAAACTCTCTCTCAAGTGGGTTAGGGTTAAAGTGGGTTTAGCCCCACTACAAAACTTTAGTTAAATTTTAGAAACAATATAATTTATATATGCATAATTTATTGTAATTTTATTCTCCCTTTTATATATATATATATATATATATATATATATATATATATATATATGTATGTATATTATATTAAATATTTATGAATCAAATTGGTCAAATAACCGCATTAGAAAGATAAAAAATGAGGTTTAATGTGAATTAAACTTGTTGATATAAAAAATGTAATATTGGAAATTTAAATTTTAATCTTTTAAACAACCAGTCAAGTACATAAATATGTTAATTAATTATAAACAATTCATTTAATATCTATCAAATTTTCATTAATATTTTTCAGTTTATTCTTACATTTTTACTTATTTCTAAACTACTCATACAACCTGTTATATTAATGGTCTTTTCTTTGACTAATGTGAATACTTTTATTATATATATATATATATATATATATATATATATATATATATATATATATAAATACCTATAAAATAAAGAAGTAAAAATACTTGTTTTTTATAAATTAAAATTAGATTATCTTATTAAAGGTATATTTTAATTAAAATAATTATCTTATTAATTTCATTTTGTTGGTAATATTTTATAAATTAAACGTTATTATTTATTTAATTATTTTTAAAACCTACTATTTTGATAAACTAAAATAATTATTTATAACAAAAAATTATTTATAAAATTAATAAAAATTATTTATATTCATTTTTATAATTATGATAATAATGATCTTTTTAATTTTTTTTCAAAAAAAAACTCAAACAAATATATATATTTTTGATTTTTGATTGAGATAGTAATAGATAGAGATATATATCCTTCAAGTCACAAGTTTTATAAATGTTTGGCCTTATTTTTTTGACAATTCATTTAATCAACATTTATCTCCTTTTTTTTTTCTTTTTTCTGATTCTTTTAAATCACAAAATTGATAAATGAGCAACATATGATTTTTTTATTAAATATTTAAAAGAAAGTGTTGTATACTATTTTAGTAATAAACTGTTAACTCAACAATCAGTATTTATACATCACATCCAATGAGGCATAAAAAGTAAATGGAACAATGATTAAGGTGATGTGTTTCTTTTTAAAAATTTGGTAAAAAGAAAGGCCCATGGGCTAGCCTTAACCCATAGGGCTTTGAGGGTATTTAGCCCTGTGGGTTTTTTTAATAAAAGGCTTTTTTGGCCCTGTGGGCTTTTTTGACCCCAACCCATGTGGGCTAGGGCCAATCCCTATGATGGGGGCTTATTTGACAGGTCTAATTACAACACCATCATCTGCATCAATTGCGATATCATTATCTCCTCACATTATTAAAGTGATCATTGCAAATAAAGAGAACAAACAAACAAAACAACATAGTAGAAAATTGTAACCTAATGCGCAAAAGAAAATCATAAGACATGCATAGAGATGTTACCACAGATAACTCATTTATAACAATAATCATATCACAAATAAAGACTCATTAAACTTAATGATCTAAATACATGTATTGATATGAGATTCTCACGAGTTATGCACTTGTGGTGGTCTCTACTGCTCTACAAAGTCATTGTCAATGAGTTTCACCCTACCATACACAAGGTTAGTTCGTTAACATCTTTGGTCAAAGTAAAACTCCTAGAATAGAACATCCTACTCCTCTCATTACATACCCGTCTCTTCTTTACTTAAGATTGAATAGTTATTAGAGTGATATGATAACTTTCAATATTGATACTAGATATCACTACATACCTGATGAAATGCAACCATAAACACAAGATTCATTGAATTATGCTAAACACATATACAATACTCATCCATCTCAATATCATACATGAATAAACACCATAATACTCTTAGACATGCATAAGGTATAAATTGCATTCTATCTCAAGAAACCAAAGAAGACAATTCAAACATACACATTAGCACTTAGAGGTGACACCAAGTGCTAGATTTCTCACAAAAGATGACGATTAATAATACTCACTTAACATCACCATGGCACCGCTCAACACTATACCAAATATCAGACCTATATTTTGTACTTTTTAATAAAGCTTATATATGTTCAATTGATCAAAATAGTACATTTTCTTAGTGAATTAGTTTAAAACCGTTTTAAATATGAAAATTCGTACCACTTAATCAAATATTTATATTATAACTTTCTTAAACACATAAAATCAAATTCAAACCAACATATTCACAAATGAAATATTTCAAAAAAATTGTCATTTTATCAAAGTCAATCATATAACTAAAGGCATGTAATTTATGAGTTTAACCAAACAAGTCATACTTAACATACAATTCAATCATCTAGTTGATTCACCATACAATTCTATATTTTCAAATATATATAACTTAAAATAATGTAATTAGCTTCCTTTACTTAAAAAAATAGACCAAACTTTTTAAGAAGTTTAATTTAATCAGGAGAGCTTAAATATTTAATGAAAATTATTTAAAATTTAATTTATCTATAACTATAAAGGGGATTGCATTTAATAATTATTTGATAATCGTTTTTTTATCATTTTACTGTTAATTTTGTTTATATCAATATAATCTATTTTATTGATTATTTTATCTCTTAAATTTGTTATAATTATTTTTCGGAGATTTTTTTTTTAAATTATAATATTTTTTATTTTAATAATTATTAGAAAATTTAGTTTTTATCTTTTAATTATCATGAAATAAAGGTGGGCATATATGGTACTAGTTTGAGAATTAAAAGTACTATACTCTGATTATTTTTAATTTTTTCCTTCTCCTGAATAAAAAGTAAAATTAATCTCAATATTTTTTATTTTTTCACTCTCCTCCTTCGTAGAAATAATTAAACTAACAATAATTTATATTTACTTACACATCCCACATCAATATTTATTTAATTTAAACCACTTTGTTCTAATATTTATGCTATTATTCAAAGATCGAAATTTTAAATTACACTTTTTACTTTTATTTTTATGAATTTTCCTTCCCATTTTGAAAAAAATTAGAAAAAACATAAAACTGAAAAATCATATATTATTTGATCATCAGGAAGTTAAAGTTTAGTCTAAATTTAATCTTTTATAAACCGAATTCTCAACTTACTGAATAAAATGTCTATCTTAAAAATTAAAATTGAAAATTTCATTTTAAAATGGGTATATTTTGAAAAGAAAAATCAATATATCTCAGTAATTCGTTTAATTTGAAATTTTGTTATTCTTTTTTTAGAGTTTCTTTTAAATATTGATTTTCAGAAATTATTTCCAAATTGTGTGAAAACTTTAAGTATGTATTAAAACTTTGACACCTTCAGAAAGTAACTTTTACAATGTGTTAAAAGTTTAATTCATTTAAAAAAAATAAAAAAAGAGTGTTTCAGGGAAAAAAATAAAAAATGTATTAATAAAATTAAGAAGTGTAAATAACAATGTTCGTGACTTTATTCTAGGCGGTCATTAGTATGTTTATTATTTGCTCATAATTGTGCTTTCATTTTTAGGGGTGTTAGTCTCTCCACCACCACACATTTCTCCCTTCACCTCCCCAATTTTTTTTAATTTCAATTATATCCTCAGATTAAAAATTTTTAGGTTTAATTGCTTCCTTTGTCCCCAGTTTGGTTGAATTGTGTCAAATTCATCCTCATTTTTAAAAAAGTTTCATTGTCGTCCTCACGTGGTATAAAAGTGTCAATTGAATCCAAACATAGAAAAAATTTGTGTCAAAGTAGTCATTTTTCCTATATCTCTGTGTCTTCCTTTCATATGTCACTTCTCTGGAGCTATGAAAAGCCTTAAATTGGATAAGGTAAAATGAATATCTGTACTTGATTGTATGAAAGGAAGACACAGATATATAGGAAAAATGACTACTTTGACACAAATTTTTTCTATGTTTGGATTCAATTGACACTTTTACACCACGTGAGGACGACAATGAAACTTTTACACCACGTGAGGATGACAATGAAACTTTTTTAAAAATGAGGATGAATTTGACACAATTCAACCAAACTAGGGACAAAGGAAGCAATTAAACCAAATTTTTACTTTTACTATTTTAATTTATTTCAAACCTAGTTCTCTTACTTTACCCCTGCACCCAATCTTTCCATCTCTCATTTTCATTTAACAATTTGTCTTCCGTTTTACTCTGTAATCCCATTTGTCTTCTCCTTTTCACTTCTCCTCCTCCGTTTCTTTCTTCTTCATTTTCCTTACATTATTAAAATACATTAAAAATATATTCAAAAATAATAAATCAAAACATTTAAATTAAATTATTAAAATATTTCCAAAATAAAGAATAAACTAATAAAACAAATCCTAAAATAAAAAACGTAATTGGAAGTGACATCCTTCAACGAATGTCAACATTCGTTTAAGGAAAAACGGACGTCGCCATCCGTTTTACCTTAAACGGATGTTGACATCCGTTGAAGGATGTCACCTCCATTTAAAGGTTACATTTTTTTATTTTAGGGTTTTATTTGAAGGTTTATTTGAATACGCACCTGGAGGAAGCAACACACACTGCACCACGAGAGCGACACTGCACCACGAGAGCGACACTGCACCACGAGAGGAAGACTGCTTGATAATTTTTTCCACCACCACCTTCCTTTGCAACTTGTAGTATCTCACAGCGACGAAAAAAAGAGAGGAAGAAATATAATGTTAAAATGAAAGAAAATTATTTTTAGTCATGTACGAGAGACTAGAATAAGTTATTAGTGAAATAGGTTATGAATGGGTAAAATTAAAAAATAATAACCCCAAAATTAAAATTTTACTTAGGGACAAAATAGTAAATGAGAGGTGGAGGGAGAAAGGTGTGGTGGTGGAGCAACACCCTCATTTTTATTTTGTTTGTGCTTTTACTGGGCCTTGAGTTGACTTGCTAAACTAGGCCTTATGTATTATTAGTATGATGTGCGGGTATTAATCAATAGGGGTGCGAGTAGTAAAAGCCTAATCTAACTCTAAATCAAGCTTGAAATAAAATAGAAAGGTTAAGGGTAGAAGGGATATTTTAAAAGTTAAGCGGTGCAGATGGAAAATTTGGAGGTGCATAACGAAAAAGATCTGTTTTACTTTTGCAAAAGGGTGGAGCTATTGGATCCATCAGATGGTATACCTAAAAGTAGTTTTTTAAATTGAATAAGCATTTTATGCATTATTAACTCGTAAACTCGCTCAAAGAATTACATTTGCTCACCGATCTCATCTCTTTTATTTTAAATTTGCAGATTTCTGTTAGTAAAAGTCGTTGGAAGAAATATATGCAAATATATTACCAAGCGTAGTTGTGTCAATATCTAAGATGAATTCTTATAAAATATATACAAATTAATATATAAAATAGGTCGATTTCAATTATTGAAAATTCTACATCAAATACAAACAAGACCAATTTACATTATATTATATATATATATAAATCCAAACTTCAATTTATATAAATAAATTTTAATTTTGAGCTAAAGAGTTAACCACCAACCTAAAAATGTCTCTATCGAAACAAAGATAAAAAATAAGATTCAAACTATGATGAATATTTTAGTTTTATTTGGTGGCATGGTTGGAGAAGATTGAGAAGAGAAATAATTGGAAGGAGCTTACGTGGTTGAAGAAGGCACTTATGGATATTAAAAAGTTAATAGAGTTTTGAATGGTTAGAAATAAAATTAAAAGTGTTGAATCAGTTGAAGATGACGACTGAAAAAGACAGAAAAACTAGCTTCAATTGTTATTCATTTTCTTGGATTGGATAACTTGGGAAAAAAGAAGAAGAGCAGATTATGACCTCTTTCAGTGTTTCATCACCTTTTTCGTTTATAAATTTATCTCATAGCAGAACCGTCTTAAAATCATATTGTTTCAAATCTCCAACATCATTGGGTGACTCCTAAATTTTTGGAGTATCCACCTTATCAAAACATCCATTTTATAGCAATTGGATAACTTTAAAAGTTAGTGTAGTAGATAACTACTTCTAGTTACTACGCCTAACATTTTTCTTTCCATTCTTTCAAAGCTAATTTCTATCTTTCTACTACTTTTCTAGGAAAAATAAATTCTGATCCATTATATTTAATAATTATATATTATTTGGGAATTGAAATCTAAAAAATGTTTAAATATGGATTTCTTTTTCAACCTATTTAGACAAAATTATAAAGAATATCAATCTAAAAATGGATGATATTATATATATATATATATATATATATATAAAAGGGTTTGCTAATTTATATATCAAAATTTAGTTAGCAAAAATATCCTTGTATATTAAAAAAGATATACTTCAAACACAAGAGTATTTTAATAATTTTTATTTTTAATTAAAAAAAATAAAAAAAAATCATAAATTTTTCTAACACCTTTAACTTAACACTTAAAATTCATAATATATATCAGAATATTTTTGTCAACTAAATTTTAGTATGCTTTAAGAGGTTACTTAAGTTAACAAATCATATATATAAATATTAACTCAAACATATGATGATAACACATTGACTTTTTATAAAAAAAAAATTCAAATTGTTACTTTAATTGATTTAACAGGAAGTCATCCTGTATATTTTAGAAACACTTATTTTTACATCTACAATAATAATTTGTCTTTAAAAAAAAAAGAAAGAAATCTTAATAAAATAATAATATAACAAGTTACTTGTTATATTTCCTTTACATATGTTATGCATTGATTGATTGTTAAATTCAAAAACAAATTTATGTTAGATTTGAGGTGTTTATGTGTACACGTAAACTTCTAAAACTTATCTACTGTACTATAAATGCACCCTTATCAATATTTAGTTTGAGCTAACAAAGTATGTTAAATCATTTCTTATATTAGAGTTGGCAATCTATATCATATATTAAATTTTCCGAATTATTAATTACTGGACTTCTAAATTTCTTCAAGTTTGATTTCATTCTTTTCTTTGTCGACCTTTTGTTCTTTTTCTATCACTAGTTTTCTTATGACACAAGAAAATATAGGTTGATCTTGGTATGTAAATAATTAATTTGAGTATAATTTGTATATTATCTTATAGTAAAGGACTTGTAAAATTGGTCAAATATAAAAATTTTAAAAAAAATAAAAAGATTGTGAGTTTAACTTTTTCATTAAAAAATAAACAACTAACATCTAACAATAAAAAAAAACTTAATAATTTGAACAATTTTACCATCAAAACTTATGTGGATTTCGAACTCTTTATTTTTTGTCAACATTAATTTTCTTTAAACTATTAACTATTTCTGGTCATAATATGTCAAAACGAAGATCAGAAAGTTTACAACATGGCTAGAATTAATCAAATAAACATTTCCCTTAATAACATTTAAGCACTAATTGTAATGAGATGCATGTATAACTTTTTTTTAAAACTTTTAAATCCTCCTCACACAAAATCATCCGTAAATGTATTGAAATTTTCAAAATAACAAAGTCAGTTTGCCCTTCTTTCAACTTTTTTCAGACCTTTATATATATATATATATTTTTTAAGATCTCTTTCTTTCATCATTTTTTAATTTGCAGTATTTACGCTTTTCATAAGTTCAGTGTTAATTATTATATACGTCCCTCCTTACTTCTAAGTTAGAATAACCTTTTATAAATATAATGTTCTTTACATTATTTTAATGAACACTCTTACCTACTAAATAGTGGAATTCTTTTTTCTTCTACCAGCTTTTTTAACATTAATCTGTCGGTTTTAATATATGACATTGTTTTGTTTTTTGTTTTTACTTTTGTTATCAATTATATTAGTCAAAAATTAATTTTAAATTATATGAATCACACTTACAAACAGGTTAAAAATAACTAAATAGAAATGGGATAAATTTTATTAATTGATTTCTTGGAGTGGTTTGATTGTTTTTCTTTCCCAGAAATTTGTTAATTTCATTATTTTGTTCCTCAATGGGTTGAAAACCAATGGTTTAATCCTTTTCGACATCCCTATTTATGTACAAATGTCTCAATTGCGTCCTCGTTTTTTAAAGTGTATCAAAATGGTCCCTAATTTTGAAAATTGATATCAATTGAGTCCTTTTCGTTAAGTTGGCTGGACGGCGTTAAAAAAATTGATGAGTGGATGCTGAGATGACGAACGAACGCTCGTCCACCAACGAACGAACGCTCGTCCACCAGAGAACGAACGCTCGTCGACCTCTTACTGCTGGACGACCGTTCGTTCCACACTGGACGACCGTTCGTTCGGTGGTCGACGAGCGTTCGTTCGCTGATGGACGAGCGTTCGTTCGCTGGTGGACGAGCGTTCGTTCGTCATCTCAGCATCCACTCATCAATTTTTTTAATGCCGTCCAGCCAACTTAACGGAAATGACTCAATTGATATCAATTTTCAAAATTAAGGACCATTTTGATACACTTTAGAAAACGATGACCCAATTGAGACATTCGTACATAAATAGGGATGTCGAAAAAGATTAAACCAAAACCAATTAATGCTCAATCATTGGTTTTTGTTCAACAACTCCAAAAATATTTTTACCTGCCAATGTTTTATTTTTCATCATTTCCGTGATGTCTCATTGAATTTTATTTCAAATCCTAAGTCTGTTTCGATCCTAATTTTTATTTGTAGAGTTGAATTTGGTCGTTTCAATAAATAGGATTTGCCGTTCATTTTGTTTTACGTGTTTTGAATGATTATTTAATATCAACTTTCCTACAAGTTTCAAATACCACTAAACCAAACAAAACTGGACTCGTATTATATATACTTTTGCAAGAAAAAACAAATCTTAATTAGAAATGTTAGAGAATTTATAATTTTTTTATTGGGCTAACTTTATCAACTCAGAGTTGTAAATATTTGAGGCAGGTTTAGTTCAAGAAAATATACCTTTTAATTTTAATTTTTAACTAACAAGCACAAAAGTGTCAACTTTTCACTGCTTAAAGTGTTTGAAATTTGAGTGAAAATTAAAAAATCAAAATTTTTTACATTTATTTGATATTATCTTTCTTTAATTTTTTTTTAAAAATATAAAAATTTATACTTTTATTATTATTTTACTCTTGTATTATATTTTTTGTTAAATAAATGTAAAATTGTGTTATAATATCAATATTCGAAACTAAATTATAGAATTTTGTCATAATATTTGATCAAAACAACATAAAGTGAGATGCGTTAATAAATAAATATAAATATCTTGTTTTAATAAAATCGAAGAACAATAAAAAAAAACATGTTATAACAAAAATTTCTAACATGTTAAATTTCTTTTGTAGTGACTTAAGTGTTTGAGTAAAGTAAATTTAAAGTGGTCTATAGTTAGTGTGTAGAATTTGAAAGTTGGAAAGTTTAATGAAAATTATTTAATATTAGTATATTATTAGAGTTTAATGGAAAGTTTAATGAAAATGATCATATATATTTAATGTATTATTTATTTTAAAATTTTGTTTTGTTTTACATTTAACAAGCAACTGAGAAAATAAAAAGAGAAATAAATATTTAAATTACACTTAATTTCGATTATTAAATAATGTAGGAATAAAAACAGAAACAAATCTTTATATATTAATAATACTGTGTGTAGTTTCTTTTTTTTTTCATTTGGAGCTGAAACAAAAGTGATTAGATAAAATTAATGTTATTGAAGAAGATCTAAAATCATTGGCTCTCTCCCATTTGGTATTCGACAATGGATTCAAGTATTTATTCCGGCATCTTTTACTTAATTTAGATCCTTCCTTTCATTCATTTGTTTTGCATGTATCTAATTATTTATTGTGGTGTTCTAAATTCAAATGGACCTATTTTTTTTTAAATAATTTTTTAGATGTAATTAGAGTTTTAGAATTTTTAAATGTAATTATTTTTATTATAGTTTTCAGTAATTATATTATTTTTTATTATGTCCTTTTTATTTTAAAAGTCATTTATTTAAATACATTTTTTAATGAATATTAATTAAATTAAATTTTATTTATATTTTAAAAGTTTAAATTCTTTTATCTTTGTTTAAATTGCTACATTGAATTTTTTACATTTTTATTAGTTTCCACAGAACATTAATAATTAAATGTTTATTACTTTAATTTGCAATATTTATTTGTTTTTAATTTAAAGTACGTAAAAAAATTAAAAGTAGCACAAGATAAAAAGAAATTAAGAATAATTAATAAATGTATTAAAATAGAAGAAAATACACTATAAATTATGAAATAATTGAATTTGAGCTTACCAAATATACATCCATTACCTTATGATATGAATTTATAAAGACTCAGTAAATCATTATATACAGAGTATTTTGGCTCCATTCCCTGCTACATCAATTACACACAAATTTGATATTTTTGTCTCTATTACTATTATTTTAACCTATTTTTTATCTACTTATTATTTTATATTTCTTTATCCAAATGTTTTTTATTAATACTTTTTTTTCACCCCATCAGACTTGCTCTTGCTGTTCCCAAAGGTAAAATCTGAAATCATCCATGGATGTTTTGAATGGTCGGAAGGATAGGACAGGTGACGAAAGGAGGACATTCTTAAATAAAGAAAAAAAATATACGTTATCAAGAATGTTTGAAAAAATCAATTAACAATTGTTGAATAGAAATTTTAAAATAAAAGCTTTATCCTGTTCTGAAAACTTTATGTAGTCGCAAAGTCTACGTAGACTCCTAATTTTTCTTGGCCACCATAATCCAAACTCTTACGGTACCGTTTTGGGCACCTTCTTTCTGCAACGTCAACCACCAAAGCATTAATTACTCGGAGGCTCAAAACTCAACAGAAGAAAACTGATCAGAGGAGGAATCAGCGGCCATGAATGGTAGCTACTATTAATTAGGACCAAAATCTTCAAACCA
Organism: Vigna umbellata; assembly: GCF_029865625.1. NCBI lineage: Eukaryota > Viridiplantae > Streptophyta > Magnoliopsida > Fabales > Fabaceae > Vigna > Vigna umbellata. The sequence continues at coordinate 43,145,699 of NC_142166.1, forward strand.
AACACTCAAATTCAAACTCTCATGATCACTCTGCCACTCACCACCTTCCACCATGACCTTTTCCTTTTTTACTGTTATTTTATTCTCCTCACGCACTTTCCGCCACCGGCCACCGCGCAGCTTCCCAACGAGCACACGCCACCGCCGCCGCTGGACCGCTTATCCAAGCTGAAGTTCGACAAGTCCATGGCCATCGTTCTGGTGATTCTGGTGGCGGTGTTCTTCTTCCTCGGGTTCCTCTCCGTGTACACGCGCCGGTGCGCGGAGCGAAGTATGCGAGGGAGGTTCGACCTGTCCATCTCGATCACGCGTCGGCCACGTGGTCTTGACCGCGAAATCATCGAGACCTTCCCCACCTTCGTCTACTCCACCGTGAAGAGCCTCAAGATAGGACGCGCCACGCTGGAATGCGCCGTGTGCCTGAACGAGTTCGAGGAGGCGGAAACGCTGCGTTTGATACCCAAGTGCAGCCACGTGTTCCACCCAGAGTGCATCGACGCGTGGCTCGCCAATCACTCCACTTGTCCCGTCTGTCGTGCCAACCTTGTCCCCAAACCCGACGACCCCTCCTTTGTTTCCATCCCAATCCCGGATCCGGTTCAACCCGTTTTAAACTCCCCGGTCCAACCCGAACCCACGGTTTCTCCCAAGCCCAATGATTTCATTAATCGCAACCGTTCACCGCGGTCAAGGTCAACGGGTTTCAGCATCGCCAGCTTGATTCCGCGATCTCACTCGACGGGTCACTCGCTGGTTCAACCGGGAGAGAATTGCGAGAGGTTCACTCTGCGTTTGCCCGAGGAAGTGCGGAACCAGCTGATGACTTCTACGACGCTGAGTCGCACCAAGAGTTGCGGCTTGAGCCCGGGATTCACGCGCGAGAACAGTGGGAGGAGGGGTTACAGGACCAGAAGCGTTGGTCACAGTCTTAGTCCTCACGTGACAAGAGGCATGGGGGGCAGCAGCAGCCCTCACGGGCGGGGACACGACAGACGGTGGTTTTTTCAGAGCCCTCCGGCAAAGGACTCCATTAAGGAAGATGTCGGCGAACGTTCTTCGGATCGGCTTTTCTCGGAGACCAGAAAGGATACTGAGAATTAAATGTTTGGTTTGTTAGTTCGGTGGATGAAGGTTAAAGAAAGATTAGTAGAAGATGATATGATGATGATGATGATATCATTACTCTTTACTTTTGCCATTTACGAATTTACCAACCACCATTGGTGTTTGCTTTCCAATGGAATTGTTTCTTTTACATTACACATATATACACTGTGTGCATGTATGTAACAGTATTTGTTCATTTTTATGGTCGTGGAGTTTGGAATTTTTTGTTTTCTGGGGAAACAAATACAGATTTCTCAAACAAATACTTTCTTTTATGGATGCTTATCTTCTGCAGTTTATAATGAATTTTCCACGAATTTTGAACTTTTATTTTTAATATTTTATTTTTAATATTTTTTTTAATCAACTTAAATGTAGTTTTATCAAATAACAAATTAAGTGAATCCAAATCTTTTCATTAATTATCATTTGCTTTATTGCAGTCGTTTCTAATATGGATATCTTTTTGTGTGCATATATAACTACTTGGAATATATTAGGAAGAATTAATGTTGAATACTTTATACTCTCTTTTTTACTATAATTATTAAAGATGATAAACTTTAGTGAGTTTTGCTTATTGTTTTTAAGACTTTCAGCTCATCATTTTATTATTAACTTACCATTTCATTGTTCTCTATAGCTTAACTCATAATGATAAAGACAATTACATTTTCCGACAAAATAAAATATTTACTGTGTGGCTGGGAATAATAACTTAAATTTGTGATTAAAGAGTTGCTTTTAATTCCGAACATTTATAAAATATCACACATAGTTTTTTTTTTCTTTACCTGTTTCATATTCTTTTATGTAAAAACCGATCTTTTATATTCAAAGAAAATTAATTATCTTAAAATTATGTGTGGAAGAAAAAAACTACTTCTATAATTCATCATAAAGGTAGTTAATTATCAAAATAATATAAAATTTTCAATTGTTTCAAACCACTCTTAAATGAAAAATAACCATTGAAATAATAATTAATTTTAAATTATGTTAAATAAACGTAGAATGTTATCACAAGTTTTGATCGTTATTTTGTGATTAACAATTACAAGTACGCTTTTATTTTCTAAAGTATACCATTTTTTTTTAGAAGTGGCAAATAGAAAAAGAAAAGGTAGCTATCGGATTGAAAAACAAAAACAAAAAAAGGATAAAGTAATAAACGTGATCATTGATGCGATAAAAATTAAATATAAAAAAATAGAGTTGAAAAAATAAGTAAAAGGAAAAAGTGAGTGAATGGTAGTTTTTTCCTAATTATTTTCAGTGTCTCTTTTGATATGTGGTTGATTACTAATATAATTTTATAACTTGTAGATTTTGTAATTGCTTTATTTACAATTAATTGGAAAATATTAATAGCATTCAAAAGGTCTACTGTTGGCTTCACATGTAAGTTCCTCTTTAGTTAACAAAGTAGAAATAATTACACACACGTATCATTTATAACCCTTTGTTTTCTTTTTTGCTAATATTTAAATCGTCCTCAACTTTAATGTTTTATATTCTTGAACGCAAAGTTAATTTTAATTTTTTTTAAACTACACCTATTGCTTTATGAAATAATGTTCAAAACAACATGAAATCTTTAAATAAGTGCATATAAAGCGATGGTTTTCGTCTTTATACCAATAAATTCAGCTCAGTGTACAAAGCAATCGTTATAAGGGTATTATTATATATATAATTAATTTAACCAATAGTTTATTAAATAAATAAAAAAGTAACATGACAATTACGTTACTTAAATTTTAACAATTAAATCCCTATCTAGTGAAAATGTTTTATACTATGATTAACAGGAAGTCAGAATTGAGAATGAACCTTGCCATATACATATTATTATATTAGAAGGAAAAAATAATTATATAAAAACAGAATCTTTGAATTGATCAAGTCATCACTTTTATCATAAATTCTGACTATAACATTGTGCTATGCAATAAGTTTAAATATTGTTATATTTTATAAAATAAATATAAAAACTCAAGAAATATACTTGACTTTCCACGAGTTTTATATGTTCTAAAGGAAAATTCTTCTTGTTTATATATGTCAAGTACCTTACACAACTTATTTATACAGACCAACATTAATTTGATTTTAAAGTTTATCGCTATATATATAATCATATATAAGTTATTATAAACACAAGAATAATGTATTTTTAACAATGACTTGAAAAATGTCTCACAATATTCTCGTACTTCTCTGTTCATAACAAATTAACATAATTTTGTCCTATTCTTTCTCAAGTAAAGTTTTGTATTTGAAAAAAAAATATTACTTGTATCACTTTTGTTATTAATTTTCTCAAACAACTCAAATTGAGTTTAACTAATGATTTTATTTTCTCTCGTTAATAAAGTTGACTTTGATGTACACGAGTTGTTAAATAACAAATTAATACAAACTTTAGTAAATATTATAATTTGCTTAGCTTGAAATTTTCTTGATAATTCTCTCTAACTTAAATTTAAAGGTGTTTTTATTTTAGCAATGAAATATGTTTTATCAAGATCGAAAATATCTTGTAAATATTTCTCTTGTACACCCTCTTTGACACCTTTTGATATAAGTTTCTAGTATTCAGTATACTCCCTCCAACACTTCAAACACTATTAGCAAAGGAAAAATCTTCTAAAAAGATTCTTCAATATTTAAGTCAGTTAATAACTCTGAAGTTAAATCTCAATTAATGCAAAAAGTTAAAATAAATTATCATGTCATATTTATAATATTTTGACTTAATTAACCAAGGGTTCAAATATATGGGCCACACCTTTGTGGACCTATCACCTAAGAAAGAAAGATGCTCCCTCCATCATCACTGCCTTCTTCCAGCACCTCCTCAATTTACTTTTTTTCCAAAATTATCCTTAAATTAACTTTTTATATTTTTAATTAAAAATCCTAATTCTATACCCTCATTCCAGCACACACCACACCCCCCTCTCTCTTCTCTTTCTCTTTTCCATTTCTGTCACCCACCACCTCCCCTCCCCTCCCCTCCTTTTCTTTTCCATTTTCCTCACTCACCCTCACACCCACCACCTCCCATTTCTTCTCTTTTCCATTTCCGTCACCCACCTTCACAGATGCAGTGAATGACGCAGAAGACGACACCGCAGACGCATAGAGGGAGGAGGCTGAGGATGAGGGAGAGCAAGATGAGGGTGGTGTGGCCCTTGTGTTCGAAGAGGTTGAGTTCGGAGAGCTTGGAGTGGAGCTTCCGAAGTCGGAGGAGGCGACAAAGATGTCGTAGTCAGAGAGGAGGAGGCCAGTGGAGAATGCAGGGAGAAGGGCGGCGGAGGGCGGGTGGAAGGCGAGGAAGGCGTTAGTGGCGTTTGTGCTGACAATGGTGAGAAGCGGGAGGGCGCCATCGGGATGGCGGTGGAGCCAGGAGGAGACGTCATAGATTTTGCCATGGATTGAGATCCACCCGTCGTTGCGCAAGTTGTGTTTGCGGAGTTCGGAGGAGGAAATGTAGGTTGTGGGATGGTCCATGGTGTGAGAGCAGAGTGAATGATACTCTTGATGTTAGCTGTTCTGCTTGGATGGACTGGTTTCACGGTGACCTGCAGTTTCAAGTGGAGCATCATTTGTTTCCCCGACTACCGCGCTGCCATCTGAGGAAGATCGCGCTGTCATTGGTAACTTTGGCCTAATATTACGGTTTTGGATCACAACTGCAAAATTGCCAAAGATGAAATCAACTGTGGCATTGATGTTACATTCTCTGTAGAATTGACAGTTGGAATAAGCATAGAGAGTATCGTGATATGCATCAATGCAGCACCTATAGAAAACTGTTTGATTCGCACTTGTCATTACTGCTTGATGCTTTTGTGGACCAGTACTGTACCTTAAACCCATATCTCTAGCACCCAACAAAATATTTCCTAGTCATCCAAAGTGTGTTTATAAAATGATAAATAAATGGACGACGGATGTCAACATTCGTGGACGGAGATCGACATCTGTTGAGATCCGTTTGTCCTTTAACGGAGGTCCATGTCCGTCTACGGATGTTGATATCCGTTTAAATATTATTGAAGGGCAAAAGAGGAATTGGAAGGTACAGGAAGTAAGGTGTGGTGGTGGAGAGAGTAACACCTCCTAAGAAACTCATTGGCCCAATTACCTGTACCAGACCCAACAACAAGCTTCATTTCCGTACATCATCCAAGAGCTTTGAGTAATGGGATGTCGGTACTAGGTATACGGATTAGAGTATCTGGTTTCCAATATCCGTCATCCTATTATGTCTTAGGACTATAGCCTTTAACAGGAAGAGTCTAAAGGTCCTTAGTCCTACCCTTACAAAAGGTTAGTTGCATGTGGTTACAGATCATTTGAATATGTATTGGATATTTGTTTAAAAAATTTGGACTAACATGATGTTTTGAGAAGTCTATTGCTATCACGTTGTAGAATTTGAAAATTGTAATCAAACTTTAAAGCCAAAGTAGTGGAGGTTTGGAATGGAGATTAGGTCATTCCTTAATTGTTATGGTTAAATTGTCTAGATTACATATTGAAACAGAACACTATGCCTGACGAAGTGGTTTCGATTAAAAAAACTGTTAGGAGATTTATTCACAGAATGTTGGGTTTTATCACTGGCTTAGTATGGAAGTTGTGTTCCTCTGACATGATCATTGGTGCTTTGGAAACTTATGCTGGACATGTTGCCTTTGATTGTTAACTTTCAAGGAAATTCATTTATGTTCTGTGTGTTTTTATGTCTTTAGCATACAAACTTTTCATTATTTCTTCTTTGATTGCTCAGTTACTCTTGTTTTGGGATTGGTTCCAAATGTAAAACAAATTAATCAATAACTACCAATAAATATTAACGATGAAGAATTACTGATAAATTTAATTTGTTAATAATTACTGTCGTATTTTTATTTATCTTCAATTTTTGTTGATAATAATTTCATTGATAGATTTTTGGTAATTTACTTTATTGATAAATTTTTTATTATTGATGGATTTTGTTTTGTTAATAAATTTAATTCCTTTCATAGTTATAAAGAAATAATATTTTTAAAGATGTAATGAAAAATAATCAGTTTTGTAATTATCAAAAGTTTTCAATATCCACATCCATCCTCGTACAACTCTTCACATTTTTGTATGTTTTTGAAAATCATCTCCCTTAGGATATGTGAAAGGTTTTGTGGATAGTGTTCTTCAATGATATTATGATTTTTTTTAGGGGAAGTAGATGAAAATATATGTGAGATCTTATCTTGGGATTAAGACTGAGTTTCATTATTAATCCCTTAATTGGTAAAGGAGACAGAGGAAAATAATAATTTAGCAAAGAAATAAAAGAAAAAAAATTGGGGGAATTCGTTGTATTATTCGACATTTATTTTTTATATATCTTTTATAGTTTACAAAATCAATTAGATTATTAAAACATGTTTTGAAAATATTTTGTTTTTATTTCTCACATGTGTTTATTTTACAAACAATCAAATATTAAATTTTATTTCTTACATAATTTTTTTTATAAAGCCATGTATTATTTAATTTTATCTTACATATTTCCATTTTATAAGTGTTGGAAGAAAGTTGGTTGTGGTGGTTGTTGATGATTTAAATTGTTTGATGCTTAATTTGTTGGGAGCCTAATTGTCACGCCGTATGTATGTATAACATGTGAAGTGCGTTCTTTAGGCAAGGAGGGTAAGGAAATTACGTACACGACTACGCCTTCTTTTTCACATTATTCCATTTATATAACTTCTCACACTTCACATTAATTAATCACAAGTAAGCACATTAAATGCAAATCTAATTACTAATCGCGAGAGATTTTAATTTCAGTAATAAAGTGTGTTTCATAGGACCTTATACATTAGTTTTGTCAAATGTTAAAAATTATTTTTCATATTTAGATTTTTGCATCATATTGTTTAACTAATGTACTAAGCATAACATTTATTTTTCCATCATATTTTTTAAAGCTCTTTCTTGTAAAATAATTTATAGATTATAGAATTCCGAAGACTAGATGTAGAGACGGTAAAATAGGCTTGAGTTGGGTAGTAGTTTTTAATTCATCGGTCCTTTTTAACGCCTTAATTTGATAGGCTAAAGCTTAACCTACACGTAAAAGTGTTTTTATTACACAATTAGAAAGATAAAATGAGAAGTGGATGCAGAAGAAAGGTACGAGGGTGTAAAAAGAAATCCTATGGCCAGCCCAATCCAGAAGCACGCTAACGACTCTATACACTATTCCAAAATATCTTATGTAAGGCAATTGCTTCCAACACCCCTTAAATGTGTTCCTGCAGCTACCATGGATGTGAAGTTTCAAGAGTAGGTTTATAGCTTATTTAATTTAACCCTGATTTTTTGCTGAACTTGTTCTTGGCTATGCGATAGTTCTTCTGCTGCAACCCACGGTGCTCCCTCATCTTCACTTAGACAAGCATTTGGAGCTTTATAGAGCAATGTTTGGACTACATAAGTAAGTCTTTGTTTTCAAGAAATAGGTTGTTCTAAAAGCCATTGGAATGGAAATGTTTATTACTAGAAGAAAGTTTCTGAACAACCAACTCAAAGAGGAAATTGTAAGGAAATAACAAGATAATAATTGAATGAATAAAAGTCAAAAGAAAGCAAAGAATAATATATCTGAGCCAGCAATGTGAGTAATTTTGTTAAATGATGAAATTAAAAAATAAATGAACAAAAATCTCTGCATACTTATAATCATGAACAGGGGATAATAAAGTTGAAAAAAATCGATGGCAGGTTCCTTAACCGCGTTATATCAAGAGAAGGAAAGGAAGAAATAATGAAATTAGAGATGTCATGTACACATCCCTCGTTGCCCAACAACATCATATTTAATTACAAAAAAGACAACACATCACTGTCTTTTTCAATCAATAAATAAAATTTAATTATTGAACCGTATGCAATGCGACTGAAAGTGGCTCTGACTATTTCAAATTCAATTAGAGTAATGATAAGATAATATATATTTACATTCATTCAATACATATTATAAAAATAAATATAAAAAACTTATGTATGTGAAAATATTATTTCTCTTTCAGCTAATGCACACCCAAAACACTAACATACCCCTTCATATATATATATATATGATTCTATTTCTCTATATTTCGTAACATTCATAATCCAAATGACGCAGCAAAAGCGGTTCAAAAATTTGACCCAAAACCTCAAAGACAAAGCCTCCGTCATCGCCGCGGTCCTATCCCCGAAGCGCCACGCCTCCTCCGTCCGGGTTCACGTTCTCCGCGCCACCACGCACGCCCTCACGGCTCCTCCCTCCGAAGAAACCATCGCCGCCGTACTCACGGTGGGGCAGGGCTCCAACCGCAACCCGCGCGCCTGCATCGACGCGCTCATGGACCGCCTGCACAACACGCGCAGCGCCACGGTGGCGCTCAAGTGCCTCTTCACGCTACACAACGTCGTGGTGAAGGGACCCTTCACGTTGAAGGACCAACTCTCGTGTTACCCTTCCTACGGCGGCCACAACTTTCTTAACCTCTCGAACTTTCGCGACGAGTCGGACGTGGAATCGGTGGAGCTGAGTTCGTGGGTGCGGTGGTACGCCGGCGTGCTGGAACAGAGCCTCACGGTTTCCAGAGTCTTGGGGTATTACCTCAACGCCTCTCGCGAATCCCAAGAAAGCAAAAAGATTATCCTTTCGAACGCGTCGGATGCGGATTTGTTGTACAAGGTGGAGGCGCTGGTGGGTTTCGTCGAACAAATAAGCCACGTGCCTGATTCGCTGCACCTGCAGAGGAACGAGTTGGTGTACGAGGTGGTACGGCTGGTGGGCGAGGATTATAGGAGCGTGCAGGTTGAGATTTTGTTGCGCGTGGAAGAACTTGGGGAGAGAATGGATGATCTTGATGTGGGTGAGTTGAACGAGTTGGTGGGATATTTAGGGAGATTGGAGGAGACTCAGGAGAAGTTGGTTCTTTTGTTCGTGAATAGGAAAAGGAACAATGGATTCTGGGATTTGGTTCAAAAGACTAAGGTCAAGGGAATGGCCAAAAAGAGGGAGATTGAAGGGAAGTGGCTCACGGTGGTCGTTAACACCGGCGCCGCCGAATTGGCTCGCTCATCCAACCCGTTTCTTGACCCGGGGCAACTCAGTCCGGTCCCACGAATAGATTTTGCAACGGTAAGGTGACATATGGCAACGGTTACTTTCAGTCAGTAATTCGTTATTTTTTGTTGTTGCTTTTTTTCCCTTTTATTTTGTGGGAATTCGCGCAGTGTGCTCCTCCCATTTGGAAGTGTGGTGCTATACTTTTTCCATGTTTTTTTTATTACTTTTCTTTTTCTTATTTTCTTTGATATTTGAGAAAGATTAAAGTGAAAAAGCACTTAGAATAATCATGTATATCCATGTAAAAAGAGATTTCTGTGGAAAAAGAAATAAGAGATTTTTGTGAACTTTTGATTTTTCTACCCTTTTGTGTTGCTCTGCTAAGTTATTTTATTAAAACAATACTAGGAATGTGATAATTAAAAAATGTATGTAGTAGCATATAAAAATGGCAATTAGCACAATTTATATTGTTTTCTTTTATGATTACTTTTTCAACTCCGAATTTAAGTTTGTGTTGAGTAACTTTATAAATGATATTTAATGCTATGAAGATGGGATTTCAGTTCATATTGAAATCTAACCTAACATGACATCCATAATATATGTATGTAAGTTTCGTCTCATTAAATGAAGCATAAAAGGCAGTGTAGTATATGTGAAAGGAATGCAATGTAAACAATTAAGAAAAATTGTTGGAGAAGAAAGCTATAGAAAAACAACGACGATAAGAGCGAAAGAAGAAAAAATTATTGACATTTCAAACTATAAAAGAAGATATTTACAAATCACCTGTTTTGTGTTTATTTAACATGATTTTCATATATATTTGATAAAAAAAAAAGTAAAAATCATTTTATATGACATTTCAAATTTGTAATAATTTTCTTCGAAGAAAAAAAAATCATAATTATCTATTTGATTCTAAATTAGAAAATTAGCTAAACAGATAGTCTTTTTTTTTAATAATTAAGAAATTATATTTTTTTAATAATTAAAAAATCTTATTTTATGATTATGGTATGTTTGGATCTTGAAATAGATGGAAGATAGGACCATAATTGAGAAAAGAAGGTAGAAAGAAAACGGGGAAAATAAAACACTTGTGCGCTGCACGGAGTCATAAAACATTTTCTTTTTCTTTAATGTTACTTCTATTTTGGAAGATTCTGTCTACACTTCTTTGCATATTTATCATTGAAATAACCTTTATAAAACAAATTAAAAAACTAGCTTATGTCCCATATTTATATCCTAATATATATTTCGGAAAATACTTTTCATAACGTATTTTTTATATCTATAGATACTAATTGTCACGAATTTATTATATCAACATTAGTTTTCATAATATAAAATCAATATGAGATTAATTCTCATAGTTATGAAAAAGTATATCACCTATCAGTTTTAATAATGTATTATAATATATTTATATTACAAAAATCAATTACAATACAAATTCACAAGGTGGGATTTAAGAAACCAAAAATAGTGGCAGAGGTTGTGAAGAGTAAAAGGGGTGGTGAAAATAGCAGTGCAGGTCTATAACCAATAACTTGTATTGTAATGTATTTAAATTTGTCCAAGAATACAACTTTTTTTTTCATGAGATTTATGTTTTGAACCATATGCTATAAAATCGAAGGTTGTATAGGATTTTATTTATTTTTCAAACTCACTCATAACTAAACCTTTGAAAATGATGAAAAATCTAAAAAATTACTTAGGCTGATAACTTGTATAGTCAACTAATAATCAATATTAGCTATATGAAAAATTAAAGAGTTAAATATGTTTTTAGTCTCTAAACTATTGGCCGTTTCTGGTTTTCGTCCCTCTTTCAAAGTAAGGTACAATTTGGCTCCTCATTCTTTTCAAAACGTTCGTTTTAGTTCTCGAAAACTAAACAGTGTTTAAAAATTTGGTCCTCATTTAACAACCAAGGAGGACTAAAACCAAAATTCCGAGGACTAAAACGAACGTTTCGAAAAGAATGAGGACCAAATTGTACCTTACTTTGAAAGAGGAACGAAAACCAGAAACGACCAATAGTTTAGGGACTAAAAACATATTTAACCCAAAATTAAATTGTCTAGCATTTCTTAAAAACGTATGAAAGAGAAAGGAATTAGTCACACACCTGAGACAACATACTTATTTGCAATTTTTAACTATCATCTATTAAGAAATCACATTAAATATAGAACATTATAACTATATATCTCATCTTAAGAAATTTCGTGAAATATAAAACGTTGAATGTGCAACAATCATACAGAATCGTCCAAAAAAACAAAAACTAAACTCAATAAAATTGTAAATTAAAACTTTGAATATATGATTGAAAAACAGCATAACATGTATGATGATATATTTAAATTTTGTCCAAGAATACAACTTATTTTTATTATTTTCCTTGAGATTTATCTTTTGACCTGCATGCTAAAGTCAACGGTTTTATATGATTTTTATTTATTTTTCAAACTCACGCTCATTAACTAAATCTTTAAAAAGGATGAAAAATCTAAAAAAATAGTTAGACTGGTAACATTATAGTAAACTAATAATGAACATTAGTTATATAAAAAAATTAAGGTTTAAACCCTCCCTTGGTCCTCAAGTTTATATGAAAATCTCAGTTGGGTCCTCAAGTTTTTTTCTGTCTCAATTGGGTCATATTTTTTGTAAAAGTGAGCACATTTTGCCATAACCGTTAAGTGTTGTGAGACCGCGTTAAAATGGTGTGAGCTGGATTTTTTCATTTACTGACGTGACATTGTGCACTAAAATTGAAAGGCCACGTGGTGCCAGATCTTCTCGAAACAGCAGCATCTACTCGGCGCAATGGGCGCGTGCGCATCTTCTCCCTCCGCCAAAACCACCAACACAGCCGTCGCATGGATGAATAATGGCGGTGGCGGTGCACATGCATCGGAATCGTTCCGAAGACCTTCGTCAATCATGGTGATGAACCTGGCGGGTCGAATCTTCTTCCTGGCCGAATCTACTTCCTCGTCCCTCTCTCGCATTCTCATTCCCCCTTGTCCCTCACTCTCCTCTGCGATCTTGCCGTTAAAGCCGGTTCCGCACTGTCCAACCCCAAAAATAACCACACCGGCACAAACAGAGCTTCCGTTAAGCGGCGCCTTTAGACTCGGTGTAAGTTAGTTTTGTTAAAACTGTTTTGGTTTGTTGGGTTTGATTTGTGATTCAATCGATTTGCTTGAGTGGGACCTTGTAAGAGAATAAGAAGAGATTGGTGATTAAATTTGTACTGGTAAGGGCCCAAATGAGAGTGATTGGTTGTGAAAGAAGAGATTGTGAATTGGTATGGCTGCCCCCACAGGAATGATGAAATGCAGCATCTGAACAATTCCCTGCCTTTCTCACAATTCTCCATCTCTGTTTGTTTGTAATTGCACCCATTCTGTTCAAAACATGTACTACGTGAATCAGGGTTCCAGCTTTTGGAATTCAGTGAATTTTTTTGTTTCTTTCTTACAAAACCTTTTTTCAAGGTTTTCCAATACGCGATTAGGGTTGGAAAATTGCGCCGAGTAGATGCGCAGAGGGGGAGGGAGGAGAAGATCTGGCACCACGTGGCCTTTCAATTTTAATGCACAATGTCACGTCAGTAAATGAAAAAATCCAGCTCACACCATTTTAACGCTGTCTCACAACACTTAACGGTTATGACAAAATGTGCTCACTTTTACAAAAAATATGACCCAATTGAGACAGAAAAAAACTTGAGGACCCAACTGAGATTTTCATATAAACTTGAGGACCAAGGGAGGGTTTAAACCAAAAATTAAATTGTCTTGACATGATTTCTTATAAACGTACGAAAGAAAGAGGAATTAGTTGCACACGTGAGACAACATATTTGTTTACAATTTTTAACTATCATATCTTAAAAAATCACATTAAATATAGAACATTGTAACTTTATTCTACCTTAAGAAATATAGTGAAATATAAAACATTAAATGCTACAAAATCATCACAAAAAAGAAAAAAAATAGTAAATTAAAACTTTGAATATAGATTGAAAATCATGATAACCAGTATTGTATTGTATGATAATATATTTAATTTTTTTTTTCTATGCAACTTATTTAAATAAAATGGAATGTTAATTGGGGATTTGCAGTGCGCCATTGGAATTAGATCTTGACCACTTATTCACGCTAAACCGAGCTTTCTCCGCCTACAAAACACCATTAAAACAAAATATTACAACATTTATATAAATAATTTATAGGGATAAATACTAAAAATTGAAATTAGTTTCTTTTCAAAACTTTAGATTAATTTAGTTTTTAATTTTTAAAATGTGTAAATTTAATTTTTTAAATCAAATTTTGTTAAATTTATTTGAGGGACTAAAATTGATAAAAAGTTTTAAAAATAAACTAATTTTAATTTTTCTGAAAATTAAAGAATAAAAGACATATTTAGTTATAATTTACACATTATGAAACCTTTAAAGTTTAAATATAAATATATATACCTCCTTTTCCCAATCACATCGTATGGTTACTATGATGAGTATCAATGTTTGAAGTGCTGTGCCACCGAAGATCATGCCAGTCCATATACCCTGAGATGAACAACAACACATTAAGGCTTGAAAAGAAGTTAATTAACGAGAGTTTAGATGTGGTAATTAAGTTTAGTAGATTAGTTATACTTACAGCAACACCAGTTTTGAAGACCCATCCCATGATAATTCCGAGTGGGAGACCGATGAGGTAATAGCTTCCTATATTTATGTATGCTACATATGCTTGCCATCCCGAACCAACAGCCACTCCTATAATATTGTATAATATGTTATATAATTTTTTGAAACACGTATTATGTTGTATCAAATTAATCTTAATTTTTTGATTCGATATAATGTTTCTGGAGTACTGCTAGCACTAGTAGAATATTTGCTTTTAAAATCGCACTTTATGCTTCGTTTTATAATAAACCGGTGCCTAATAAAACGCGATGGCAAAATTGAAAATAAGTTCAATTTATATGCCTCGGTTTCCTGATCACCCGAAGCATAATGATGATATTACCTCGCTGTCCTCAAAACCGGTGCCTAAAACCACGCTACTATTTCGGTTACTCCGAAAACCGAAGCATAAACCCTACGAAACAGAGGTATACTGCTTCGGTCTCTCTCACAACCGAAGCATAAACACCTCTACACCTCAAAAAATAGGTAAACCCTCTCGCCCTCTGCCATTTCGCTCTCGCACTCTGCACTCTGCCCTTTCGCCCTCTCGCCCTCGCCCTCTCGCCCTCGCCCTCTCGCCCTCGCCCTCGCCCTCTCGCCCTCTCCCTCTCGCCCTCTCGCCTTCAATTTCTCTTCTCCACCAAACCCCAACATCAGGGCACGCCGCAAGCCGCCGTTCAACCCTTGCCGCAAGCCGCGTTCTTCTCCTTTTCACCATTTTCCTTCGATTCTACCGATTAAAAGCTTGTTTTCATCGTTAGAAACTTTTTCCACCGATTGAACTTTGATTTACACCGATCAATCGGTCCATACTAAGTTTCCTTTTTCTTCTAGGGTTTCTAGGGCGGAAGAGGGCTTTAAGGGCGGCGACGACGGCAGTGGATGGAGGTTTGCGAGCAGTGGCGAGGCTGTTGTTGTTGTTGGGGTCGAGGAGGATGAGGCGTTTGCAGAGGCATGCGGGACAGAAGCCGTTTGCAGAGGTGGAGGGATGGCGGGCCAGTTGTTGTTGTTGGCTTCTCTGGCTTTCTTGTTTCATCTCATCTCTGAGTTTCTTCTGTTGTTGTTTGTTGTAATATTGCATATTGCTGTTTCATCTCATCTTTGAGTATGTAATTTTGTTGCTTCTGTAGAGAGAATTTTGACATTGGATGTTGTAATATTGTATATTGTTGTTTCATCTGTAATATTGCTGTTTCTCTGAGTATGTAATTTTCTGTTTCATCTATGTAATTTGTCATTTCATCTCTGAGTTTCATTTCTGAGTTTCATTTCTGAGTTTCATCTCTGGCTTTCTGTTTCATTTTTAACAGTTTTTCAGTTTGGGGTTCTGGAATTTGATGAAAAAAAGAATCCTACTACCTCGGTTCAGGTTCTAACCGAGGCCGTAGAATCAGAAAACAAACTCGGTTATTCAAAAACCGAGGCATAAATACTATCTTTTTTAACCCAGTTCACAACCGAAGCATAAAACCTACCCCTTTTTACCTCGTTGGTATATACTTCGGTTGTAGAACCGGTGCCTATAACCAAAAGGAACCGGTGTCATATCCTCTTAATGTACTAGTGTAGTTTGAATTGTCCTTGTGCTGCTTGTACAATTTTCCAACATAATGTTGGTGGTAGGGATGATATAGCAAATATTATGTGCTGTGTGAATTATTTAAATGAAAAAGATTGCATGTTGTATAAATAGG
The DNA here is from genome assembly GCF_029865625.1 of Vigna umbellata. Taxonomy (NCBI): domain Eukaryota; kingdom Viridiplantae; phylum Streptophyta; class Magnoliopsida; order Fabales; family Fabaceae; genus Vigna; species Vigna umbellata. The sequence goes on from NC_142166.1 coordinate 43,161,363, forward strand.
AGGAATGTGATAAATTTGTCAAAAACACCAACTTGGGGATGGTTAGATTTTTCAAGCATGTGTCAAATTGAGGAGGTTGTTGATTCAACCATGGACAACCAACTCAAGGATATGGTATGAGACGTTTGAATCATTGTGCAAGTGCATGTGTTTCAAGATATGTGTGTTAGAGATTTATTGTATATTAGTTTAATTAAGTTCACACAATTGTTATCAATGTTAATGTTAATTTTAAGTTCAATTGTTATCGATGTTAATATTAATGAATTTAAAGATAGTAAATTGTGGACTAAAAGTTTTATCTAATTGCTTTAGTTATTAAAGTTTATACTTACATAAGAGAATACGTTAACCAATCATAATTATCAAATGAAGAAAATAATTTATTCAATGAGTATGCATTATAAAAAGATGTTTGCATGCTCTAAAAAAAGCAGAGAGGTGCTCATAATCGAATCAATAAAAAAATAAAATAAAACCAACATGAAAAATCAATAAGCAATTAAATTATGTTTAATTGATTTGGATTTTTTTTCTCTTAAATCTAGCTGTTCGGTTTATGATTTAACACTTTGAAACCAATTCAAGTTTAACTAAAACAAAATCAATCTTTTAAATATTATTATATTTCTTATAAGTTCACTCGTATAAGAGTGATGTTTGTGCAAAAGGAAAATTTAATCATACATGGTTTAATTGTAAAACGTAGTTAATATTTTATTTATTTTTAGTTGCATGCATTGTAATATGAAGACATTGTGATCAAACATTCTCTCTTCTTCATGTTCATGTGAGATTAAGTTAGGTTGGATTCATGGTGATTAAGTATGTTTGAGTGATTCCAATTAAGATGCATATATTTATATCAAACTCGAGTCAAGTAGGTCCTCGAGTTAGACCCACGACTATGGATCTTAGTCAAGGTTGATAGGATTTCATAATGTTGAATTGATTCGAGTCTATGTTGGGTTGGGTTTCCATGTTAAACTAAGACATGACTGACAATTGTTAGGTCGAGTCCAGTTGGACACATTTTAGACCAAGTCAAGTAGGACCCACGTTTGATTGAGTCGAATCAAGTAGAGTCTTGTTCATATTGAATCAAGTCGAATTGTATACATATTAGGCTTAGTAGAATTGACCTATATTAGGTTGAGTTATGCCAGACCCACCTTATGTTGAGTTCAGTTAAACCTATATGAGATCGAATTAGTCAAGCTTGAGCCAAGTCTAGTTAAAAACACCTTAGTCAAACTCATTTGGTTTAATCAAGACCAAGTTAAGTCAAACACAATTTAGGCAAAGTCATGCCAGATTCACATTAGACTATGTCGAGTTGAATATTAAGTTAAATCTTGTTATAACTATATTGAACCAAGTCTACTTGAATCTAAATCAAGTTTAATATAATAGGTCTTACATTAAACCTAATCTAGTTAAGTCACATCAAATTAAGTGAAGTCGAACAACTTTGAATAAAATCGAGTTATGAATCTAAGTTTAGTTAGATAAACTAAACCAATTAGGTTATGTTGGATGTGTACTTTTTAATTAAGATATAAATAATAAAAATTAATTTGTAATTGATATAAAATATTTAAATATCTCGTACAATTCGAAAAAAGATTTAAAAGTTACTGGATATCTGATTACGAAGCAAATCCACACACTAGTAAAAAAAGGCTTTTTTAACGCGCTATATACGCCTCGGTTCTACTGAAACCGAAGCGTATAAAAGTCCGGTGACATTTCGGTAAATACTGGGCAGTTATATGCCTCGATTATATTTGAACTCATGCCTATAGATGTTACTGTCTCGAGTAGAAGGCTAACCGAGGCATATAATATAAATTTTAAATGGTTTAGGCACCAGTTCGCTGTGTAACTGATGCATTTAAAGGGTTTAGGCACCGGTTTTAAATATAACCGAGGCAGTACCCTTAGGTTAAAATCAAAAAACCTCTCACAAACTCTCGCACTCTCGCTCTCATCTCTCGCACTCTCGCTCTCATCTCTCGCACTCTCATCTCTTGCACTCTCGCTCTCATCTTTGCCTCCCTCCGTCACGATTTCTCCTCTCCACCAAACCCCATCATCAGACCGCCACCATCACCAGCCATTACGGTCGCCGCAAGCATCGTCGTTCAACCACGCCGCTGACCACCACGCGCAAACCCGCAAGCCGCCACCACAACGCCTTCGTTCTCGTCCAAACTCCATGGAGGCCGCGACCACCATCTTCATCTTCTCACGCCACGCGAATAAGGTTTTTTCTTCCTCCTCGAGCATCGATAGCTTTCTTCTTCCTTCTCCACGAGCTTTCTTCATCCTCCACAGCACAAACAACTTTTAATTTTTTTTTATTTTCTGATTTTTGTATCAGATAACCCAAATTAAGGGGGGGCGTTTGTATCAGCACAAAGAGGGATTTCTCTTATGCGTCGTTGAGAGGGAGGCGCGTCGGATGTAAGACCCATAGAAAAATCAAAATAATTTTATGAATATTGTGGTTTTGAATAATTAATTATGGTGTGCATTCATATGTAAGATAAAGATTATTGTTTGTATTTTTTTACCATTTTGTTTAGCTTGGTTTTTCTTGTGTTAATTATTTAAATTTGATGCAATTTGTTCTGGCCATCTTTGGTTAAAAGGAGGGACATAATTATAAATTAAAAAAAAAATATTACTACTAATATGGAAAGAAGAAGACAATATTGAATCATGGAGGTTGATGATTCCCGTAAAACATGGGTGCATGTTTTGGTAAAAGGGGACCCATCCCTTTCAATTGTTGTTTTTCTTTTCTTTGCATTGTATTATTGCAAGCAGCATACGGGGATGCTTTATTCTTCTTTATAAAAACTTATTAAGGCCATAAGAGAGGAGGAAAAGAGAAGAGAGATTTAAGTTAGAATTTGCTTTGAATTTGAGAGTGAAATCAAGCAAAGGTGTGGTCTAGGAACATCAAGAGTGAAGAATTTCTTGCAAGGAGAAGAGGTAGGGGAGCTAATCCTTTCTTGATTATGATCATGAATATGAGTATGCATGTGTTAAAATTGGTAATGGTAGTTATATATTGACTTGTGTAAAATTTGGTTTTCAAGATTATAATCTCTCATTTTCGAGTTACTGTGGTGAAAAATTTCTATTAATTGTTTTCACCGTTGGATTTAGCTAAAATTTTAGTATGTGAATCCTAAGACCTATTACTAAACTTTGACCGTTCGGATTTGAAAATAGAAGTCTGTAATTGGAGAAATAAGTTCTGCAAGATTGAGTAAATTAGTTACCCCTGTAGTTCTGTTACTGAGTTGTCTCGGTATAATATTGATTCTGACCTATTGGACCGTTAGATCAACCTCAAAATTTGATATATGATCCCTAAGACATATTAATACACTTTGACCGTTCGGATTTGCAATTAGTAGTCTGTACTTGGAGATATATATCCTACATGTTTGAGTGAATTAATTACCCCTGCAGTTCTATTACTGAGTTCCCTTGGTAAAATATAGATTCTGACTTATGGGACTGTTAGATCAACTTGAAAATTGGATATATGATTCTTAGAATACATTATTACAGTTTGACCGATCGGATTTGGAATTGAAGGTCTATGTTTAGAGAAAGAAATTTCGAAAGTTTGAAATATTTGATGAACACTGCAATTCTGTTCTTAAGTTATTATGGTAAAAATTTCATAGATATTTCATTTACCGTTAGATTGAGCCCAGACTTTAGTATGTAGTTCATAAGACATATTAAGTGATCTTGACCGTTCAGATTTGGAATTAGATGTATGAGATTAGAGGAATTCATTTCGCATTTTGAGTTTAACCGAGAACCACTTAAATTTCTGTCTCTGAGTTACCTCGGTAAAATCTCCATATCTACTTAGATAACCGTTAGATTAATCTGAAATTTTAGTATGTTGATCCTAAGAGATAGTGGCATACTTCGACCGTTCGGATTTTAGATCGGAGTTACAGAATTAGAGATATTAATTTCGTATCTTCTCAGGGATCTCAATATTGTTAATTTATGTTTTTGGATCATTTATACAAAATTGATGATTTCCGCCTCATTAACCATTGGATTGGACTGAAAAGCTTACCATATGATCTAAACATGTTGTTGATTAGTTTGATTGGTTCAGATCGTCGATAAATAATATGTTGAAAAAGGTAATTTGGTTAATTTGAGCTACTTTGGTAAGTAGATAGTATTGTCTTGCTGCGCTACTTTGGTAAGTAGGCAGAAGAACTTGGTTTGCGCTACTTTGGTAAGTAGGCGAGAAGATGTTGGGTCTGCGTTACTTTGGTAAGTAAGCAGGGTGATTTGCGCTACTTTGATAAGTAGGCAGGATGAGATGATGAATGAAGAGATAAAAAGAACGATATAAATCGTGCTACTTTGATAAGTAGGCAGATTAACTATACTGTGCTACTTTGGTAAGTAGACAGTATTGTCTTGCTGCGCTACTTTGGTAAGTAGGCAGAAGAACTTGGTTTGTGCTACTTTGGTAAGTAGGCAGAAGATCTTGTGTTGTGCTACTTTGGTAAGTAGACAATATCACCTTGTTGTACTACTTTGGTAAGTAGATAATAAAAATCACCTTGTTAGATTACTTTGGTAAGTAATCAGTATATCATGGTTATACTACTTTGGTAAGTAGACAGAAGGATTGTTGACTGCTGTGCTTTGGTAAGTAGGCAGATTAATAATATGTTGTATTGACTCTAGTGAATCGACTAATGATTTTGACTGGAGAAATATTATAAAGTATCAGTGTAATAGTTGGTTTTTGAGTATGTTTGAGATACATGTATTTGACTGATTTACCACACTTGTGATGTTAGTAAGATTGTGGATGATGTATATTTCTTGAATCGGTTAGCTCACCCTACTGTTTGTGTTTGTGCATGTGAATGCGATGATCGTATAATGTGTGATATTATACGGGAGCAGAAACTATATCAGATGAATTAGCAGATGGTTCTGGACTTGCTTAGAAGATGAGAGATCTGTGGGGAAAAGGAGACATGGGGAATTTCTAAAATAAATCTGTGTTTGAATTTCCGAACTGTGAGAAATTTTAAATTTCAGAAGTTTATGAACTGTGTGGACTTTTATTTTCAGAAGACTTGTGCTGTAATAAAGAACTTAATATTTTATGGGTGTTGAAATTTGTTAAAGAAAAATTATATATGTATTTTGTGGAATATTAAATTGTAACGCCTAAATCGGGGTGTTACACTGTTTGGTATCAGAGCAATGGTTTTCGAAAATCTTTTGGGGCTTTTGGGAAGTGAGCTCGTTAACTTCTGTTGTGTGACTCTGTGATTTGTTGTGATTATTTTGTAGCTCTTTTGGAGAGCGTTGGTTTGAAAGGTAGAGATATGCATTGTTTTGACTTGTGTTTAAATTACTTTCTTTTGACGTATATGGTAGAACATGGCACGTCGATCTAACAATGTTGGTCAAACATCCCCAATTGATGATTTTAATCGGGCTGTTGATCGGATGATCAACGCAATGGAAAGGCAACATACCACTCAGGAACCGAGGACTTATTCGAGGCTGAATGACTTTTTGAGGCACGACCCAACAAGGTTCAATGGAAGGACTACGCCAGATAAAGCGGATGCTTGGATCAAGGACATTGAGAAGATCTTTCATGTGATCAAGTGCACAGATGAGGAAAAACTAGATTACGCAACCTTCATACTAAAAGAGGAAGCAGAGTACTGGTGGGATGGTATGAAACGACTGATGGAATCTGATGAAGAGGCTATTACTTGGAACAGTTTCAAGGACAAGTTTTTGGAAAAGTACTTCCCTACTAGTGCCAAGATCGAAAGGGAGCAAGAGTTTTTGGCCTTGCGTCAAAGTGGGATGTCAGTGCAAGAGTATATCGACAGGTTTGAGTATCTTATCCGTTTTTATAGTCAGCACATGACGGAAGGGTGGAAGTGTCAAAGATTTGAGCAGGGTCTGAGGTATGACCTGAGGAGAATGATTGTACCTCTTGAAATCAAGAAGTTTCCAGCCTTAGTTGAGAAGACAAAAAAGGTGGAGTTACTAGAAATGAACCGAAACCGAGTTGACAAGACTCAGAAGGACAAGTTTATTAGAGGAAAGCCATGGAAGAAGCCATATCAGCGACCCCAACCGCTTATGCGAACAGCCGTGAAATGTTTTGAATGCGGTGGTGCGCACTACAAGAAGGATTGTCCTAAGCTCTCTGGAGTGAAGGTTGAAGAGAAGAGGTGCTTTGTGTGTAACAAGCCAGGACATTTCGCTCATGTTTGTCCTGATAAGAAGATAGCATATGCACCACCACAACCAAGTTCTTCAGGAGTGAAGCCCAAGATAGCTGGAAGAGTTTTCGCTTTGACCGGTGAAGAGGCTACAAAGCCAGGTAATCTCATCCTTGACACATGCCTTTTGTTTGGTAAATGTGTGCATGTATTGTTTGATTCCGGAGCTACGCACTCCTTTGTTTCTTCTACTTGTTTGAAAGACTTCAGTATACCGGTGAGTAATCTAAGGTATGAATTGGTGGTTTCGACACCAACATCGGGTCAGATTTCAACCAATTCGATCTGTGTTGGATGCCCGATTGTAGTCTACGGACGCAAGTTCAAAGTGAACTTGATCTCCTTACCTCTCGAAGGCTTAGATGTAATTCTGGGAATGGATTGGTTGACCGCCAATCACGTTCTTCTTGACTGTGGACAACAACGATTGGTTTTTCCAGACTCGGATGGTTTAGAACTGATCTCAACCAAAGAAGTTCTAAAGGATGTTAGTGATGGGGCCATGTGTTTTGTACTGGTAGCTCAAGAGCAGAAACGTTTTAAGGTTCAAACGACGGGTATTCCGGTAGTGGAAGAGTTCGAGGATGTCTTTCCAGATGAAGTACCAGGATTGCCGCCGAGCAGGGAAGTGGAGTTCTCTATAGACTTGGTACCAGGAGCTGGACCAGTGTCTATGGCTCCGTATAGGATGGCTCCGACAGAGCTAGCTGAGCTGAAGAGACAAATTGAGGAACTACTAGAGAAGAAGTTTATCAGGCCGAGTGTGTCACCATGGGGAGCTCCAGTCTTGTTAGTAAAGAAGAAAGATGGTAGTTCAAGGTTGTGCATCGACTATCGACAGCTGAACAAGTTGACAATTAAGAACAAGTACCCACTGCCAAGAATTGATGACTTGTTGGATCAGTTGCGAGGAGCTGGTGTGTTTTCAAAGATTGACCTGAGGTCTGGTTACCATCAGATCTTGGTCAAGCCAGAGGATAGTCAGAAGACGGCTTTCAGGTCACGTTATGGTCACTACGAGTATGTGGTGATGCCGTTTGGAGTGACCAATGCTCCTGCTATATTCATGGATTACATGAATCGAATATTTCGACTGTGGCTAGATAAATTTGTTGTTGTGTTCATAGACGACATTCTTATATATTCAAGGGATCATGAAGAACATGCAGAACATTTGAGGATTGTGTTGGAAACTCTTAGGAAGCATCAATTGTTTGGGAAATTATCTAAATGTGAATTTTGGTTGGAGGAAATACAATTCCTTGGCCACGTGATTTCTGCCAAAGGGATTTCTGTAGATCCAACGAAGGTGGAGGCAGTGCTAAAATGGGAACGTCCAAAGACGGTAACAGAAGTAAGAAGTTTTGTGGGCCTAGTTGGGTATTACAGGAAGTTTGTCGAAGGTTTCTCCAAGATAGTGGGTCCTTTGACACAGTTGACTCGTAAAGAACAACCTTTCTTATGGACCGACAAGTGTGAAACAAGTTTTGAAGAGATGAAGAAACGGTTGACAAGTGCTCCAGTATTAGCAGTTCCTGATACTTCTAAAGCTTTTGAAGTGTTTTGTGATGCTTCATACCATGGGCTCGGTTGTGTATTGATGCAGGAGAAGCGACCAGTAGCTTATGCATCGAGACAGTTGAAGGTGCATGAAAGGAACTATCCAACGCACGACATCGAATTAGCGGCTGTGGTTTTTGCTCTGAGGACTTGGAGGCACTATCTGTACGGATCACATTTTCAAATCTTTAGTGATCACAAGAGTTTGAAGTATCTCTTCGATCAGAAGGAGTTGAACATGAGGCAGAGAAGGTGGATGGAGTACTTGAAGGATTTTGATTTTGAGTTACAGTACCATCCAGGGAAGGCAAATGTTGTAGCTGATGCTTTGAGTAGAAAGCGAATACATATGTCAGCTTTGATGGTGAAGGAGTTTGAATTAATAGAGAAGTTCAGAGATATGAACTTGGGATTGCAGCTGAGCCAAGAACACCTTTGGTGTTATCATTTAAAGATCACAAATGATTTCTTAGAAAAGATCAAAGTGGGACAAAAGGAAGACACATGTCTGCAAGATACAATGGAGTTGTTGGGAACGAATCAAGCTAAAGACTTCAATTTGGGATTAGATGGTATTATTCGTTTTAAAAATAGAGTCTGCATTCCAGCAAAGGATGAGTTGAAGAAGATGATTCTAGAAGAAGGACACAAGAGTCGTCTTAGCATACATCCCGGTATGACTAAGATGTACAAAGACTTGAAAGAATCTTTCTGGTGGAGTGGGATGAAAAAGGATGTGGCAAATTTTGTATCTTCTTGTTTGGTATGTCAGAAGGCTAAGATAGAACATCAAAGGCCAGGTGGAATGTTACAACAGTTGGATATTCCCCAATGGAAATGGGACAGCATCTCGATGGACTTTGTAACTCACTTACCAAGATCATTGAAGGGTCATGATTCCATTTGGGTGATAGTTGATCGATTGACGAAAAGTGCTCACTTTTTGCCAATCAACCTAAGAATGTCAATGCAGAAATTGGCAGAGTTGTATATTCAGGAAGTAGTGAGATTGCATGGTGTACCAAATAACATTGTCTCAGATCGGGATCCAAGGTTTACGTCAAGGTTCTGGCAGCAATTGCAAGAGGCTTTGGGTTCAAAGTTAAGAATGAGTTCAGCATATCATCCTCAAACACAGATGGACAAACTGAAAGGACTATTCAGTCATTGGAAGATCTGCTGAGAACGTGTGTATTGGATCATTTGGGAGGTTGGAGTGAGGTATTGCCTTTGGTGGAGTTCACATACAACAACAGCTTTCATGCGAGCATTGGAATGGCACCGTATGAAGCATTGTATGGGAGAAGGTGCAGGACACCTTTGTGCTGGTTTCAGGATGGAGAAACAATTTCAGTAGGTCCCGAGTTATTACAGCAAACGACAGAAAAAGTCAAGTTGATACAAGACCGGATGCGTGCAACACAAAGTCGACAAAAATCTTATACAGACAAGAGAAGAAGACCTCTTGAATTCAGCGAAGGAGATCATGTGTTTCTACGTGTGACACCGATTACCGGCATAGGTAGGGCTATTAAATCAAGGAAGTTGTCACCAAAGTTTCTCGGTCCTTACGATATTCTTAGGAGGATTGGACCAGTAGCATATGAGGTAGCATTACCACCACAGTTGGCGAACTTGCATAATGTGTTCCACGTGTCGCAGCTAAGGAAGTATGTCTCTGATCCGACCCATGTTTTGGAAACAGATGACATTCAAGTACGTGAAGATCTTACTATCAAAGTGAGACCAATAAGGGTGTTAGAAGTTCAAACAAAGAAGTTACGGGGAAAGGAAATTCGTACAGTGAAGGTGCTTTGGAACGAGGAAACCCAAGAGATGACATGGGAGTTAGAGGATTATATGATAAAAGAATACCCTCATTTGTTTGGGTAACATCTTAATTTTCGAGGACGAAAATTTTTGGAGTTGGGGTGAATGTAAGACCCATAGAAAAATCAAAATAATTTTATGAATATTGTGGTTTTGAATAATTAATTATGGTGTGCATTCATATGTAAGATAAAGATTATTGTTTGTATTTTTTTACCATTTTGTTTAGCTTGGTTTTTCTTGTGTTAATTATTTAAATTTGATGCAATTTGTTCTGGCCATCTTTGGTTAAAAGGAGGGACATAATTATAAATTAAAAAAAAAATATTACTACTAATATGGAAAGAAGAAGACAATATTGAATCATGGAGGTTGATGATTCCCGTAAAACATGGGTGCATGTTTTGGTAAAAGGGGACCCATCCCTTTCAATTGTTGTTTTTCTTTTCTTTGCATTGTATTATTGCAAGCAGCATACGGGGATGCTTTATTCTTCTTTATAAAAACTTATTAAGGCCATAAGAGAGGAGGAAAAGAGAAGAGAGATTTAAGTTAGAATTTGCTTTGAATTTGAGAGTGAAATCAAGCAAAGGTGTGGTCTAGGAACATCAAGAGTGAAGAATTTCTTGCAAGGAGAAGAGGTAGGGGAGCTAATCCTTTCTTGATTATGATCATGAATATGAGTATGCATGTGTTAAAATTGGTAATGGTAGTTATATATTGACTTGTGTAAAATTTGGTTTTCAAGATTATAATCTCTCATTTTCGAGTTACTGTGGTGAAAAATTTCTATTAATTGTTTTCACCGTTGGATTTAGCTAAAATTTTAGTATGTGAATCCTAAGACCTATTACTAAACTTTGACCGTTCGGATTTGAAAATAGAAGTCTGTAATTGGAGAAATAAGTTCTGCAAGATTGAGTAAATTAGTTACCCCTGTAGTTCTGTTACTGAGTTGTCTCGGTATAATATTGATTCTGACCTATTGGACCGTTAGATCAACCTCAAAATTTGATATATGATCCCTAAGACATATTAATACACTTTGACCGTTCGGATTTGCAATTAGTAGTCTGTACTTGGAGATATATATCCTACATGTTTGAGTGAATTAATTACCCCTGCAGTTCTATTACTGAGTTCCCTTGGTAAAATATAGATTCTGACTTATGGGACTGTTAGATCAACTTGAAAATTGGATATATGATTCTTAGAATACATTATTACAGTTTGACCGATCGGATTTGGAATTGAAGGTCTATGTTTAGAGAAAGAAATTTCGAAAGTTTGAAATATTTGATGAACACTGCAATTCTGTTCTTAAGTTATTATGGTAAAAATTTCATAGATATTTCATTTACCGTTAGATTGAGCCCAGACTTTAGTATGTAGTTCATAAGACATATTAAGTGATCTTGACCGTTCAGATTTGGAATTAGATGTATGAGATTAGAGGAATTCATTTCGCATTTTGAGTTTAACCGAGAACCACTTAAATTTCTGTCTCTGAGTTACCTCGGTAAAATCTCCATATCTACTTAGATAACCGTTAGATTAATCTGAAATTTTAGTATGTTGATCCTAAGAGATAGTGGCATACTTCGACCGTTCGGATTTTAGATCGGAGTTACAGAATTAGAGATATTAATTTCGTATCTTCTCAGGGATCTCAATATTGTTAATTTATGTTTTTGGATCATTTATACAAAATTGATGATTTCCGCCTCATTAACCATTGGATTGGACTGAAAAGCTTACCATATGATCTAAACATGTTGTTGATTAGTTTGATTGGTTCAGATCGTCGATAAATAATATGTTGAAAAAGGTAATTTGGTTAATTTGAGCTACTTTGGTAAGTAGATAGTATTGTCTTGCTGCGCTACTTTGGTAAGTAGGCAGAAGAACTTGGTTTGCGCTACTTTGGTAAGTAGGCGAGAAGATGTTGGGTCTGCGTTACTTTGGTAAGTAAGCAGGGTGATTTGCGCTACTTTGATAAGTAGGCAGGATGAGATGATGAATGAAGAGATAAAAAGAACGATATAAATCGTGCTACTTTGATAAGTAGGCAGATTAACTATACTGTGCTACTTTGGTAAGTAGACAGTATTGTCTTGCTGCGCTACTTTGGTAAGTAGGCAGAAGAACTTGGTTTGTGCTACTTTGGTAAGTAGGCAGAAGATCTTGTGTTGTGCTACTTTGGTAAGTAGACAATATCACCTTGTTGTACTACTTTGGTAAGTAGATAATAAAAATCACCTTGTTAGATTACTTTGGTAAGTAATCAGTATATCATGGTTATACTACTTTGGTAAGTAGACAGAAGGATTGTTGACTGCTGTGCTTTGGTAAGTAGGCAGATTAATAATATGTTGTATTGACTCTAGTGAATCGACTAATGATTTTGACTGGAGAAATATTATAAAGTATCAGTGTAATAGTTGGTTTTTGAGTATGTTTGAGATACATGTATTTGACTGATTTACCACACTTGTGATGTTAGTAAGATTGTGGATGATGTATATTTCTTGAATCGGTTAGCTCACCCTACTGTTTGTGTTTGTGCATGTGAATGCGATGATCGTATAATGTGTGATATTATACGGGAGCAGAAACTATATCAGATGAATTAGCAGATGGTTCTGGACTTGCTTAGAAGATGAGAGATCTGTGGGGAAAAGGAGACATGGGGAATTTCTAAAATAAATCTGTGTTTGAATTTCCGAACTGTGAGAAATTTTAAATTTCAGAAGTTTATGAACTGTGTGGACTTTTATTTTCAGAAGACTTGTGCTGTAATAAAGAACTTAATATTTTATGGGTGTTGAAATTTGTTAAAGAAAAATTATATATGTATTTTGTGGAATATTAAATTGTAACGCCTAAATCGGGGTGTTACATCGGAGACGCGACGGGGGCAAAAGGCGCGGTGGCCGTTCTTGTTCTTGCGGCAGAGGCGGAGGCGCAAGGGCGGAAGGGCTCCTCCTCGGGTACTCGGGTGGTTCCTCCGCAACCCCAAAATGCCACCTTTCGCTTCTCACAAGACCCTCTTCACGTTCCTGTGGGTGGCGGCGCTGGCCTCGCTTTTCGTCTGGCAGAGGAACATGATCAGCGACTTTCTGGTGCTGGGTGGTGTTCCGGTGCAACCGCCGTCGAAGTTGCGGCCGGTGGTTTTCTGTTTGACTGAGTTTTCTGTTCAGATTTTTGTATTTTGCAGTAAAAGAGCTTGAAGGGGGAAAGGAGAATTGGTATGAGAAAGTGAACAATTTGAAACCTAATCTGAAACCCAATCTGAAACTACGAAGAACTGATATGACTCGGTTCAAAGAGAACCGAGTCGAATCCTAGGTATTGCTTCTGTTAAAGAAAACCGAGGCGAAATGCAGTGACTTTTTACCTCATCTACATATGCCTCGGTTGTCTATGACAAAAAATAACTGGTACCAATTCGTTTAACTGCACTAGTGACATTGACACACACCTTAACCAACATGACTTTGAAATTAAGACTTTTTTATCTATTTATTAAATAAACTAATAAAAGAAAACTATTTTAAGAGTACACCATTAAAAAGTCTTATTTTAATGAGTAAAGTAAGAATAGCACGTCAACTAAGAATGAAATCGACATCCGATTGAAAAACCTAAAGAATTTTGTTTTTTTTTTCAAGTGCAACCTTATCAAGAATGATAGTAGAATCATTGTTAAAACATGTTTGCAGGGGTATCTATCAAACTAAAACAATATCGCTTATTAAATGTTGAGAGTCACATGTGAGTTCCGTGAACATATAAAATAGGTAGGCTTTGGCTGCACATACGTTGGATTTTAAGATTCCATGGACGATGGGAGATATGGTATATTATTAGGAAAGGAAACTGTTCTTTTAATAATTTTTTTACAACTTTTTTATAATAGCTTAGTTTGTGATTGTTGCGTTATGAACCAATAAAATAATAATATATAATGTGTTGTTAAAAAGTTGTTAAAATATTCATATTATTAAGAAAGCATAGGCATGTGTTTTGTGTACCTGACAAAATTGGCTGAACACTGTTGAGAAGAATGGTTATGGCCAAGAGGAATGACATGTCGTCAACGGCTTGTAGCACCGAAGAGCTGGTGGTGAATATGTAAGCCAAATAGTCATGAAACATCATTATCAGAACGCAGAACACAACCCCAATCACTATTGATTCTGTCACTGAGACTAGCGTTGCAAATTTTGCTCCTTTTCCATTCCCTGCACCTAGCTCGTTTGCCACCCTTACTCTGCAAATTTTTATAAAAAAAACCTAAGCTTTCTATTTGTAAAAAAAGGAAAAGATTGAAGGGTAAAATAATGGATACAAAATGTATGTAAAATTTTGCTGGGCATCAAAATAATACTATATTTAAAAATGCCAATTTTTGTATTTGTAAAGGAATAAAGAAATTAGAAAATAAAATAATAAATTTAAAGCGTGTAATAAAATGTTGATTGTGAATATAATAGTTCCCTTGTTCAATTATTCAATTGTCTACGTAACTTTCCAGTTTTTTCAGCATAGTTTGTTTGACTGTGAGAGACAGCGAAGAACAGACAGAACTGAAGTCATAAATTCGACTGAAAATAAATAAATATATAAAAATTGGACTGAAAAGGAGTCATAATCCATGGTCGTACTTAATATCTCCATAATCATAAATGTATGGGTGACATGACATGAGAGGTAAAGATAGGAAAATATAAATACTATAATTTGTCTGGTGCAAGATGAAAGAAAATAATAACAATTTTTAAAATGGTAAAATTTATTTTGTTAATTTTTTTATATGTTTTGAACTTTTTATTTATTTCATGCTACCAACTTATTCTAGTCTATTTATTTCTCTCGTTTCTCTTACCGATACAAGTTTGGATGGGAGTAAGAAATAAAATAGTAATATGATGAAATAGTTTATAATATTATTTAAATATAATATCCCACGATACGATGGATTCTAAACCATACTTTTAACCAAGATGCAAGCTACAGTTTGAAGAAAAGTTCTTTAGTCTTGTTGTAGATAACTGAATAAAAAATAAATGTCACATTGAGTTCCAATCCTATGACTGATCGGACAAGATAAATTACTGTCGTTTTACCTTGTTTCCTTTAAGTTACGTGGAATCTAGTGATATCTTCAATGAAAATTATAACATGTAGTGAGAAACTTTCAGCACTATATTTACAAAAGCAATATAATTCAAACTTTTTTCCCAGAAAGAGGAAAACGAAGATGACTTTCGTGCAGTAATAATTATGGTGTTTTAAGGTTAAACAGTGAAGATTATGATTATGATTGAATCAAGGAAAAACGAGTTTTTTCTAAGTTGGTGTGAAGTGTGATAGTATAACAAAATAAAATGATTATCTAGTTCAAAAAGAGTAATTCTAATGTAGAAATAATAACTTTTGAATGCTATAAATGTAAATGAAAAGTACCCTGTACCGGCGAAAAAAGCCAGGGGAATCATCATCTCCCACCCATTAATGGTCATACTGCAAAGCAAAATACAAAATTCAAAATGTTATAGTGAAAATACAGAAATCACAACACCCAATTTCATGCTTTTGTTACAATTATAAATAGCTGAAATGTGAGTAAAAGAACTTACCATATAGACAAGGCATCAACGGCTATGGTGGCATTCTCCAACTGGCCAGTCATAAGAACGAGTATTCTGTAGTACCAATTCTCCAAGCTGCATGATTATAGAAATGATTAGTGTTTATTACATGAATAGAAGAAAGAAAGTAATGAAGAAGATGATAATGGAATACCATAACATGACCCCAGAAGCAGAAGAGAGTTTGAGGAATTCCCAGAGTCCAGAAAAGGCTTCAACTGAGAAACCTTTCCAAGTTAAAGGGCAACCACCATAGGCAGCGTAAGCATACATGCCAAAAACCAAAACCCACCATGATATGTCCAAAGAAATAGCTGCACCATAAAGTCCAAAATCCCACACATACACCAAGAGCCAACTAGTTACCGCATTCACCACCAAACCCGCCAGGGATACCCACGCAATAACCGCCGTCTTCAGCTGGCACTGGAGGAACCTCTGCAGAGGAAACTGAAACGCGAAACTGAAGTGCAGAGGAATCAGCCACACCGCCACCACGCCGCTCCACTCTGCCACATCATCCGGCTGTCCCAGAAACTTCAGAAGCGGCGTCGCGAATATGTAAAACGGCAACAGCAGGAAACAGCACAAGAAGAGCACAATCCATGACCTCTGCATGTATATTCCCAACATGTGGTATCTCTTCGCGCCATACGCTTGCCCGCACAGTGTCTCCAACGCACTCGCCATCCCCAACTGCGTAATTACCAAATCGTATGAATATCGATGATATCAAAGGAATGTGATTTTACCAGAAAAAGGGAATTGGTCAGGGAGAGCTTACCAGGAGGCCGAAATTGAAGCCGACGATGACGGTGTTCGCTATAGAGATGGCGGCGAGTTCCACCTCACCCAAGTGACCGGCGAAGGCTTGGGTGATAACGTTCATGTTGAACGACGCCAGGCGGCTGAAGATGGAGGGCCCCACAATTACCCATAGCTTCTTCGTTTCGACCCAGAGTTTGTTACCGAAACTTTGTTCCTCGTACGATTGGCCGTGTCGTTGTTCTGCATGAATAACCGCCTCTTCTGGTTGTAGGAGAGCTACTGCAAGATTTTTCTCTGTTTCGTCGTCTCCCTTGAAGCTCTCCATGACCCTACGGAGGAACGAAGCAGAACCTAAAATAACACTACTGTAGCTTCATTTTCTTCACTCTTATCTATATATACCACTGCAATTTCCTTAATATCTACATCTTAATCAGTAAGTATTTATATTCATAACATGAAAGTATTGCATACAATTCACTGATTGAAAAATGACCTGATTTAATAATAATAAAGTTGTTCGATTTTATTCATCAGGTTATCTAACTTTATTTATTTTTTAGGTATATTTATTTCAGAAAAATAAATTATATTTGATGTTGAGAATAAAACTTTTGTACACATAATTTTTACATTAATTTGATATATTTTTCTTTTTTACTTTGTTTCTTTTAAATATAAAAATTTATTATTTTATAATTATCTTACATTTACAATTTATGTTAAATAAATATAAATGAATATCATCTTACTATTATTCCTTTTACGTTATACTGGCAGTTTCCTACTATCCTTTTTCTTAATAGCATCGAAAAATGGTGAACAGGAAGAAGACGAAAATGTTAAAAGTCGGGTTTTTGTCTCCAAATTGAATAATTATTGATTCCTAACCATTAAGAGGCAAAATAAAAGACAAACACTAGAAGAGAAATAGAAATGTGACACGATAACTGATGACAGGAAATAGATAAAAAAAAAAAAGGTTTAAAAGGTAATATAAAATGTGTGGAAAATGAATATGACATTTTGACTTTATACATTTCTAAATGGATCAAACTGTAATACGTGGTGAAAAATTGATATTTGAATTGGATTGATCTCATCCATACATAATTTTTTTTCTTTAAATAATTATATATCGGTAAATGAATAATTAAATTTTCATGACCACCAATTATTATTTTTCCAATTTCAGAGGATATATCCCATAATCTTTACATTGAAACAACTCTTTTCTTAAGAAAAAAAAAAGTAATACAATTTTTATTTCTTTAGTTTTCATAATAAAGAATATTTTCTTTAGCGTTACTTATAAATTTTTCATTCAATTCATACATTATAAATATTAAATATTTTCTAATTTTAAATAATATTATGGTACATCAGTAATATTTAAGAGTTGAAATCAATAACAGTTTATTTATTTTTTCTCTAATTTTTTACTAGTCTTTTGAGAATAAAATCCTCATGAGAGTTCAACAATCATAACTATACCCTTGATAGTATTAATTATAGTTATTATTGAATAAATCTCTCCTTGTACATGATAATATAACTCGTATATTTAATTCCCTATGTATACTTTATAGTTTTTATTATATCTGGAATAAGGGCTATTTAAATTCTGTGGCTATTTGATATTATAAGTTTTTAAATTGAATTTTTACAATTGTTTTCTATAAAAATGATTGTATGATAAAAATATGTGGGGTAAAAGAAAAATAATAAGTGTCTGAAAATTATCGAACCTTCGTAACTCAGATAAAAAAAAAAACTGAACCTTCATAATTAATTAGATTATCATGAAAAGACAAAAAAGAGCATATACGTATTTAATTTGAAATTTTAATACAATTATTTTGAAAATTTTTCATAATGTTGTAAATATTTGCATGGTATTACTTGAATAATTCGAGAAAAATGAGAATAGTTTGAGTAAAATGAAAAACTATGTACACATAAAAATATAATTTTGTGTTGACCGAATAGCTTTTAAATATATTCATATATTTAATAGAAATTTAAAAATAAAAATGAAAAACGAAATATTGTAAACCTCCATTCAAAAAACAGTAGAATGAAATATTAGTATCATATAAATTTTATAAGAAAACAGCAACAATATATAATAGAATTTTTAGATTTTTTATTTTTAGTAATGCTTTGTTTGGTACAAAAAGAAAAATTAGAAAGAAAAGAAGCAAGTAGAAGAGAAAAAAGTGTTGGAAAATAAATAGAACGAAAATAACAATTATTTCATTAAAGAGAAAATAAGATAAATAAGTTAAAATTGCAGTAAAAATAACAAGATTTGGTTAAATAAAAAGCAGAAAAAAATCGTAAAAATCTATAAAAAAAATATAACATTTCTAAAGTTCATTAAAAAAAATTACAACATATTTGATTAGCTTGGATTTTATTACGAAATTTTGTCATTTTTTTCGCATATATGTAGGGGAAAATCCTACTGGGTCTCCCCTTATAGTTTTATATAAAAATATTTTCATAAGTCAATGTTGCTATTATATTTAATTCTTATATTAATTTTATGATATCATTCATTTAAATTTAAAGTAAATAGAGATTAACCTTCCTTAAAATTTATCGAAATCAATAAAAATAGGATCCATGTTGTTTAAAATTTCAAAAGTGGAGGAGCCATACCGCACCGTAGTTAGGTTCAAACTTTTGGTAGGTAGAAGGCTGGTTGTACTATCGAATAAGCACTACTAAAAAAACACTCATTTACAAAATAAAAGAATATTTAAATCAAATTTATTTCTTATTTAGAAAATATTTATAAAAAAATCTGCTCACTTTCTTATTTTGTTTAAAAAAGAAAGTCATGAATGAAGAAACAGTATAGCCAATAGAGGCACGTGCTTTTCTTTTTGCATTTGCTTTCTATCTTCAATAGTCATTTACATTTGTAGATTTTCTAAAGAAACTTAACGATTTTTTTTCTCATATAGCATAATTTTTATTTATTTATCGTAATAACACACTCGGGCCAATATTTTTACATGGATTTTTGTAAGAGGTTAGAATTCAGTCGAATTTTAACTTCTTATTTTAAAATAAAATAAATATTAAAATATAAATGAATTATTTATTAATATTTAAATTAAAAAAATAAAATTTAAGAAAGTATATTAAACAGTTTTCAAAATTCACATAGTGTTCAACCGTTTTTGAAAATTATTTTAATCTTCAACTATATTCAAAAACAAAAACAGAATTCAATTTTCCAGAAAGTGAATTCTAATATATTTTTTAACAAAAAATATTAAAATAAGAAGTCAAAATTCGGTTTTTCAAAAATTAAATTATAATCTGTTACAAAACTGTGTTATTCATGTAAATATTGATTATAGTGTTATTGGGATAAATAAATAAAAAATTATGCTATGAGAAAAAAAATTGAAACTTAACATAGTTTTATATTAATTTAACACATAATAAGAGGTTAAAATAGCTATAAAAAGTATTTTTTATATTTTTTAAAAAGAAAAAGAAAAAGTAAAAAATAATAAAGGATGTCGACGGTCATTATTATAAGAATAAAGTGTTGTTAATAAAGTTATATGCCAAACATGCTTACCACACATCCTTTCTTTTTGGAAGTGTCAAAGATTCTATCAGAGATAAATTCGTACAAAAACAGTAACACGTTTAATTCTCTCTCACGGACCTCCACACGAGTAATGAATAATGATAACGTAAGACATATCTACATCATTTAATATACATTATAAAAATAATTATATTTTTTAAAATATTAAAAGTTATATTAAAAATAATCAATTTTAAATTTATTAAATTATTAGACTGGAGAGCAAGACATTGGTCTTTTAGTTTCATAAGATATGTATTAAAACATGATATTAAGACCATGATTGAAAAAAAATAATTGAATTTTAGTGATTTAAGAACTTTAGCCCAATTCCTTTTTACAAAAATTAATTATAATTTGTAGTTATTCATTAGATCTAGTTACGTGCTTATATACAAAATATATAGATAGATATAGATACACAACATTCTCAACAAGTTTTTATATATAATAACATTAAACTTTCAAGAGCCTCTAAATAGACGAGTTTGATTTAATTAAATTAGATCAAAGTCCTACTAAGGTTATTATTGGGAGTTAACTTATCATAAAACTTTTGCCAATAACCATAATTAATTAATTTATAAGATCAACTAAAAAGTAAAACAAAAAACTATATATAACAGTAAATTCTTTAACAATATGACTAAATTATAACTAACTTTAACTTGTTCATCATATTATAAACTTAATGACATAGTTTTTTTTTTCTGTGATTTTTATTTTTAATTTTGTTATTACAGAATTTAAAATAGTAATGATAATTAGGTAACAAAGATAAGAAAGAAAACATATATTATCACAATCCATAAAAATTGAAATCGGAAACAAAATTAATTTTTTTTAAGGTGGGTTCATCGTTAAAGTAAATATTGACACTAGTGAAGAAAAAAAGGAAAACTCGAATATGTTTCAAAAAGTACCTCTACATAAAACTAATCAATCAAAACGAAAAAAAATAATACCTAAAATAATTTATCAACGTGCATTTGTGTAAAATTAAAGAAAGATTACATGTGTTAGACGCCGAGAGTTTCGTCTCACAAAAGTTTAAGCAAAGAAGAAAGTTTCGCGCAAAGATAAAGTAAATAAATTTTTACCCTTCTGCCCAAATTTTTAATGAATTTTTACTAACATATAATATAACGTATGAAAAGTAACATTTTGACGTATAAGTTGAACATTTATATACAAAAATGTCATCAATCATTTTTAATGTTGACTTTTTCATATGTTGATGCTGAATGTGAGACGTTAAAGTCTTATTTTGCACTAGTGTTAAATAAGATAATTCTCCATGTTCAATAAGAAAACATGAAAGCAAAAATTATCAACTTTATCCAAAATTTTAACGTCAAATACATTTTGAAAGTCATTTCTAAACTTTGAATCACTACAAGAAAAATACTATATACTAACAAAATTTTACTAACTAAAAAGATATACCGATAAAATAAAATTTATTAACAAATTTTACAAAAAAAAACCATTAGAATTTACTAATTAATTTTAATTATTGATAAATATTTTGGTCGTAATTGATTTGAGTAAAATGCGTTTGTAATTCATAAGTTTTTGTATCGACAAATATTTTTGTCGATAAAATAAAAGTCAAAGTTTCTACTTTAGTTTTAGTTTTGATCATGTGATGATAAAATTCGTTGATAATGATTTTTTTTTTTAAATTCATTACCAAATCTATATGTAATAGAATTTTTTAAAATCCATCATTATTTTCGTCGATAATTGTATTTTTTGTAAAAGTCTATCAATAGGTATGTTAATAAAATAAACGTCAATTTTTTCATATATCTAATAAAATGTGTTATCATTTAAATGGAAATGGATGAGAAAAATAAAAAATAAACAAAAAAGAAAAGTATCAAGAGAAATAGGAAGAAGAGAAAGAACAGAAAACGGAAAACAAATGATGACAATAATACTAAAGATAAAGTGAAAGAGGAGAAAAAAAGAAGAAAAGGAGAAAAAAAAGAAGAAAAGGAGAAGGAGGAGTCAAAGATAGTAGAGGCAGCAATAATGACAAAAGATGATAAAGATGAAAAATAAAAATATCTACTAAAAGTTTTAGACTTAACAGATTTTTGTTCACTAATTACAAACAAATTTTCTAATTTAGCAGTAAAATTAATAAACAAGCATTTTACTTTATAAACGAATTTTTGTGTTTACAATTTTCCATTGATATAACAATTTTTTTATAATAAACTATTTTCTTAATAGAAAAGTGATTAAAAAGAAAAGAATCAGACAAACTTCTCTAAAATTTAAAATTAATTTTCATAAGAGTGAAAACGTGGTCGTATGAAAATAAATTTTTTAACCTCAATAATAATCACATCGCATCATTTTTGATAAATAATGTTAATTATTTATAAATTAGTTTTTATTAACGGAAGGATTGGAACTTACAACATATTTTTTCCTTCCATATGCTTTTCCCGTCAAATCAACCTTAAATCTTCTTGATACGTTAAGTAAAATTAATATAAATTTCTCTCTCTCTCTCTCTCTCTCTCTCTCTCTCTCTCTATATATATATATATATATATATATATATATATATATATATATATATATATATATATATATATATATATAATATCGTGTACACATTAAACTTAAATCTAAGAATTGCTGCTCCGATATTGTCCCAATGCAACCCTGGACTAGTATTGAACTTTATTGAATAAATCAGCTGAAATCCTTTTGAGAAATTACTATTTCTAAACATAAGTCTTAATCAATTATCAGCGGATACTTCATTAAATGTTATTATCTTCTCTTGTAAATTGAAAACTTAAAATACATCTGTCTAATGTAACTGTGAACATTAGTTGATAACAAGATTATCCACTAATTTTTGCCGTTATAACGGATCTAATTTTACATAGTTAAGAATTGTACCTTTCTCCACCTTGTCAGTAATATCTCCTTTCAAATCCATCCTGAAACACCAGTAGAGTAGACGTAAAATTTTCTTGGGTTTAACATATGCTTTTAGTTTATAAAAATAAAATACAAGCTCGTGTTGCTTGCTAAAGAAAGTGTGTAAAATTGAACACTTCTCTTCCAACACCAGCTGATAAGAAACGTAAAATGTAAATGAAAAATAAGAAAACAGATGTAAGATAACTTGTAGAATTCATTTAATGAACTACTTAGAGTTACACCACCATATAAAAGTTGTTTAAATTGTATAAAGCATAAGAAATGGTGTGTTTTAATAGGACCTATAAACAATTAACATTAAGCAAATTCTTCAAGTCGCCTATGTGAAATAGTAGCAATTAGCTAAGTACAATAATTCTGTGACTTAAGAATTATTGGTTGATTTTCACGGTCATTAAATATGAATTTCACCTTAGTTATTGGTTGGATGTTGCTTTGTCTTTGATGAGAATTTGAGCTTTCCGAACCTACAAACCAAAAGTAACCACATAACTGTTAACAAGTTTCTGTAATCGTTCACCAAAGAAACGAAAACAGTGTATATTAGCTTCAAAGTTGCTATTTACTGGACATATTACAGACTCGTTTTTTAAGTAGACGAAGTGCATTATGTAGTTTAATTTTGATGGATGAAAATGAAACCAAAGAAAGTGAAACAAAACCGTTTCATTTCATGTCCAAGCGTTGTAAAGCATACCTCTTTCTCCCAATCATATCTCATCGTAATAGTAGCCAAGATCAATGTTTGAACCACCGTTCCACTCATCATTCCACTCCACATTCCCTACACCAAGAATAAATATTGTTACCATGGTTACAAAGGATGAATACTTAATGCTCTAGTTTAAGACTGTCTCAAACTTTTGTTAGTCCACTGCGAGGTATAATAACATCTTTGGCACCCTTTTTATTCATAAACAAACTCGCGGATCGATGAATATACTTATTACAACATTAAAGAAGAAGCTAATTATAGACACGAGAGGAAAAAACCAAATTTAGAACCAATACTGAGGATAGAACCTGAGAAATAAGTAATACTAAATAATACAACTTTGACTCTTGAGTAGAACCAAACTTATTACATAAATCCAAATCAAATTAATGATTACAGCAATATCTTCATTTGACTTTATCAAAACCTAAAATGTATAAATTGATTTTAGTTTATGAAAAACTACTCAAATCATATTGTCATCCTATTTTGTTTATCGTTGAATAAAAAGTTCATTAGGACCTTTATTTTAATTTATGTAAGAGTGGATTGGACATTTAAGTCGTGTCTGCAGCAGAGTAGGATATGGTAAACTTACAACGATACTCGAAGGAAGAAACCAGCCTAGGAGAATCCCCAGAGGTATTCCAACCAAGTAGTAACTGCCAATGTTTATATATGCCACCACTGCTTGACGACCAGATCCTACTGCCACCCCTGAAGACCAACAGATACCAGCAAAAAGCGACAATGTCAAATTGAAATTTGAGTTGAGTGCTTATACTATAACGTGTGTTATATACTTTCTCACCTGAAAGAACTGGTTGAATGCAATTAAGAAGAACAGTAAAAGCTAACAACATTGCCAGATCATTGACTATTTGGATAACTGACGAGCTCGATGTAAAGATCAAGGCAAGATTCTTGTTGAAGAACACAACTACCAACCAAAATATAAATCCCACCAGTACAGTATTTACCACAGAAACCAAAGTTGCAAATTTTGCACCTTCTGCATTGCCTGCGCCAAGCTCGTTTGCTACACGAACCCTGAGTTGAAGAATGTTACATGATTAAAGGGTTGAAAAATTAGTTGGTTTTGTATCGAGGGGGAGTTCTTTTTTCACATAAATAGATGAACTTTTTTCTTGTATGGTTATTTATTTGACTCGGCATAGTATTGAAGAAATCATATTTCAGATTATTACCTGACTTACAGACACTGGATACAACCTCTACCAAGACGACCGAGACAAGCTGATGTTTCAATATACTGAATCAAATATACAGTTCTACAGTTTCCCTTGAACTTGACCAATGTCTCCAATAAAACCAGAAGATTTTTTAAGGAGTTCCATGTAAACTAACGGTGAGTGGGTAGATTTCAGATTAAAATATTGGAAATCTTGAAAACTTCCAAAGATACTTGTGGACTTGTTATTGAAGATAAGAAGAATGTTGTAAGCTTTTGGAAGCTTTTAAATTCCTCGGATACTAGTAAAATATTCTTAATGCTAATATTACAAAACTTGAGGCAGGAATATCAATCTGTCATTCTTGTCCTTTAGTATGAGGTTCCTCATTTTTCTAGAGGATAAAGCAAGCGACCTATGTAGCATCTCAAAACTAGAAATGCTTTAGTTTTTCAACAAAAATGTGTATGTTCATACGACGATAGTTCAACCAATGCAATTGTTGTTGCAAGACTACAGAAAATTACATACTGAGTCGATAAACTGACTGAATTTTTGGGGAGATTATAACAATTTGGAGACTTAATAACACGTTTACAGAAGGCAGAATTAATATCAGAATATGGTAGGACTTAATAAAATTTAAGGGAAAGAAAACAATGCTACTCTCGAAAACTAACCGAAATTAAATGATAAATCAAGATCTCATGAGTCACCACATTATTTTTAACAAGTCTCCATCTTTTTGACAGAAACATGCAACAAAGTAGAGATCAACGGCAGCACAAGGCAAAGTATAAACCCTTTTGAATTATTCTATCACAAAACTTACTCCTTGTTCCCGCTAATACATACAACTATCTCCAACTGCATTTTCACTGAGGAGAGGGGGTAACACTCTCAAAGCAAATCAAAGTTCAAAATTTTATCAGTCGACAGTCTCGTCAGAATCAATCAACAAAATCACACCAAGATCCTTTGTAAGGATTTGCAGGGTCCTGATTCTGGACATTAATTACATTGGAGTACACATCACGGAATACTCAACCTCACCCCACCCCACCCCTGAGCTAACTAATTTTTCAATATAGTTAAACATTTATCCTACCGAAAATCAATAATGTACCTCAATTCGGGGAGAGTGAGAAAGGGGGACTTACAACCAGTGACTTACCCTGTTGCACCCAAAAATGCAAGCGGTATCATGGATTCCCAGCCATATATCGTGACACTGCCATGGCAGGTTTGACTTTAATTCAGCAAATATTCCAATAAATCAATATAGGGCTAAACTAGAAAGAAAAAACTAAGAAAGCACAAATTACCAAACAGAAAGAGCATCAATTGCAATCTCAGTGTTGTGCATATATCCAGAGACTATAAGCAACAGTCTGTAATAGAAATTCTCTAACCTGCAAAGTCACATTAACAACACTAATAAGCATATCGACATCAAAGTTAAGAACCATCATAATTCTTTAATCCAAACATTTACTACACAACTTATCAGAGTGAAATCTCAAGATAGCGTCGTGGAATATATTTCATGGTCAATTATCATTTGTTCATCTTTAAATATCAAGTTCACGGATACTGAAGTGGATAAGAATCCAACAAGCGGACACCAGAGATCGCCTCATTGCCGTCCCAAGATTCAGATAATCAGATCTCACTATCTGGGTGGAGTAACATCAGACACACACTAGCTCAACCTTAAATTCATTCTTTACTTCTCTTAGCTAGATTCTATCCAAGCCCAACAAGTCTGGAAGGTACACAACTCCACGCTCAAGCCATGTACCCGAGGAGCCTGAAGCTATAGTAGGATCCTCTCTATGCACAACATGACCAGAAGCTACATTTTCTTATATACTTTTAGCAGACGCGTTTATCCAAACAATACCAAAAGTGGAAAACAGAAATAAGTTAAGAAACACTAACGCAAGCATGATGCCAGAAGCCAAAGAGAGTTTAAAGAATTCCCAGAGACCGACAAAAGCTTCAGCAGAAAAACCAGTCCACGAACACGGGCACCCACCAAAGAGTGTATACCCGAGCATTCCCAAAACCGACAGCCACCACGAGAAACCAATGGAAAGTGCAGCCCCAACGATCCCAATTCTCATCCGATAAACAAAAACCCAACTCACTAAAACATGAATCGCAAGAGCCGCCCCTGAAACCCAAGCAACGATAGCGGTCTTTAACTGGCACTGCAGGAACCGCTGCAGTGTGAACTGAAACGGGAAACTGAGGTGAAACGGGATCAACCAGACCGCCACCAGCCCCGCCTGCTCCGCCACCGCGACGGGCTGCCCCACCAACTTCAACAGCGGCGTCGCGAACACGAACAGCGGCAGCATCAGAATCGAGGCAAGAGACAGAACAACCCACGAGCGTTGCAGATAAACGCCCAACATCCGATGCTGTCCGGCGCCGTAGGCCTGGCCGCATAGCGTCTCAAGTGCACTGGCCATACCCAACTAGGAAAGGAATAGCACAACGAAGACAATGTTGGTAGATAAGAGCGAAAAATAGTGATAGAAAACATGATAAGTAAGTGGCTGGTACCATGAAGCCGAAGGTGACGGAGATGAGGACGGTGCAGGCGATCGAAATGGCGGCGAGATCAAGGTCAGCGAGGTGGCCGGCGAAGGACTGGGTGACGACGGTGATGGAGAACATGGCTAGGCGGGTGAGGATTGAAGGGGCGGCGATTTTCCATAGGTTGTTGTATTCGGAACATGATCGGTAGAGGAGAGAATGAATGTTACTGTTAGATCCGTTTTGCGATTTTGACTTTATCAGAGGATTGTGTTCTTCGTTACAAATATTTTCCATACACCTTTGCTTCGTCAGTAGATTTTCGGGAGTGTGAGAAATCAAACGCGAAAAAGGTTCCCTCTCAAGATAAGATACTTGGTTCGTGTTCTTTTCATTATTCTACAACCAAACAAAAATTACACTTCAAAAGTTCAAGTAATTGAAAACCCGCTTTTTCCTTTTTCTTTTTAACAAGAATATGGTAGTAATTATAACTATAGTTTTCTTGGATCGCGATATTCTAACAACGCCAAGAGAAAAATTTGACAACGCCATGTGTCAAATTTTAATTGGTCGAATTTGAATGTTTTTTTTAATTCAAAATCTCATTTGGAATGGGTTGAAGTTTGAATTTTGAAACTCCCTTTTCGTTTTCGAACTCTATCTTCTCTCCTTATCATTGTCTTCTCTCTCCATTTTAGGGATTTGAATTTCATTTCAACTTCTCTCTTCATAGCAGTGTTCTCCCTCCTCCATTTTTGCAGTTGTTTGTTCGTCATCATTGAAAGACCAAGTTAAGGTGTTTCTGGGTTGAGAAGTGAGTTCCTGCACCATTGACAAAGAACTGATGTTGTTGTAATCGATTACAGGGAGCTGGTAATCGCTTACCAGTAGAAAATCTCCTTTTGTACCGAAAGTTGAAGAGTGCTACCCAGACGTGGCTTAAGCACTCCCCAGGAATATTTTGGATTCGTTATGACTATCTTTTGAAGGTTTTATGGATGGATCATTAATGGAACACTTCAAGTTGGAATACTTCAATATTAAACAAATATAAACAAAATAATGAAGGGTATTGAGTAATGAAAAATTATAACAATATTAAAAAGCACATACATTAATAAAAAAACGTAATGACATTTCATGAAACAACAAGTTTTGAAATGAAAAGATACATAACAATATACAATGAAATGTAATCTAAGAAGATGGTTGTCGATCAAATTGATTGCGGAAGTTAATAAGTTCTTCCTCTACGAGTTGTGCAAAAATTGTCATGAACTTGAACTACCTTGGTTCAAACACCTATAGGAGTTTTTTCCTCCACAATTGAATGGGCGGAAACTGTGTTTTGATACACTTGACACCATCAATGATGAGCAACATGTGTTTCATCCACAATTGAGTGGGCCAAATTGTTTTTTGATGCACTTGATACCATCAATGATGAGCAAGGTGAGTCATCCATGCAAAAAAAAATAGAAAAGACCACTTATAGGGACACAAAAACGACTTTGGGGAGCAGTGTTCATCTACCTGGGGAGTACAATTGAAGTTTGTGTACAAATTACCCTTTTTCCTCTGGTAATCGATTACAAGACCCCTGTAATCGATTACCAGAGGGAAAAAGGTAATTTGTACAGAAACTTCAACTGTACTCCCCAGCTAGATGAACATTGCTCCCCATTCTCTATTTTTGTTGAATTTTTCCTTTTTCGAGATGGGTGAGTGAGTTCAATGTTATTCGGTGAGCTCCCTACACCAATAATGAGGTTAGGTCATTGATTTCTTCAAAATAAAAATGTCCATTTAGGTGGTTTTCTCCAATTGAGGTGAGGTGCATAACCCATGCTGTCAACTTTGACCTTTGCTCACTATTTTAATCATAACTTTTTCTACAGACCTCCAAATGATGTGATTCTTTTTTTATTAGAAAGTAGACTAAAAAATCTTTCCAATGACTACTAATTTATAATTTTTGGACATCTAAGTAGGTGCAGTTAATTCCTTAAAGTTAACGTTTTATATATTTCTACCACCTTTGACCTTTTCTGGTTGTTTTGCTCATAACTTTCTCCACCAAACTCCAAATGAGTTTATTCTTGTTTTGTTGGAAAGTTCTTTGAGTCTAGATTCCAAAAAACAAGAATCAAGTCATTTGGAGTTCGGTGGAGAAAGTTAAGAACAAAACAAGTAGCAAAGGTCAGAAAAACAGAGTTGGGGAGCAGTGTTCATCTACCTGGGGAGTACAGTTGACGTTTGTGTACAAATTACCCTTTTTCCTCTGGTAATCGATTACAAGACCCCTGTAATCGATTACAACGGCAGAAATTGGCCAAAAATGCTTATGGAGCTCATCTAACTTATATGAAAGCACCTAAATGACATTTTTTCTCAACAATTCAATGAGCTAACTTGTTCCTACACCATACACACTGGACACATGCACTTGTAATCGCTTACAGAGAAGTTGTAATCGATTACCAGGTTAAAATTGCAGTTTTGTGCTGAAAGTTGATCTGCGCTACCCAAATGTGACAATTGCACTCCCCATGATTGTTTTTTGTTTGTTGTGAGTGTCTTTTTAAGATATTGTCAATGGAGGACCCTTGTTGGTCATGGTTGATGGTTTTCACAACTTGTAGTGTGAAGTTTGGTAAGTCTTCTGTGTAGGGAAGACCAATCCTGGGTGGTCCTAGCAACGCAGGTTAGGTCCTGCACCATACACACTGGAGACATGCACTTGTAATCGCTTACAGAAAGGTTGTAATCGATTACCAGGTTAAATTTGCAGTTTTGTACTGAAAGTTGATCTGTGCTACCCAGGTGTGACAATCGCGCTCCCCATGATTGGTTTTTTGTTTGTTATGAGTGTTTTTAAGATTTTATGAATGAAGGACCCTTGTTGGTCATGGTTGATGGTTTCTACAACTTCTAATGTGAAGTTTGGTAATGAATCGATGGTGTGTGCGAAAAAGCCCAAACCTTGGTGATACCAACCTCGACGGTGTGCGAAAAAACCCAAACCTTGGGAGAAATACCACCAACCACAATGGGAGACAAAAGCCAAAGACTTACACAACCACGAAAATGTCGCCAACGACAATGCACGCCAAAATCAACAAAATTCCAAAACGAGGGATATATACCGCCAACGAGCCCACAGTCACACCATCAAAAAATGGGGAAATGGATAAAGAGAGAGACAAAATCCTCGACAGTGACCAAATGACCCAAGAAACGAAGTAAGAAAAGTCGAACCCAAACTCAAAGGGGAGAGAGAAACAACATTTCAATGGTGGACAGAGAGTGAAGAAAAGCGAGGAACGAAGAGAACCCAAACGGTGGAGAGAGATGAATGCTTCAATGGTGGAGAGAGATGGAAGCTTCAATAGTGGAGAGAGTTGAGAAAACCAAACTGCAAGTGAATATGAAAAAATAAACTGCCAAAAGGAGTTTCTATCCAAATTCATTCCAAAATTGTCCTTCTGAACAAATTCCACCTTTAAAAAAGTCTTTTAAAACCAACCAATAAAACAACGCCATGTGGCGTTGTCAAAAAGTTGGCAAAATATAGTTGTTAAAGACATGTTTTCCAATTTGTTATCATATTTTTTAATGATTTTTCCCATATAAATGGGTATACAGAAATAAATATTAATTTGACAGCTTCCAATTCAAACATTTTTTTTTCTCAAAAGTCATTGTGAGATTCAAAATTGTTTTTAAATAAACTAAACATACCAATTATTCGTTATTTAAAATCTGTTAAAGACTCTTTTGCGTGAACTAAACTTTTATATTAATTTAAAATATTTAAGATTTGATTAAAATATACTAAATTGTTAATAAATATGATTTTCTTTTCTTATTATTAGTTAATTTTAATAAAATTTAACACAAACCATATACACAATATAATAGTATATTAACTATTATTGATATATATATATATACAAGAATCAATAACACTGAATTATACATATGGACTTAATCCCTGTTCTAATGCTTTTTCATTAACGTTGTGAATGCATTTTTTATGTAGTAATGAAATTAT
The DNA here is from genome assembly GCF_029865625.1 of Vigna umbellata. Classification (NCBI taxonomy): domain Eukaryota; kingdom Viridiplantae; phylum Streptophyta; class Magnoliopsida; order Fabales; family Fabaceae; genus Vigna; species Vigna umbellata. The sequence continues at coordinate 43,192,590 of NC_142166.1, forward strand.
TCAAAAGTGTGTTGTATAATATCCAACCCACGTGCTTCATATTCCCACTATATCTTGTTGTATTAATTAAAGTGTCATATATTTAATGAATGTAGAGTATGAATTACAAATATCCTCATTTATAACTAGCCGAATTTGTTGGTAAATAATCATTTCAAAATTATATTAATATAATTAACTAGTGAAAAAGTATTAAAGTGATTTTCATTATTAATGATAAAATATTTTTATAACAAATTAAATTATAATATATATATATATATATATATATATATATATATATATATATATATATATATATAAACACATAAATAGTTCAATTTTCAATACGAAAAATATTGTTGCTAATGTTGTATACCATTACTAATACTTGAATCTAAAAATAAAAACAAAAAAACTATACTAAGTGAAATTTAACACGAAAATCAATTTTTTTATGATTAAGGATGGCAAAAATATTGTGTCAATGTTGGGTACAAACAAAATCCCGCATCGGATAAAACAAGAGATGATCATTGATTTATATACACATAAGATACATCTATTGGTAAGAGATTTTTTGGAGTAGAACCAAAAGCAAATTCATGAGAGTTTTAGGTTTAGTGACTGATATTTTAATACCTATTTATAAATAGGTTTGATGGTATATACCAACAATATCTTAAAAAATTAAAATTTATATTTTTTTAAATTTAATTTAATTAAAATTAATTTAAACTTTATTATAATAGATTTAATTAAAATTAAATTTTAATTTATACTACAGTTTATATCTTTTTTTAGTTTTATTTAGATTTTATTTTAAAAAATTATAAAATAAATTTTTCTTTAAATATCTACAAGTATCACGCTATACTCGCTGAACAATATTTTTGTCTTTGGTGTATATTGTTAGAAATTGGATTTTAAGTACACCCTCTCATATCAAGATACTTGTGCGTGAGACTAGACATTAATGGATGGTTCAATAGCAGTCCAATAACAAGTGAAACAATATATCCAAAAAATATTCTGATAAAATGTGGCACAATAAGCTGAACAAATAAGAAATATCACTAGGTTAGGTTCTAACTCACGACTTTGATACCATGTTAAAAATTAAAGTTTAAACTTAACTCAATCTCACAAAACTGATTTATAAAATAAGATTTACACTAATTTATATAATCTAAACTAGTTTTATCTTTTAGAGGTGAGATTTCCAACTTATATAATTTGTTGAATATTTGGTTGAACACATGCTTCTAATCAAACTATTCAATTTTAACATAAAGTCTTTGCTCATCCAAAAACTAATATATATATATATATATATATATATATATATATATCCAACTATGTTGGTACAAGATTTCCTTATAAACAGGAATGTAAGTAAAATGTAACAAATAAGGAATATAGTGTGTATTATATAGTGATTAATGTTGGTGCACGTTATTATGAGTATGAAAGCAAAGCAAGTTGCATGCACGTGGGAAGAATTCTGAAAATGGATAACCCTCTTGTGAGTGTTTTCTAAGCATAATATGTAATGATCTCATTTGAGTTTTGGTGGTGATTACACGAAACTCACTCATCTTTTACTTTGAATTTCATTGAAAACATGTTTCTGGGGTGGTGCTTCCTAGCGTGGGCGTCACTTCCTGAGTTGTTTAAAACAACATGAAACATATTCCTTTGTCTATGTTTTTCTGCTTTAATCTATTCGTAGTTGCCCACTATTACAAAAAATTAACACAGTATTATACTTTTAAAAGGAATGTCATCAGTTAGCTATGCATGGCGTTTCTAAATGCCCAATTTACGTCACTCTATTGATTTGGCGGCGGAAATATGAACACAGCTTAATTAATCCATGAAGCTTCCTCAAACAAGACATTCATAGGTTTGATGCAGAATATAAATGTTTAATACTGTTAATCGAATGATTCCTTAATGGCTAATGACACACGTGTCATAAAACTGTCTTTTTTATCACCTTTCTAACCACCTAATTGCACCTTCTACTAGTTATACTCTCTTTTTTCAGTCTCTTTCCAGCTATTCGTTTAATTAGGAATTAGAATGATTTTATAATTTAATGTTTCTTGTAAAAGTTTTTTAAAAATTAATAAACCTTCCCTCTTCAAAACCATGATTCCTCTTGGAGAAGTTCATATATAATTCAACTTCTAAATATATAAAATTTATATCACGCATATAGCTATTAATTTAATAACAATAAAAAAACCATCTGATAAGCTAATGCCTCGTTGGAGAATGATTTGGACAAGACAAAAAGTGGTGGAATATATACTAAACAAGTTTGAAATTTTGAATCTAAAGGGAAAAAACATAATAGATAAATTTTAAATAATTTCAACTAAAAAAGTAGTAGTTATAATCCTTTTCTTTATCCAAACAATTAATATAGCTTAAAAAGTACGCTATTGGGTAAAAGAAAACAAATATAAAGATTTTATGATAATAACTAAAAAAATTAATTTCTTAAATTCAAACAAAGTTTTATTCAAAAGTCAAAATTCTGGGTGAATTATAATAAACATGAAAACCATAACTGAAACATAGAATTGAATACACAAACATGGTTAACATTTGACTGGATATTAAAAATTATCCTTAATTTGTCTAAGTACTGTAGCAATACTTTGAAATAACTATTATAAAATTTAATAAGTTTTTAGTTTCTATAATTAATAGATCATGATATAAAAAGAGTCTTACACATGTTTCTCTAACCCTAAATCCTAATATTTTTCTATCATTTCAAAACCCAAACTTACCTAATGAAAACTGTATCGTCTATTTATCAATCTATTAATCTGTTTATTTATCTATCTATCTATATATATATATGCATCGAAATAGATATATAAAATTATATGTATATTAACATTTAAGCAAGCTGCTTTATTTCTTTCTCTTCTAACTATTATTATCCCATAAAACTAAATCCAGTCCATGAAAAATGAGTTCATATTATGTAAAGACTGACGCAATTGCAAGTGTTAATTATTGATAAAAAAAAAGGAAAATGTTATTTTGACAACAAAAGTTTGACACAATTTTGACAACGGCGACGTGGCAGCTGTGCATTGGCTCAGTGAATTGAAAACAAACCAGAAAAAACCCAAAATACCCCTCACCCCGGTTCACTGAGCCAATGCACAGCTGCCACGTCGCCGTTGTCAAAATTGTGTCAAACTTTTGTTGTCCAAATAACATTTTCCAAAAAAAAAAGTGTGAATATATAGTTTATATGTATGTTTGTGAACAGTTTGTTTACTTTGAGCTGAGGTTGTCATGCTCTATATATATAGACAGTGCATCACACTCATATCAACAGCTAAAATTTCAAACATCCATCGTAGAAAAAGAAAGAGTGTTATCATCATTCTCTTATCCCAATCAATGACTCCTCCATATTCTCCACCACCATCTTCACCCTATTATCCATACCATTCTCCTCCTCCTCCTCCACCACCACCACCACCACCACCACACTGCAACATGACAAACTATACAAAACCCCTTCCACCACCGCCTCCACCACCTCCACCTCCAAACTGTACCACGACCAAACCTCCACCACCCACTCCCTATAACTGTTCATGCCTTCCCTATACTCCTATCATTCCTCCTCCTCCTCCTCCTCCTCCTCCTCCAATCACACCCTACTTTCCTCCTCCTCCTCCTCATATTATAGTGGAACACGACTACAAAGCTGTTATAGCAGTTTCCGTTTCTCTAGGAGGCATCTTGGTCGCTTTTCTTCTCCTTGGTGTTGTCTTACTTGCAAGACTCAAAAAGAAGCCCCTCGACTATCCTCCACCACCACCGCCACCACCAACAACTTCACCTCCACATCAATATGCCCCAGTATATAACCAACCACCACCACCACCACCCGCCACCACTTCCTATCAATCCATTCAGATTGAAGAACCTGGATACGGTGCTGCTGATGCTGCCGGTGACCCACCTTCTGAACCTCTCCCAGTCTCTCATGATCATGCCCATCACAACTATGGCTAATAGCTAATTACTTCAGAATTGCCGTGGTTTCACCTAATTTTTTTGACACATAGTTTGTGTCTCGTACAACCTTAAAACATATATGTGTCGTGAAGATTAGTGGGAACTGTGATGAAGTGACAGCACGCAATTGTTTGATACGTTCTTGTTAAAGTCTTTGTTTTTGTTTGTTTGATTGTTTCAAGCTTTTCCATTTATTTGGGAGATACGTATATACGTATATGATTTAGCATGTTTGGTTTTGAAATAAAACATAGTAGGAAACCTCATCACTTGTACATAGACGCTGGTTTGGTGGTCGTGGTTTCTCTCTCACTGTGTCTGAAGACTGCATATCATGACAGTGAATAAATATTATTCAGTTTCTCGGGTAGTTTTTCTCTTCATTTTTCATCAATGGTTAAGTTTGTTTTACGTTACATTATAACCAATCTCTGATCTCAACATAGAATGCAGTTGAGTTTGCTTTTGCAATTAAATTAAATTTCTTAAACAGACAACTTCTATATCGCCTCATTATGATTTCATTGAATCATCGTGTTGATATAACAAACAAATATGTTTAGAACTATTAGAAAAAAAAAATCAAAACATAGCTAATAACAAAAATATGACGTATATAAGTACTAACTAAATTGTCACTTGCTACTTTCAAATTCTTCAATTTAATAATTTCATTTAAATCTTCATTAGAATGTTATTATTTCATGTTTTTCTTTTACTTTTCATATTTTCAACAATTTTAAATTTTAATTTATTTCTTGTCGTTGTTTTTTTTTCGAACCTTCAAGTTGATGCTTATCAATAGACCAGAAAAATAATAAATTACAAAATACCCTATTTAGTGATATATATATATATATATATATATATATATATATATATATATATATATATATATATATATATATTATAAAATAAAATTTAGAGGAAAAAATCTACATGATAATTAGTTAAAAGATAATTTCTTGTAAAAAGATATGTATTGTAATTAAAATTATAATTTATGTCCTACATTGTTATATGGGTTACAAGGACTGACAAGATAATAATACATAAATTAAAAAGATAATTGAATTGTAAAATCACACTTCAACATTTACTAAGTTATTTTATGATAACTGAGATGAACGTTGGAACTATTTTTAGGTTCATACTTTGGGCCGGAAGGTTTAATTTCCAAAAGGAGTCTTTGACACTTTTAATAAATATTTGAGTGTATAATCGTTTCTAAAGATTTTGTGAATCCAAAATTCAATGTTAATATTACTTACAGTTCAATCTTTGTGGATATAATCACTTTTACATTCCTGTTATGTAATATTGTTATGTTCAATTTCTTATAGTTAATATTTTAAGACAATAAAAAAAATACAGAGCGTTCTTTTTCAACTTTGAAAAATAATATTCCTAATTATTAAATGAAAATAAAGAAGTACCTCTCTTATTTTAGGATTTGGACCATTGGACTCAGTAATGATTTTTTTGCTAATAGAATTATAGGGTGTTGTTTCCTCCACCACCATGCCTTCTCTCTCCACTTCTCCAATTTTCTTTAATTCTAATTATATTTTTAGGTTAAAATTTTTTACTTTTACTATTTTAATTTAGAATCTTATTCCTTTCACCACCCCCATTTTCTCCTGACATTTTCTCAATTTTTTCTAAATTTTAATCTTATCATTTTTATTTTTACCTTTACTTATTTTATTCTATTTTTAAAACTCTAATCCCCTTTCATTTTTCCTCTTTCTTTTCATTTCCACATCCATCAACATCATTCTCCATTTCCCAAACCAAACCAGTTATATATATATATATATATATATATATATGACACACATAAACTCCATAGATATAGATAGAATTGGAGTAATGAAGGACAATAGTATAAATTAAATTGCGCAGAAAACACTGAAAAATAAAAAATAAATAACAGTGAGGTTAGGAATCGAAATTACAAGTGTTATATCTCGTCTTAAACTTCCAAAAGAAAAGTTGAATAGAGAAAAAGAGAACCTCGAAATTGGAGCTAGGAAGAGGAGGGAAATCTTTGGGGAAATATGTGGGTTTCTTAAAGATGCGGCGCATCTCATCCTCGACGAGACGGTCAACCTCGAGTTTGACCCCGGGGTAGGTGTAGTCGTTGTCAATGTAAGGTAATGCGTCGATAATTTCGGCGTCCGAGCTGGTAGGTTTATTGTAAGACGGTGGCGCTTCCAGCGTTAGAACTTCCTCATTGCTTCGTTCCGCCATGGTTGCTTTCGCTGTGTTCTGCAAACCACAAAAAGAAAGACGGAGAGACGCGGAGAAAAGGTTTTCCTCTACACACGCCTTTAATCAATAGTAACACAGTAGTAAAATTTCAGAAGCCCATTTCAAGAGAAAACATATAATTTTGTTATTGATGCATAAACCTCACGGTGTTTTTAACGACCAACTTGTTCAATCTTTTCGTTCTTCGTCCGGCATATATATTTCACGACTGTTGACACATAAACCCTACTGAACCAGAGCGTGTACACTTTATATTGGAGGATTAACATATATATTTTTAAACGGATGTCAACGTTTTTGGACAAATATCGACATCTGTAAATGAATATCCACGTCCGTTTATATCTGGATGTTGAGAATCGTTTAAGAATCAAGGTATATTTATATTTGTTTAAATATCAGTAAAGGGTAAAAAAAAATGGAAAAGTGTATGAAGCAGTGTGTGATAGTGTGTGATGGTGCAGGTTTTGGTAAATGGGCCCGACCTTATTCTGTAGCTGGGTATTTCTTTTTGCAGCTCCATATTTTTCTTATGCATCTCAGGAATTTGAAAATCTCTTTTTTGTCCATTTGGGTTAAAAAAAAATTTCAAATTTTGTTATTAAAAAACTTTTTAAATCGTACAATTCAGATTGCAAAAGAAGTTAACAGTGTCTCCCCAATTTCATATTTTTTACATAAAAACAAATTTCAAAATATGTAATCTAGAAGATAATTTTATCTTCCGTATTATTTTTCTAGAATTTTTTTGTAATAAAATCTTTTTCTAGAATTCAGACACGCTTATATACTTATTGCCTCTCCACTATGCAATTATTACTTGAAAATTATATTTAAGCCTATAAACGTAGTGTGTGTTGCGAATATACTTTACTCACATACATTTTTCTAAAAAAATAACATTTTAATTAATAGTTAACCGATTTCACCGGTAATACATTAATCTAACATCTTTATTTAAATAATTAAAAATTACAACGGTTGGATATGTGCTTCTTATTATTTAACTCACAATAAAAAAAATTCAACCATTATTTATACGGATATTGGTTTAAAAATTATCTATAAATATTTTAAAATTCGTATATATTCATATTTAAAAAAGATATTTTATAAATTTTTCAAATAAAATTACAAAAAACATATAATATATAATATAAATTAAATTAACTATAAATTAAATTTTAATTTTAATTAAATTTAATTTAATAAAATATAAAATATAAAATAATTTTAATTTTAATTTTAATTAAAATCAACTTAATAAAATATAAATTAAAAATTTTATTTTAATATTTTGTAAATAATAAAGACTTATGAATAATAAAATATTCACTCTTATTCTATTTATATTAAAATATTTATTATTCATAAACAGTAAATATTTGTAAATACTAATTATTCATCATAAAAAAATTTCCACACATACTCGCTGACGTAAGTATTTTTGTATAAATAATGAACTTGGTAATTTTCAAAATATTGAACTGTACACTTGTGATAATATAATTATAATTTAAAAAATTTAGAATATGGTTATAATTTAAAAAGTTTATAATGTGGTTTAATAAAACCAATTTAGTTATATTGTTTTAAACAAAATTAATGTAATATGGACGGTCACATATGATTCTTATTCAAAAACACAAATGGCAATTAACCCAATCCCTTCTTCTTGCTAACATTAGAAAATCTTACCGACCAACAACTCTTTGAAGCTTTTTTGTGCTTTGGTTACAAGGACTTCAACTGAGTATTATTATACTATTCCTAATTATTACTAATGTATTGATACAACTCACTTCATTAATAAGTGCTCCATAATCATAAATTAAAAGAACATAACGATGATCGCTCGTGGTTAAATCGAGATAATTATACGCCTTGTTAAATAATGGACAAATAAGGGATTCCAGATTGTTAGATTGTTAATACAATAAATAATTATATTTATAACAATAGGCATTTATCATATAATAATTACATGAATCGAATTGATTTAATCATATCTTGTAATTTACAACTGCTCAATTTGGATATTTATAAACATATATCTATATAATTTATCGTAATTACAAATAATTAGACAATCTAATCAAATATCTTATTTATTAAAATATTTTGAGTTATTTTAATTAAAGTTTAAAAAAGCTTATAAATACATATTGTATAGTTTGATTAGAGATATTTATTGGATAAAATATCTAATTAAACATATTTTAAGCGGTTAAGATATTTATGAGTAACTAACCATATTTTCAGGTAAGGTTGTTTTTATTCGGCTTATGAAACACATAAATAAATGACAGGGCCAAAGGCAAGGTACGTTCTACTTACGTTTTATGGACTCTAGATAATATTCTATAATGATGATATAATCAATTTCTTGAGAGCTGAGGCTCCATAACTTCCCCCTCAACTTCTCCCTCCGTTGGTGAAAGTAGACGAGCTGTAGGAGCTGAGACAACAATTGAGGAGAAGCGAGCGTCTAGAAGCAACAAAGACACACCGGAAAACATCTATACCGAAACACATATTAAAGTTATAAAAAGTACTTACTCATTTATTATACTTATTTTTATATTGGTTTTTTATTATTTTATTACTTACTTGAGCATCATAAATCTTCTATAAATTTATATTTTTCTTGTCTCAAATCAACATTGATAATTAATTCTCATAGGTGTTTCTTTCCTCCTCAAGAAATTTGTGTTCCTTTTTTATAAGTATTTGACACTTACTATAGGAAGTGGGTAAAATTATTCTTAGACCAAAGTTTTATGGTAATGTATTATAGTTGAATCATGTATAAGAATCATATATTCCTTTTTTTAGCTCGATTTTTTTTAAAGAAGGTTTTCTAATTAAGGTTTTAGAGGCATATTCTTAAACAAAAATATTTTTCATATTCATGCTTTATAAAGTAATTACATCCAAAGTTGTTTCATGCCATTTGAAAATAAATGACAACCAAACAATCTAAAATCATTTGAAAATGAACGATCATCACATCATATCAAAACAATATATGAAATCATTTGAAAAATAAAAAATGAATATTACAATACAAGATTGTTTGAAAATGAACAATCATCATATCATATCAAAGAAAAATATAAAAATTGTTTGAAAAATAGATGATTATTACAATCCAAGACCCTTTGATGATGAACGATCATTACATCATATCAAAATAATATAAAGTTGTTTGAAAAACAAAGTGTCTTCACAATTCAAAATAGTTTGAAAATAAGCAATCAACACATTTGATTACAATAATATAACTCATTTGAAAATAAAAGAAAAGTCATTGATTTATTGGATTTTATTTAACAACTAAGTCGTTTGAAATAAACTAAAACTTGTAAAAGGTCACAAAACGATGATATCAAAAATTGGTTAACATTAAAACTATGTATCCAATCCAAATATTAAAGCTCATTCATTAAATTAATCTACTTATACTTCGGTTGTGAATTTTGAAATTGATGACTTGTGTACCACCTTAATTTGACAAATACTAATACTAAAATTTTTAATTTTAATGAAAATTTATTAACAAATGTTAGAATAACCTTTAATAATAGTAGGGTTTTCTCAAACCCATGTAAGTGTCAAAGGTTTTTTAATGAATAGCCGAAAAAATTCATTTTCCCCTTATTGTTTCACAAACCCTCTTTTCACATTTTTCACATATTTAAAACATTGTGTGCATCTTTCTCTTTTATTGTTCATGTAGCATAGCACATATCTCTCGAAATCTTCATCTTTTGAACTCATGAAATCTTTATCTTTTGATCTCAAAAAAAATTTCTCTGTGTTGAGACTCTAAGTGTGAGTTTATGTCGCATATTAAGTAAAAATGATAAAGGGAAGCATCATATACGTACGTTCGTCCTGTCTTTGCAATGATCATCCGTGTGGATGTGAGCAGATGGAGGTGCGTCACTTGAAGAAGTGTTAGAAGAAGAAATTTTGGAAGACGCTAACCTGGTGGAGGTAGAAGTTAAAGCAGAGCCTTAGAGCGCTCGCGAGTGTTGGTAGTTAGTTTTATTTATGTTATTTGTGAACGTTCGGTCATAGTTTTGTAAGACCGTTCGTCCCTGAACTCTTGCTTGTTTAAGCGTTCGTTATTTCTTTATGTTTATGTCGTTCGGCAATTAGACGCTAGTTCAGATTTGTAAGACTGCACTGTTTTATATGATTAATGTAATTAATTCTGATTATGGTAAATTACTATATGTTGGGATGTTACATTAGTGGTATCAGAGCAGTTTTGTTCTTTTAAGGAACACTGTAGGTTATGAGTGCACTACGTTTTTGCTGTGTGCTTATTATGTGTTAATGAGTTATTGTTTTAACTCTTGAACATTACTAACGCTCGTTTTTCTCTGATCCAGAGAACTAATGGCACCTAGACTTCCTCCTCCTCCTCAACCGAGCGAGCCTGATACATCCAACAACGCCAGGTTGTTGGAAACAGTGGTGGAACGACTGCATCAACAAAACACCACTTTAATGGAACAGAACGCAACTCTGATGCAGCAAAATCAGGCCGCTATGCAGAGTTTGGAGGCCTCTCGTGCCAATTCTGAGACGACGCAAAGACAGCTGATGGAGATCTTAGCTGCTACAAGGCACACCCCGGGAGCGTCTTCTTCCAACGCTGCCCCGCCTGCAGCTGAATGGAGTTTGGAGAGTTTCCTCCAGCATCGTCCGACTAAATTCAGTGGGAAATGCCTTCCTGATGAGGCGGACCAGTGGCTGAGAGACATGGAGCGTATTTACGATGCAAAGAGGTGTCCAGATGAAAGCCGCTTGGCTTTTACAGAGTATTTGTTGACTGGTGAAGCTAGCCACTGGTGGACGAGTATGAAAGCCATCTTAACGGACGCTCAGAATCCCATCACCTGGGCGGTTTTCAGAGGCAAATTTTATGAGGAATACTTCCCAGATAGCGTTCGTTACGCTAAGGAAGTTGAGTTTCTTCAACTGTCGCAAGGGGCAAAGTCAGTGTCGGAGTATACCAACACCTTTAAGCATCTTCTGAGGTTCAATACGATGGCCACCAGTGAGGAGTGGCAGTGCAGAAAATTTGAGAATGGGCTGAGAAGTGACCTGAAAGTGATGATTTCAAGTTTATGTATCCGGTCGTTTCCTGCTATGGTTGAGCGAGCCAAGGTTTTGGAGAAGAATATGGCAGAGGCGGAACGGTTGAAGAAGCAGCAACAGCTGAGTAGGGGACCGATCGTGTCAAGAGGAGGAACTGTCCAGAGGAGACCTCCATACGCTCGTCCAAACCAGCCTTCTCAGACGAGCGGATCGCAAGCAGTAGTCCCTGTCGGACAGTCTGGACAGGGAAGTGTGGTTTGTTTCCGGTGCGGAGGACCGCATTATAGGTCCTCTTGCCCTCAGTTGGTGGGAGGAAAGCACTGCAACCGTTGCGGAAGGAATGGGCACTTGGATCATGAGTGCAATATGAGTGGGCGTGCTGTGATGAGGCCGCCGAATGCTGGGAGGAATCAGCCAAGAGGAGGACGAGCCCAAGCGAGTGGGCGAGTGTATGCAATAACGAGCGCTGAGGCAGCGAGCTCAGGTAACCTTATAATTGGTGAATGTATGCTGTTTGGTAGACCGTGTTGTGCTTTGTATGATTCGGGGGCAACGCACTCCTTCATCTCGAAGGCGTGTGTTGAAAAGCTGGGATTAGAAGTGAGCGAGATGCAGTTTGATCTGGTGGTGTCTACACCAGCAGCGGGTGAGGTTAGGACGTCCACTATGTGCGTCAAGTGTCCCATAGAAGTGGAAGGGCGTAAGTTCAAGGTTAGCCTCATCTGCTTACCTCTTCAAGGTTTGGAGGTGATTTTAGGAATGGATTGGTTGGCTGCCAATCGCATTCTTATTGATTGTGGAGCGAAGGAATTAATCTTCCCTGGTGAAGATGAAGAAGTTCTTTCAGTGACGCTCGGCCAACTGAAAGAAGACATTGTGGAAGGCGCCAGCTGTTTTCTCATTATGACTCATGAAGATGGAGAAGTTGAGAATGCGGATTTAGGACGATCGTCCACTAGTGACAGCAATGGACGATCGGTTGTGCAAGAGTTTGCGGACGTTTTCCCGGAAGAGATACCTGGACTTCCCCCTCATCGTGAAGTGGAGTTTACCATTGATTTGGTGACGACAGCGGCTCCTATCTCGGTTCAGCCTTATCGGATGTCGCCTGCTGAATTAGCTGAACTAAAGGAGCAAATTGAAGAGTTGATAGAGAAGAAATTCATTAGGCCGAGCGTATCACCCTGGGGAGCGCCCGTGCTGTTAGTAAGGAAGAAGGATGGCAGCTCTCGGTTATGTATAGACTACAGGCAATTGAATAAGCTGACCATCAAGAACAAATACCCATTGCCAAGGATAGATGACCTGCTGGATCAATTGCATGGGGCTGCAGTGTTCTCAAAGATAGATTTGAGATCCGGGTATCATCAAATCAGGGTGAAGGAGGACGACATCCAGAAGACAGCCTTCAGGTCTCGCTATGGGCATTATGAATATGTGGTGATGCCTTTTGGAGTAACGAACGCTCCAGCCGTGTTCATGGAATATATGAACCGCATATTCAGGCCTTATTTGGATAAGTTTGTGGTCGTCTTCATAGATGATATTCTCATCTATTCCAAGAACGAAGACGAGCATGAAGAACATCTTAGACTTGTACTTGGAGTGTTACGGGAGAAGGAGCTATATGCCAAGTTGTCTAAGTGTGAATTCTGGATGAAGGAGAATCAGTTTTTGGGTCATGTGGTGTCGGCTGGAGGCATCTCAGTAGATCCAGCGAAAGTGCGAGCGGTACTGGAATGGGAGAGTCCGCGTTCGGTCACTGAGGTACGTAGTTTTGTTGGACTGGCGGGCTACTACAGACGTTTCATTGAGGGTTTTGCTAAGATAGTGGTGCCGCTAACTCAGTTGACTCGTAAAGACCAGCCGTTCGCCTGGACCGATCGTTGTGAAGCCAGTTTCCAAGAGTTGAAAGTGAAATTGACGAGCGCTCCAGTGTTGGTTATTCCAGACGCGTCTAAACCTTTCGAAGTATATTGCGACGCCTCTCACCAAGGTTTGGGTTGTGTTTTGATGCAAGAGAAGCGAGCGGTGGCGTATGCGTCTCGTCAGTTGAGGATTCACGAAAGGAATTACCCAACGCACGACCTGGAGTTGGCAGCGGTCGTTTTTGCGCTGAAGATTTGGAGGCATTTCTTGTACGGATCCACGTTCCAAGTCTTCAGTGATCACAAGAGCCTCAAATATTTATTTGACCAGAAGGAGTTGAACATGAGACAGAGGCGTTGGCTAGAATTTCTGAAGGATTATGATTTTGAGCTACTGTACCACCCTGGGAAAGCTAACGTGGTAGCGGACGCTCTAAGCAGAAAGGTGGTGCATGTGTCGTCCATGATGGTGCGCGAGTTGAGCTTAGTAGAGAGTTTCAGAAATCTAAGGTTACAGTTTGAGTTAGAACCGAACAGTATCAAGTGCTGTAACCTTAGAATATCAAGTGATGTATTTGACCGTATCTGGATGAAGCAACGTGAGGATGAAGAGTTGGTGAAGATCTTTAGCACGCTCGGTTCAGATAAAGCTAAGGAATTCAATGCTGGGACGGACGGTATGCTACGCTACCTTGGTAGAACGTGCATTCCTAATGATGGAGAGCTGAAGCGGATTATTTTAGAAGAGGCACATCATAGTCGTCTTAGCATACATCCCGGAATGACTAAGATGTACCAAGATCTTAGGCGTTCGTTCTGGTGGCCTGGAATGAAGAACGATGTCGCTCGTTTTGTGGCATCTTGTCTAACCTGTCAACGAGCGAAGGCGGAACACCAAAGACCTGGCGGCCTACTGCAGCAATTGGAAATTCCCGAATGGAAGTGGGATAGCATATCCATGGATTTCGTGACCCATCTACCACGTACGGTCAGAAATCATGACTCGATTTGGGTGATTGTGGACAGACTAACGAAGAGCGCCCACTTCCTGGCCGTGAACTTGAAGATGTCGATGACGAATCTGGCTAAGTTGTATATTAAGGAGATCGTCCGTCTGCATGGAGTGCCTTCAAACATCGTTTCTGACCGAGACACGAGATTCACATCTCGGTTTTGGCAATCTCTACAAGGTGAGTTAGGAAGCAGACTACAAATGAGTTCAGCATATCATCCACAAACGGACGGCCAGTCTGAAAGAACTATCCAAACGTTAGAAGACTTGCTGAGGACGTGCGTCCTAGATCACTTGGGCGCATGGGATGAAGTTTTGCCACTGGTGGAGTTCACGTATAACAACAGTTTCCAGGCGAGCATTGGAATGGCACCGTTTGAAGCACTTTATGGGAGAAAATGTCGAACGCCACTTTGTTGGTTCAAGGAAGGAGAGAACGTGCTCACTGGACCCGAGCTTATCCAGCAAACGACAGAGAAAGTCAAGCATATTCAGGAGAGGTTGAAGACGTCTTTGAGCAGGCAGAAATCTTATGCTGATAAGAGGAGAAGACCGTTGGAGTTCGCTGCTGGAGATCATGTGTTCCTTCGACTCAACCCAATTACTGGTGTAGGCCGAGCCGTTCGTCCAAAGAAGCTGTCTCCCAAATTCATTGGACCATACCAGATTCTGAGGAAGATCGGACCAGTAGCGTACGAGCTTGCATTGCCGCCTCAACTGTCAAACCTTCACCCAGTTTTCCACGTTTCTCAACTTCGGAAGTATATAGCGAATCCATCACATGTACTGGAATTGGAGGACGTCCAGCTTCGTCCAGACCGAACGTTGGAGCTGCATCCAGTCCGTATAGAAGATAGCCGCACCAAGTACTATAAAGGCAAGGACGTTCGTTTGGTGAAGATGGTGTGGGACGCTAGGACTGGTGATTCAACATGGGAGGTGGAGAGTGCAATGAAGGATTTGTATCCGCATTTATTTACTTGTAATTTATGAATTTTCGAGGACGAAAATTTTTGTAGTTAGGGAGAATGTAAAACCCTCTATAATTAGCAATAATAATTCTGCGTCAAATCAAATTAATTTGCACCACAATCAATGTTTAAATCCCTTTAAAAACCCACTCCCAACTCTGATTTCATCTCTGCTGTGCACGGAAAACTGAGCCAAAAATCATTTCTCTGGAAACATTAAAAACGCACCAATCTCTGCATGCACGCACGCCACGTGTCGCGGGAGAAGCTTCCAAAGCAGGGTTCGGTGTGCAGGTGGCAGGCTGGGAGACGCTCGTCCGTTTTGACGTGGAAATCCACAAAATCTGAGTTTTGAGAAACTCTCTCTCTCACTTGCACGCACTCTTCGTCTTCCCCAGAACCTAAAACCTCCATTTTTCTCCAACTTCTCTCTAAGAACCTTCATCTTCTCTTTACCATTACTCACTCCTTTCAACTCCAATCAACTTTCTGAAACCGTAGAAACGTTCACGGGCCAGTAAGCTTCAATTTGAGCCGAACCTCTTTTGATCCTGTAACCGGTAAGTTTCCCAACCATATCCTAGTTCTGGAGTTACTACGAACGCTGTTTCAGTTGCATGCAAGGATAAAATCTGAGTTTCTGAGTTTTCTTTGGTTAGACTTAGTTAAGGAGCGTAAGGAAGAGCTTAGCGGGTAGAAAGTCATAGTTGGGCAGATTCAAGATATACTGTTAAACGTTCACTGCTAACCAGGTAAGGGAAGCTTATATGTTTAATTTATACGGTATGTTATATGCTTTGGTTTGCATGTGTGATACATCTGAAGATTTAGCTGTTATGAAAGTTTACTGAGATCTGATATGGTTTCTGGTTTGCTTTATCTGTCATGAACGATCACTGGTTGTATGGAATATATATGTTGTTGATGGTTTGAAATGCATGTTGATTTGATTATGTATGAATGAAGAATGGATATTGTATATTGAGAATGATTTAAATGTTGAGATCTATATGATGATGATGTTTAAGGTAAATTAAATCTGGAGTGAAAGTTATAAAAGTTTATAAATTTGAAATCTGGAAAATTTCGTTAAGGTTGAAAAATCTGAAACTTTAAATCTTTCCTTTGATAAATGACGCTCGTCACTGTACGGTCTTTTACCGTTCGGTTTCCCTGCAAAAGACTTAGAATTGAATTCTTTCATTTGGGAAGAATTCGGTGTGAGAGCGAGCGTTTTTATTGAGTTACTATGTTGAGCGTTCGGCTCAACATAGAGTGTCGTATGCCTTAACTTAAACAATGCTGAAATAAGAACGTTCGGCCTTATGTCGAACGTTCGTCCTTAATAGCGTTCGACCTCATGTCGAACGGTCGTCCTAAAGAGCGCTCGGTTTGATATTGAGCGTTCGTTCTAAAGAGAGCTCGGTTCCATATTGAGCGTCGTCCTAAAGAACGCTCGGCCTTTTTGCCAAGCGTTCGTCACGATTTGTGCTCGGTCATATACCGAACGTCCGCTTTAATAAAGAGTTCGGTCTTAAACCGAACGTTCAATATTATTCCCTGACGAACGTAAATAGCATTCGTTCAAGTATTTGAATATCCACATTCTTACGTTCGTTCTAATACTAGTCTCGGTCTTCCATGTGCAAATTCCTTCAAAGAAAATTTCTAAGTATTATTATCCATCCTGCATATATATTGAATCTGGTTCAAGATCTTTATTATAAAATTTTCTAAGTATCAGTACTCCTTCAAAATTGAGTCGTTTCATTTAACTGACCCAACAGAAAGTCACGTTCGTCCATCCAGTACTTATTTTAGACGTTCGTCCTAATTCTTCAAAGGACTGAACGTTCGTTATTTTATGCTCTTAAAGTTAAATATGAGAATGATGATAAATTATAAGATCTTACCTTGCGAACACTATATTGAGTGATTCTGTGAGTATGAAATTTGAACGAGCGTTCCATGGAGGGACGTCTCCTATATATATTGGAATATTAAATTTGGTAAAGTATGACTGTGGATAAGCTAAGCCAGGCTTGGTCCATCCTGATATTCCGTGATGCTCAACTTCACGTAGAAGGGGGTAGTCATGTGTGGGAATGGCAGGAGGTCTTCGTATCTCTCACTTAGCAGGGGCGAAGGATTAACCTCAAGTGGAAGCTGATTAGGTATATCCCGGCTACTACACCACTTGGGTGTGAGGACGCTTGTAGCTACACAGATCATACAGTCCGGACGGTCGTCTTAAATATATGTATATATAGTCATATAATGTTACATGAGTGATTGCGTGGAATGATATGTTTATTGAATATGTTGTTGTATAATTTAAATTATATAAGCTTACCCTTTCGTTTCCTTGTGTTGTCGCCTTGTATATGTACGTTCGTCCTGTCTTTGCAATGATCATCCGTGTGGATGTGAGCAGATGGAGGTGCGTCACTTGAAGAAGTGTTAGAAGAAGAAATTTTGGAAGACGCTAACCTGGTGGAGGTAGAAGTTAAAGCAGAGCCTTAGAGCGCTCGCGAGTGTTGGTAGTTAGTTTTATTTATGTTATTTGTGAACGTTCGGTCATAGTTTTGTAAGACCGTTCGTCCCTGAACTCTTGCTTGTTTAAGCGTTCGTTATTTCTTTATGTTTATGCCGTTCGGCAATTAGACGCTAGTTCAGATTTGTAAGACTGCACTGTTTTATATGATTAATGTAATTAATTCTGATTATGGTAAATTACTATATGTTGGGATGTTACATATTTAAATTATATTTTTTAAATATTTGTGGATATTTGCGGGTATCTACGTGTCAGACCCCATTTAAAATGCACTCAAAACCCCAAGTAGTGGGATCCATGTGCCAAGAAGAGAGTGAGTGTCTCAGTTAGTGAAAAACAGGTGGCTGCAGGAGAATGGCCGTTCGGTTTGGGTGACGGTAGTACTTAATGCAAAATTTCAAATGTCGTGCCACTTTTCTGCATGTCTTCCTTCTTCTCCAAACTGCTGAAACCATTTTCTCCTCCTTCTCTCTAAAATCTCCACATTCTCTCTAAAAAAACCTCACATTTTCTTCTTCAGATCACCTCTCAGGCACCGTGTGAACACTCCCAGCGTCAAGAGCTTTCGTTTAAACCGATCAGTTTGTGATTCTGAGTCGGTGAGTTTCTTTCTCTTTAAGCACGTTCTTTTAGTCTCACATGCAACCCTCTATTTCTGGTCGCCTGAGTAAATCATATAATTATGAGTTTTTCTGGTCTTTCTGTTTGATTCAATACTCCTAAAATGGGATTGTCGAACGTTAGGCCTTTGGTGGTGGGGAGCTCTATTCTGCCTTGTTGAACGTTCGGTTACATATAGAGGTAAGGGAAGCTTATATAATTTGATTAATATTCTTGTTTGAACGTTGGTATGTTTGCATGATATGTTGTTTGAATTATTTGATGAGTATGAAATATGCATGTACTGCTCATTTGGATGGGTGGATGGATGACTGATATACGTTGTGAATTGAGTTGAGAGAGGACTTGATATTCAAACTGTGGTATTCTGAGTAAAGGTGGTAGTGTGGTCGAGCGTTGTTAGCGAGCGTTCGGTTATTCTTGGGAGTGCATGGTCTTACCTGATTTCTCATGCTTTAGGGATAATGTCTAAGAGTCTTTCTATAATATTATATAGGATTAGATAAACTATGACCGACGTATTCAGCGTTCAGTCTCAGTAGCGCTCGTTCCTAATAAGTACTTGGTCTTGTACCAGCGCTCGTATAATAGTGTTTGGTTTCTACAGGGCTCGATCTTAAACCAAGCGTTGGGTCTTGTTTTCTGTAATATATTATTATCGTTCTTAGAATAAGAGTATTCATTCAAACTCGATAGCGTTCGTTACTTCATAGTTTCTTATCAGTATTAGTATTTAGTGTTAAACAATGTTGGTCTTTAAAAGATGTTTGGCCTAGAGTTTTAGTACTTGGTCTAGGCTTCGTGGCGTCCGGTTTGAACTCTTAGGGGTCTGTTTATTGAAGCGGATGAGTAGTGCTTAGTCATGTTAGTTTCTAAGAAGCGTTATTCCAGTCATACTTGGGCTATGATAAGAGCGTATAATCTTATTTCATTTGAATATATGGATGATAAAGTATGAGAGAATTTGAAATGTGATATGAATGAAATAGTTTGATTATGAACGAGTATTCCAGGGAGGAATATCTCAGAAAGTAGTTATTGATTTGTAAAGTATGAATGTGGGCAAAGCTTAGCGGGCATTCATCCTGATATTCCATGATTACTCGTTCTCATGTAGAGAGGAGTAAGTCATGTGTGGGAATGACAGGATGTCCTAGTCCATAAGGTTAACTTGGATGGAACGGATCAACCTCGGGTGGCAGCTGTTGAGGGTATCTCATTTACTACATCACCCGGATGCACGAACGTCGTAGCTACACAAGATTCATACAGTCCGGACAGTCAGAGTCAAGTGGTCGTTAACTGCATGCCTTGATGTAGGAATGATGATTTGAGTGTTGTTGGTTTAAGTATGATTGTTGTATGTTGCTATTGAATAAATTCAATTACATAAGCTTACCGTGTTTATCCTTTTTGTTTGTGTTGTGCGTCCTGTCTTTGTCCTGTTGCAATGATCATCCATGTGGATGTGAGCAGAAGGAGAAGAGCTGCTGGAAGAAGTATTGGAAGATGCAACATAAGTGAAGGTCGAACCTTAGGAACGTTCGGTTTGTTGTTAGCTTTATCTTTTGTAAGACCGTTCGATAATAGTTTATTTTGTACACCGTTTGGTCTAGTGATAGCTAGCGTACGATTTTAAATTTCCTGATGTTATGTAAGGTCGTTCGGCCGTAATTGTTATCTTACTTAGTGTTGAACTGATCTGTAGTATTGTTAATATGTGATTACTCTCGTATATGGTTTTATACTATATTTTTGGGATGTTACACTACGGGTATCCGCAGGTTTTAAAATATCCACAGATATCTTTAAGCGGGTATCCGTGCAGGTAGCAAGTGAATTTTTTTTTTCGAATCGAGTTGCGGGTAAGTACTATCCGTGCTCGACTCGACCTGTTGTCATCCCGAGATTTTTTTTTTAATAAATTCTATATATTTTTTTAAGTATTTTCATTTATAAACAAATACAAGAAGTTCAAAAAAAAATTTACAAAATATTATATTTAGAATATATGAAAAATATCATTTACTTTATTTCAGAATATATATATATATATATATATATATATATATATATATATATATATATATATATATATATATATATATATATATATATATATATATATCCATCAATAAGCCATGATAACTACTTTGAATAACATTTTTTTCTATCTCCTCATGACTATTAGGTATTGACCTTTTATCATAAAGCTGACTGTATCATGCACCTTTTGTGGACGTAGAAAGAGTAAAATAATAAATATTATAATAATAGATTAAACATAATACCGCACACGAATTTGCATCTAAGTTATGTTAAAAAGAAATTAGAGAAATGTTAAAAGAAATGAGAAAAATGATATCTATATATAACGGTACAGATTGTATTGCGTATGCACCTCAACGCATCCAAATCGAATTGTATTTAATATTGTATAGAAAATATTAATAAAAGAGATAGGAGTAGCGTGGAAGAGAAAAGAAAGTGTTAAAAAATTTATAATATTTAAGATGTTAAAAGAATATATAGAGAGAGATAATCATTTGTGTGATATGAGTCAAACTTACATATCTCTTCTGTTAAAATCTCTCATTTATGTTTCAAATACTTAGATGCATATCTTTAGTTATAAACAATAATATTAATATTAATATTATAATATATATATATATATATATAATATTTATAAAAATTCAAAATTAAAAAAATTAGCCTAATTAAACCTTGAGAATACTAATAATATATAGAGAAATGAAATAGTAAATGTATCTAACATCCGGACGACATTAGATTATAGGGAGTGGCTGGATGGTCTAAATGAAATAAAACATATTTGCTCGACTCGATCCGTTGTTAACTATATACATCTACAGTGAAACTCAATGTCAAAAGTATATATCTAGATAATTGAGTTTAGTGTCAACTATTTGTGTGAATATATATAGGTTATTGTATTTTATACATACTTAGATTATAATTGATATGATTTAAACATTTTAGAATAATTCATTTTGCATGCTAGCTTACCTTGTCGTTTCTTTTGTGTTTTTTATGTTTTGTTTGTTTCTTTTACATGATCACTTTATTTGGTAACGTTGGGGGAATAGTCTTCGTTAACATATAGTTATATGGTATAAAAATTTTCAAAAACTCGAACTTATTTTTAGTTCTTTTATATTTATTTATTATTATGGTTATTTATTTTTAAAATAACAATATTAATGATATATATATATATATATATATATATATATATATATATATAGAGAGAGAGAGAGAGGGGGTTTGCTAAGTATGTAAGCTCTTTTTTTCGTTGGTATATTTTAGCAAAGTGTATCAAGTTTCAATAGACAAAAAAATTCTCATTTATAAAAAAAACATACTTTAAACACAAGGGTATTTTAATAATTTTTATTTTTAATTTAAAATAAAAAAAATAAAAAAATGAGAAACACTCACCTAACCTTAACCCACCTCCCTCCCTTATCCAATTTGTTTCTCTCTCATCTTCATCCTCACTCTCACCCACATAAGGTCATCTACCACACCGCAATTTGTTGCTCTTACTGTTTGTCACTTTAATAACAAAATAATTGATCGTGTTGATGTTAATTTTTTATTAGAGGGTCATGTTATATCTTTTCCCTTCTCATTATTATTAAATTTCGTTTTTAATTTTAGAAGCAATAGTTTATCTTCAGGAAAGTTTGACTATTATGACTATTATGTGGCCACCTTATCTGTGACTTCCTTTATTTGATGATATTACAACCAAAAACCACATAATGCCATTAAAACAACACCTTAGTTGTCCTTTGTAGGTTTGAAACTTGCAGAAAAAGAAACACAAGTTCGTGTGACGTAATTCAAACAAAAGTCCAAATTTCAATTTGATAAGATATGAAATATTTTGGGAAGTTAGATGAAATAGATAACATCTAATCAGAATTTGGTAGCACAATAGCAAAGGACACATGTCTTCATGTCGCTATAATTCAGACCAACAAATGTTGTCTTTACAAAATATTACAGCACAAAAAGAATAATTGCTTTAGAGTTCCATAGGCATATGTAACGAAAACATAAACTTTAATTGTTATCCAATCTTAAAAGCTAACATATTTGACATACATGATGATTGTGATGAATGTTTGACATACATGGATGATTGTGATTAATGAAGGTATAATAAAAAAAATAACTATCATTTATTCTTTATGTAAATAAGTGCATGATAAATAACGATATTATGAGAATAATGTAGGAATGACAGCGAGAAGGTTAAGGCTGGAGTGAGAGAGAAAGAGTTGAGAGAAATGAGCGATGAGAGAGGTGAGTAAAGGTTTGAGTTTTTTCTTTTAATTTTTGAAAATAAAAATTATTTAAATATCATTGACCTTAAAACTTAATATCTATAATATATGAAGATTCTTTTATCTACTAAAACTTGATAAACTTTGCTAAAATGTACTAACTAAAAAAAACTTACTTACATTAGCAAACCTATCTATCTATATATATATATATATATATATATATATATATATATATATATATATATATATATATATATATTAAGACAATATGATTTCTTACTATTAACACATAAGATATAAAAAATTGCAAATATTATACATTTATCATATCATTGTGAATTTTAATTATATTTCAAGCTAAAATTACGTACATAATACATAATATCAGGTCAACTCAAATTTCAGCCATTAGCTTCCATTTATTCTGTTAATTTCTTAAGTGAAAACAAAAAATTCATAAATGAATATGAATTACATTGGTTTTTTTTATTAAATTTTCTAAGAATTATTACTTCCAACTTATAATAATATAGTTTAATTCAAAAAGCCTTATACATAAAAAGAAATATCAAACAACATTCATTTCTCTCATTATTTACAATTAATAATTTATTAAATGTTACTAGATAATAATTTAGTTATTCCTTTACAAAATTATAAATCCATTTTAATAACATACCTACATACTATATACAATTATAACATTCACATCTACCTATACTTATAAACTCATTTATACATATATATTATCTTTCAAATATATTATTATTAAAAAAAACACATATAAGCAACAAAAAGCATGTGCGTATGCGGGGTCAGAAGACTAGTTGTTTATAAATTGCATTTTCCATTTATTTATCATAAAAGTCAATATGCCTAATTTATTTTCTCTAATTCAATTGTCCGGCTTTGCAAAACCTGTCTGGTGGACGAAGTAGATCCAACAGATACCAAACAAACCATAGTATTTGAGACAATTTTTTTCACACTCATTTTTAACATTATTTTTCATTACATTCTTTTTTTTTCTTTACAAGTATAATTTTTTTTATTACAATATGCATGAAATAAGTATAATGTATGTCAAAATATCGTTATTTCCCTTCTTTTTGTCACATTCTGTCAATGTGCATAACAGGGTTACAGCAGCTGTCATCAAACACAATAGGTCGCCAATTGCCAAACAACAAACAAAAATAAATCACATTTTAGTTTTCAATTAAACTCAACTCACTTTTTATCTATTAGTATTGGTAACCATTGAATATATAATCTAGTGTCTCAATTTAATATAGTTATACATAAAGAAATTGTTGAATAGATTATTATATGTAAAATTATATTAATGTACTCACTAACATAGTCATTCTCTTATAAATTATCAATATATATATATAATACATTTTTTATTTTATATATAATACTTAGTGTTTATCTGCTAACATTTTTTACAAACAAAAAATAGTTTATATCCAATTTAATCTGGCGAATGAATGCAGTGTAAAAGCAGAACCACAGAAAAAACCAAATAAACAGATAACATAGAATATGAAGATTCAGATCCATAATTTAGACACCTAGTATTTATTCTAGTAGTTGTACGTACTTGTCCAGAAAAGAAAAGAAAAACAAAAATGGGTATTTAAGAAAAATACTAATTTTATTAAAAACACAAAAATTATTCAATATAAAACCCTCAAACATATCGATCAGCATTCAACATTGTTGGAGATGTTCTGGCATTGGCAACAGTAGAGAAGAGAAAGAAGAAGAGTTAGAACTGCAGATATGGCCGAAGGAAGCGAAGGAGAGAAAAACAGAACCATGAAACGGATTCTTCTCATAATAAACTGTCTCTTACTCGCCGTCGGAACCGCCGGCGGCCCCCTCGTTATGCGTCTCTACTTCCTCCGTGGCGGCAACCGTGTCTGGCTTTCCAGCTTCCTCGAAACAGCCGGCTTCCCCTTCATGCTACTCCCCCTCGCCGTCTCTTACTTACGCCGCCGCGCAGCGGCGGTAGCGGCGGGGACCGCTAAACCCAGTCCGGTCTCGATGAAACCCCCTCTCCTCGCGGCCTCCGTCTTCATCGGAGTCCTCACCGGCCTCGACGACTATCTCTACGCCTACGGCGTGGCGCGCCTCCCCGTGTCCACGTCATCACTCATCATCGCCACACAACTCGGCTTCACCGCCCTGTTCGCGTTCCTGCTGGTGCGCCAGAAGTTCACCTCGTACTCCGTGAACGCAGTAGTTTTGCTTACCGTCGGCGCCGGCGTTCTGGCGCTCCACAGCAGCGGAGACCGCCCCCCCGGCGAGTCCGTGAAGGCCTACGTGATGGGGTTCGTGATGACAGTAATCGCTGCAGCATTGTACGGCTTCGTGTTACCCATGGTGGAGTTGGTGTACAAAAAAACCAAACAACCCATTACCTATTCCCTTGTCATGGAGATTCAGTTCGTGATGTGCTTCTCCGCCACTCTCTTTTGCCTCATCGGCATGATCATTAACAACGACTTTAAGGTATACTTAACAACGTATTAGCCGTAAAAATAGTTAATTTTGTTATTAATCATCTGAATTTATGGCAGGTGATTCCGAGAGAAGCTAAAACATTCAAGCACGGGGAAGTTAATTATTACGTTGTGTTGGTGGGGAGTGCAATTATATGGCAAGCTTTTTTCTTGGGAGCTATTGGGGTTATTTTCTGTGCGTCGTCTTTGTTTTCTGGTATTTTGATTGCGGTGCTGCTACCCGTAACGGAAGTGTTGGCGGTTATTTTCTACAAAGAGAAGTTTCAAGCTGAGAAGGGTGTTTCTCTGTTTCTGTCGCTCTGGGGCATGGTGTCTTACTTCTATGGGGAGATTAAACATGAGAAGAAGATGAAGAAAAAGAAGAGCAGCGACATGGAAGCAACAGAGATGCCTGAAATGGGAGTGATTGAAAAATGAGAATGTACTGTTTATGTTATTGGTTGTTGTGAAATCTCGGAGAACATTATGGTAGTATAGATTTTTCTACTATGTTTGGTTGTGGTGTTGTTCATAAAAAGTATGGTCACATATACGGCAATACTAGATAAGAATCTATGTATTCGAATTCCAAGTATGCCGACGGACATACTCACATCAATTATTGTTTATACAGAGCATGGAATTCTATTACACGATTTGTCTTTAAAAAATATTTCAGAAAATAGAAAAAAAATATTTAAACTGATAGATCTCTTGACTGATGAAATGTAACACTATATTAGCAATTTTTTATTCAACCAGACTTTAACGTCCCTACTCCATCAACCCATTTATTCCTGCTCAAAAGTTTCATTCGAATCAATTTGACTATCTTTATAGTAAAAGTTAAGGTATGATGTTTTACTATAATATATATATATAATGGTTGATTATTGTACTTTTTGATTTGGATCCGACTTTAGCTTATCAATAAATTAAGATTAATATCAAAATAACTATCGTCACCGAGCTAAGAAAAGTCATCGTGCTTTTTTGTCCGTAGGTTAATGAAAAAGGTGATGATATGATAAAATCACGCGTCGTATATATTTGACATTCTTAAACTCTTCAGTGGTCTTCAGTGGTCTTTTTGCAGTTGCTTTTTCTTAAAGAAAATATCTTTCCTTATGATTAGATCATCTACAAAGAAATTATAATAGCTGTACTTGATCGACTTAAGGTTAGGTAAGTAAAATTTTTGTTTTAGGTCTTCAAGAATAAAAAACTCCAAACAAAAATTAATACTAATATGTTTCTTTTAAATTAATTGTAAATTATGTTTGAGATAAAAACTTAATTAAATTATTATGAATAATTGTTAATTTTTTTATCTAGAAAAGTATATTTAATGAGTTAATAACATTTTTTTTCGATAAATCATAATTTTGTTTAGAAAACAAAAATAATTTGTTATTACCATTTTAGCCATACTATATTAAATAAAATTAATTATAACAATCTAATAGATAATTTTATATAAAAAAAACATTCTAACAAAAAAATTTGAATAAAATTATTTTATTAGTAAATAAAAAAAATAATCTTAATTTAGATTTAGACCCTCACAAATTGTCATACTACTATAACACTTTAAGGGTGTGTTTAGTTGAAGGTAATTGGGAGAGAGTGATTGGGGGAGAGTGATTGAGTGGATTTGAGGGGATTTGAGGGTGATTTTTTTGTGTGTTTATTTGAGTGGATTTGAAGGTAATTGAGAGTGAATTTAGGGGTAAAGTTTGTGAAAATTAGTGTAGTATTTTATTGATATGACAGTTTTAAAAAATTTGTTTAATTGGTAGAAATTAAAGATTACCGAAATGTCCCTAGGTATTAAGGTGATATAAAATTATATTTGTTTATGTTATATTTATTTGTAAAAATCTTTATTAAGAGAAAAAAAATAAAAATAATTATTAAAAATAATTTATAAAAATTAATTCAATAATAATTTAGTAAAATGAATTATTCACTTAATCCTAATAAATGAAGTATTAATTAATAATAGCATCCTAATAAATGAAATATTAATTAATAATAGCAGGCATTTAAAATATAAAATAAAACTTATTATTTTTTATTACCTTTTCAATGTTGGTAAAAAAACTAGGCAGGTGGCATAACAAAGTCATGCAAACAACAATTTTTCTCCATCTGTGTTCTTCATCATTTTGTTTTAATGGTTTCCAAACAATGATCCAGAAACCTCAAAACATATACCATCATTTAACATCTTCTCCTTTCTGGCCACCCTTTGTCGTGGGTCATGATGATGGGCCACGCGGTTGCCGCACGCTGCAGCTAGAAGCTCGCAGTCAGAAGCCCCTGAAGCTGGTCGCTCGAGGACCTTGTGTTTGCCATCTTCATCTTCACTCGCAATGGTGTTGTGGCTTTCGGCGTGAGAGCTGATGAGACATTACGCATGGTGATGATGGGGTGTTTCTCTTTGGAGTAAGGTGTGACGGTGACATGGTTTTGAAGGAGGGAGAGAAGGAGGTAAGGTGACGTGGAACGTGGTGCTGAAAAGGTGGAGAGGAATTTTCACAGTGGTGGAGCGTGAGGGAAAGGTGAGACTGGTAGGTGGTGGAGAGGGGTGATTCTGGGTGAACCGAGTTGAATCGAATACATAAAATTTGGTATCAAGATTACAAGTATTACTTTGGATTTGGCTTGGTCATTTCAGAAATGGCAAAGGTTAAATATGACATTTTGAAATAATTCCTTCCAAATCCGAGCACTTCCGCGGGTTAGAAAAAGGAACGTATCTCGCAATTCTTCGCTCTCTCTTCTTCGCATATCTGCTAAAGTGAACACGAGAGATCTCGCAAATCAGTCATGGCCATTCTTCGTGAACAGGAAAATCACTTCATGTGAACACACCCTAAAAGACAAAAGAATATGTTAGGATTTAATTGGATATTCGAAAATAGTTTTTGTCATAGTAATAAATTTAAATTAACAAATACGGGTTTATAAAGTTTTTTTATAATTATAATTTTTTTTATTTGACAAAAATCATTATGTTTTCATTTAACAAGAATAACTTCAAAAATATCTTTTTAATTCATTTTTCTATCATTACTATGTTGTTATTATCATATACAAAGTTTATGTAAGATTTGAACTAAATAAAGCAAGTTTATGTTGATTTAGATATGCACCAATTTATATGAATTTGAAGGCATTAGGGTATATATAAGTAATGCTATAACTTTGGACTATTTCATTAGCATGAAAAGTTTCCATTCCCTTTTTGCATGATTGTTTCCTCGTATTGTCCCATCATCACACACACACACACATTTATACTTCTAAGGAGCATTAAAAAAAACAGTCAACTAAAGACTTTGCTAGTAACTCAAACAACTAGATTTAATGCAAAATCTTCCATTGGTCCACAACTCAAAATCCTATAATTTAAACCATTTTCACCTCTATTTCTTCACAATGAGTTACATTACATAATACCATTGCAAAATAAAAGAAAAGAAAAAATAAATGCATCTATTGTGTTCAAAAGTAATAACACTACGACACATTTTTACATTAATTTAATACAGATTATAAGGATAAAATTATCAAAAAAGTGTAAACTTTTGTATTGTTTAAAGAAAGAAAAAAATAAAAAATAAATAAGAATAATATCAAATAAATATAAAATATTTAAGTGTAACTAAAAAACTATTCATTATCCACATCACTAATCAAAACAAACACACCATATTAAATATATTAATTATTAAATAAGTTCAACTTTAATATGAATTAAATTTATTTTTTATTACTCATAAATAACATACTCTTGCTTACATGAAAACAATGTTTTATAAAAAAATAAAATATCATAATCTTAAACGTGGATACGAAGAGAAATAATAAGATTATAACTATGACTTAAATGTTTTCTATGGTATAAATAAGATTTATTATTTATAGTAGCATATCCCTTCAATCTTTTATGAATATGAATATAAAATATTCAATGAGTATTAAGTAAATATTTTTTTTTTAAAGAATACTAATTATATTTATAAAATTAATATGATGAATTTATATTTTAATTGAAATAATATTTAATTTTATTAAAAAACGAAAGACTCAGTAAACTTTGTTGGTTAAAAATAATATTATTAGAGATGTTTATAATGAATTGCATGAAAAGAATAAAAAATAAAATATCAATCAAAATCCATTTTTTTAAACTTTTATATTAATTAAGTGATCTAGTTTAATGTCAGAAAACTAATAATAAAACAATTTATTATATTTAAACATAATTTTAAATAAGGGTTAAATATGTTTTTAGTCCCTAAACTATTGACCGTTTCTGATTTTCGTCCCTCTTCCAAACTAAGGTACGATTTGGTCCTCAATCTTTAAAAAACGTTCGTTTTAGTCGAAAAAACGAACGTTTTGAGGACTAAAACGAGGACTAAAAACAAAATTTTGAGGACTAAAACGAACGTTTTTCTAAATAATGAGGACCAAATCGTACCTTACTTTGGAAGAGGGACGAAAACCAGAAACGGCCAATAGTTTAGGGACTAAAAACATATTTAACCCTTTAAATAATAAATATAAGATTTTTGGCATTAAGTATATTTCATTTGTTTTGTAATTAAAGAATACATTTCTATTTATTAAAAGTACACTAGCTATCTGTATTTTCATTTTTAACTATGAAATTAAGTATTTTGTTTATAATTATGAGAACAAATAAAACTATGAACACATGATAATAATCATTAAAATATTTATAACATATTTATTCCATAAATTTCATTAAAAATGTTTCACTTCGGTTAATAAAACAGTTTTAACAATAAACATTTTTAAAATCAATGTATCCTGAGGACAAAAACATTATTTTGGTTTAACATTTATATTAAATGGAAAGGAAAAGGAAATTACTTGGGCAAACCCATCGATTCCTATAGAACGAATCAGCACCGTCCGTTCATCTGCCCGGTGATGGCGAACCACCCCCTCTCCGCCGGAGTCAGACGGTACGCGCAACCCCTTCTTCGCTCTCAGCTTTCCTCATTACCATTTACCTTCTAAACACGGAAAATTTCACTGCATCAGTTTTGTGGTCGGGACACGAACTCTTTGTAGCACAGTTGCTTCACGCGCTTCGACGTTGCACGTGTCGTTCTTGCGCAAGCTCAAATCCCCAAAGCAGAATCCATTGCCGGTGCTTCAAAATTGGGTGGACGAAGGCAACGATGTTTCACCCTCCCAGTTCAGAAGCATCGCCAGAACCCTAGTCAAATCGAAGCGCTACCACCACGCCCTTGAGGTTCGATTTTCTTCTGCCGTTTATTGCTTCCAATTTTGTTCATCGCTTTGGGCACCCGATTTTGAGAATATAGCTAGATTTAAATTAGTCTAAGTTATTAAGTTTCTTATAGTAATAGTAAAACAAATATGCTTGAAGTTATACAATAGGTTCATATGAAGAGAAGCAAGTTTGAACAGCAACAGATGGAAGACTTGGTTTTCATCTAGTATAGCAAAACTCTTAACACAACAATTTGACGTTCTTGATGTGAATGGTCCCATTCTAATAAATGACATTGTTTACGGTTATTATGAGTGACCGGTTGCAGAAATGGGTGGAACGGAGACACTGATAAAGAGGAGCTGGGTTTTTGTGAAAATACTTTTGTCTTGGGAAGTTTTTGCTCACATAATTGGGGCTAGGGAGGGTACAACCTTTACTAAACTTCAAACAAAATTGAAGAGAGCAACTTCGAGGCATTGAAGCTCTAGGGCAGGGGATATTATTGAAGATGGAGCGGAAAAAAGGGGCGCAAAATGTAGAAGTGGAGAGAAATGAAAAGAAAGAGGATGAGATATGACTATATTATTGATGATAGCAATAATCTTTAAGAAAGCTCAAGATATATTGGAGATGATGAGTTTGATTGAAAAATAAGGATAATTCTTGCTTATATTTGTTTTTAGGCATCGAATCTATAGGTTATGCCTTAGAGGCCTAAACTTATTTAGCAATTGATTTGGTGCTGCATTCTTTATTTGTCATGCCTCTTGTTGTATTGACTTATTGTTTTTATAATGCCATAGGTTAACTATGATTGTGCCTTTTAAATAATGCGTTTTGAGAATTAGGGGTGAGAATGTCTTAAAGTGCATTAGTCTGCATATAGTATAAATTGTTTGCATTAAGTCTTCTATTTTTGCATTGACTGCTCTGCATTCCACTGTACCATTACTGCTTTTGGGCCAGCCACTTTGCTCCACTTTCAAGGATTTACTGTGCAAGGCATTTCATAACCGACATTTTCCGATAAGGGATTCTTTCATTCTGTGGCAAGCATGTCGTTACAATGCAATTAGGTTTTGAGACAGTGTATAGTAAATTAGATTAGCAATTGAAATTTGTCAATTATTGTTTTACAGTTATTTAAGTGGATAGAAAATCAGAAGAATTTCCGTATGATCCCAGTTGATCATGCTATGAAATTGGAGTTAATCATTGAAAATTATGGTTTAATGGAAGCTGAAGAATATTTTATGAATCTACCCGACTCGGCTACAAAGAAGGCGGCTTGTCTCACACTTCTTTGTGGATATGTAAGATATAGGGATACTACTAAGGCTGAGGCTTTAATGGTGAAGCTCTATGAGTTGGGGCTAGTGGTGAGTCCTCACCTTTTTAATGAGATGATGAAGCTGTATCTAGTGACCTGTGAGTACAGGAAGGTGCCCCTTGTTATCCAGCAAATGAAGCGGAATAAAATACCCTGCAACGTTCTCTCCTACAATCTTTGGATGAATGCCTATAGTGAGGAAGAAGGATATGGGATTGCAACAGTAGAGGCAGTTTTTAGACAAATGCAAAATGACAAGAACGTTGAAGTGGGATGGAGTAGTCTTGCTACATTGGCCAATGTTTACAAGAAAGCAGGGCAACCTAAGAAAGCCATTCTGGTTCTCAAAGATGCTGAAAAGAAACTGACTACCTGTAATCACTTCGGTTACTTCTTCCTCATAACACTATATGCTTCTTTGAAGGATAAGGAGGGAGTCTTGCGGTTATGGGAAGCTAGTAAGGCAGTTGATAAAAGAATCAGTTGTGCTAACTACATTTGCATACTAACATCCTTGGTGAAGCTCGGGGACATTCTGCAAGCCGAGAGAGTCTTCTCAGAATGGGAATCTAATTGTCAGAAGTATGATATCAGAGTCTCTAATGTTCTTTTGGGTGCATATGTGAGGGATGGATTAATGGAAGAAGCTGAATCATTACATCTCCACACGTTGCAAAAGGGTGGCTGTCCAAACTATAAGACAATGGAAATTCTTGTAGAAGGATACGTGAATAGGAAAAAAATAGACGAGGCTTTTATTGCAATGAAAAAAGCTTTGGCTATGACAAAAAATTGTCATTGGAGGCCACCACATGAACTTGTGCTGGCCATTGCGGAGATTTTGGAGAAAGATGGGAATCTTGAATATGCAAACAATTATATTACATATATCAATAATTTTGGTCTTGCTAGTTTACCATTGTATAAAATATTGCTAAGAATGCACATTTATGCCAACAAACCACCTTTACATATCCTTAAAATGATGGATGAAGATAAGATTGAGATGGATGATGAGACACGTTCCATTGTTAAAGCTTTCACTTTGTAGGTAACATCTGCTCCATTACGTTTTCCTGATTGCTTGTTACAAGTTGAGCAGTTTTCCCTCCTAAGAATAATTCTTGTTTTGTGAATGTGTTCAGGCTGAAAAGTTTGGAGGTGAAGCAGTAACCTGGAAGTTGATTTCATTCTTGGTAATCCTTTCCTTAGTAAACAAGTTTAACTTTTTCGTACCTAAGAAGATAAGACCATTTTTTAATCAGTCAAAGAAACTAACATGTGTTCTTTTTTAATACAGCTGCTTACTAGATACCCAACATCTTTAGTTATATATTTTTGTAAGTTCCACAAGTAGCAAGCTTTTTCATAATCACATTGATGTTCAATTCCCATAATTTTCGAACTTGTTGAAATATAATTTTCGTAATTATAGAACAGTAGTTTCAGTATGGCATGACTGAGGTCCATTTCTTTATACTTTGAAGAAAAAGCCTTTCATAATGGCTTTTTTTTCACCATTTATTGTGTTTTTAGTAGAAAAGCACAAAATTTTTTGAGAAGTTTTTAACCAGATTGCAAAAACCACTCTTGTCTGTAGCTAGTCATTGATGTTGGGATGACTAAAAAATACTGATGCAATTGCACTATCATGTTAACTTTAATCAAAATAAATTCTCAATTAAAATTAAAAACTCTTGGACTTATGATTGATATGTTACGTAAATTTAAGACCATGTTAACTTGCTATAATGTAAAAATCATTATTTTTACTTGATTAAAAAGTAAAAGACATAGATAAAAATAAATTACAGCAATAATAAAAAGAACAAACAAATTTATTCCTTAACTTCCCTAATGTGTTTTCTTAGGCCTCTTTATATAGAAATTGGATTGGGCTTTCTTTCATGTTTCTATGTTGTTATAATCTTTTTTATGATAACCTAATCTCCTTCCATTATCTTCTAAATAATACAATATCTTTAAGATATATTTGATTGTTGTGGAGATTTAAAAATATTTGAGAAAATATTTGTTAGATTAAAAAAGATTTGACAAATATTATCTTTTGATATTTATTGATAGTTAAATAAGGTAATTATTTAACAATATCAAATAAAATATCTTAAGATATATATTTTCCAAATTATCTTTAATCATAAACATTTATCAATTATCAAATCCCTTTTAGAAGAAAAAATAGAGAAAACTGTAAGATCCAAATTTTGTTGTTTGTTCTCTCTTCTTGGCTTAACCAAATTTCTTCACTTTTTCATGTTATGCTTGGATAGACTCCTTGTAGTCTTGATTATTTGCTATTCTTGGATTTATCTTTAAAGTGTCATGAAATTTTAACCAATTTATTTTCACAACTCAATGAGCTCAACTTAGTTGGAGCTGCACTAACACACTTTAAAATATTCAAAGAGTATTTATGCAACTAAAAAACTATTTTTAACATGTTTTTTATCTCATCCTAAATAAACTCAATTATAACAAATCCTAATTAAAATATTCTATTAGAGTACAAAATTCAATTAAGAATCCAATATTAAAGGCCAAATAAAGGTATAAATATGCACTCATCATTTATACATCTACTCTAAGATTTAGTCTAGATTTAGTATTCTTTATCAGATTTCATTCTTTTGTTTGTATTTAGTTGATGTCCTTTACATGGCTTATGGTTTGAAAATTGTGTTTATATCTTGATTGATGAAGAGTACCTAATAGGTTTTCCATCTAGGAATACAGCAAAACTTTAGTAGTTTTTTGAAAAACCCTTATTCTTAATGCAAGTTGTTTGGTTTCGCCATTCAAGAGATTTACAATTTAATTTAAAAACTTGTGCTTTCTCACGAAGGCATTAGGTTTGGATGTATTATGGATTGATGCTAAAGTGAACTGTAAACTTGTTAGAACTGGTTTACTGCACAGGGAAAGGGTTTGGTAAGATTAAACAATAACATGTTATTACCATGGTCAATTCGTGTTTTGCTACTTGCCACATGTTTTACAAAATACCTTTATAACCTTTACATCATCATTTTTGCTTATTGATCTATTTCTTTATTTAAATTCTAGCAAATCAATTGAAATCATATTTCTCATGACTGTAGTTAGTGAACGGTGTGTGCGAGTCTCCATGGAGATTATCGCTTACTTATTGAATATTACTGTGCTAATTGGTATGCTTGCCAATCATAGTGGTTTTATAGGGTTCTACCGTATGATTGAAATGTTAAATTTTTATTATATGCGTACGGTATTAATAATTATATGGCAAACAACCAATATTTGCTACACCAATTGTTTTTATCTTACCATTCCAGATTGCACCAACTGTATAAAGATACAAGGCCAGTCATGGTGTAGATATTTGTTTCTACCGTTATGTTGATCACATTTTTTTCTCGAGTTTTCTGCCTGCAATCCATTTCTCCTATTTCTATATTTATGAATATGTTGGAATTCTTACATCGACTAAAACTAAGGTCAATTTAAAATTATAAGTTGGTAAAAACCTTATTTTATAAACTTGTTTTGTAGGGTTAACTCAGGCTTAAAGTTCACTTTCAGTCACTAATTCTTCTTTTGCCATCGTATTCCTCTCTTTTTGACTTCCGAATTAAAATCCAAACACTTGCAGTTCTCTCATTCTTGTGTCTATATAGATATTATTTAGTTATTTGTTATAAACCAATCAATTAGAAGTAGCATACATCCCTAGACGTTGAGGGATCTTCTGTTGATTTCAGAAGAAAAAAAGTTATCACAACGAGGCTGAGATAAGTGTTCAAATAAATAAATTATCTAAGAGTAAACGAAAGTAGATATTGGAAGAAAAAAATGACTAAGTGTATCAACTGGTTTTATCTACAACCTTCAATCTTTTTTGTCTTAGTTTCGTTAGCGTTTTTGTATTTCTTTTTTAAAGACAACTCGTCCCGAGGACTAAAGTTGAATAACATTAATTATATCTCAAAAGTTAGTTTCTGAAATGGGATATATTGGTAATGATTTAAAAACAGTTTTTGAATTTAAGTTAGTTTTAATCTCACTCACCACGGTTGGTAGCTAATATAACCCAGTTTACCTATTAGCAAGTTGAAAAAATTTGAACTCTGCTCGATCCATTACGGGTTGGTGGGTTAAACGGATTGGTTCACTGGCTTATTTAATTATAAGTTTTTTTTAAAATAAAAAAATAAAATATTTTTTAATTCAAATATAAATAAATATTATACTAAAATGATGTTAAACTCCAAAGATAATTTAAAATAAAAAAAATATCATACAATTCAAGCATACTCCAAAAACATGTATAAAAGACGAATAAATAAGTTTTTAATATTGATAATTTTTGTATCACTTGTCCTTTTATAATATTAGAACTTTGAATAGATAAATCTACAATATTTTTCTTTCTTGAAACATTTTTTTTATCACCATCTATAATATAATAAAAAAATGTTAACTAATAATATTAAAACACAAAACAATAAATAATTAAATTAAATTAGGTAGGTTGGTGAGCCAAACTGGCTCACCACCGGTTCAACCCGGTGAGTCGGGTTCTAAGTGAGTTGGGTTCAACCCGGTGAGTCGGGTTCTAAGTAAGCCGGGTTGAAAACTAGTCTGCATAAAAAAATTACATTCTTTTAAACCCAACTTGGCTCAAACTCGTGGTGAGTTGGGTTGGCTCGTGGGTTACAACCTATTTTGACAACACTATTGAATGCCTTAATATATAAAATCATAATGAAATTCCAAAATGGTCGTTTGTGGATCTTATTTATCTCCTAATATTTATAATTGATGTCAATGTTAATTAGTAAGATATTTCATGCTTTCTACATAGGATTTTTACTAGGATTGTAAAAAATGGTCATCCGACTCGATTTGTCTTATCATAGATTAGTCACTTAGTGAGTTAATTTAAATCTACGTATAGTCCAAAATGATGTTAAAACTTTAAATACTATTCAAAATTACAAAAATATAATATAATAGTTTTTTCTGTTTAATATAATTTAATGTTTAGAATTTATGCATGAGTTGTGAGTCAATTTGGCTCATTACAGATTCAATTCGGATGAGTCGAGTTCTTAATCAGTCAAGTTCACTTTTAACCCGTGTCAAAATTTGTAACTTTTTAATCCAATACGACTCGAACCTGTAGTGGCTAAATTGACTCACGAGTTTTAACTCATTGATAGTTCTAAATTTAAATGTAAATCTCCTTTAAAAAAAATTCTAATTAGAGGGCTTACCAAACTCATGGGAAGTTGTTCATGCTTACGAGAGAGTTTTTAAATGATATTCAAATTAAATTGTAAGAAATAAAGATAATATAGAAAGAAGCAAAACTATAAAGTTTTAAATAATTATTTGAGTGACAATAATCTCACAAGAAAACAAAATAAGTTTCAGGCCGTAAATGATAGAATCTTGAAGGAGAAGTTTGGTTATAATACTAAACTATATGAGAAAAAACCAACAACCTCACTTAGAAAAAGAGTGCAAAGGTCACATATATGTATGCATGAGATATGTTAAATGTGTGAATTTCCAATTCTTATACCATATAATGAATAATGAGTTTGTTGGGGAAAAGCACAAGGGTATATATCTCTCTAATTCCTATGTCCTCTAATGAATGAGTTTGATGAGAAAACGCAAAGATTTATATACATTGGAAGTAACTTTGACATTTATATGTTACAATAATGTAATTTTTTATTTCTATTTTTTGAAATATTTGTAATTGCTTGATGGTGTTTTATGAATTATTAGTAGAAAAAAAATATTTTTTGGGTAAAACCTCAATAACAATTTAAACTTAATAAGGATACAAATGTAATTTCATTTTCTTAATGCGTAATGAATATCTAACGGGTACATGTAGTATGATACCTGAATCCGACTAGTTAATAAGTAAGTACTAAATTCTCATTACCTGTAGATCTATTACTCGCTACCTATTTCTCGCGGGTATCAACTATTCATAGCGGCGAGCATGAAATATATAACACATGCATCAGTACATTAATAAGAAGTATTTTTTATAAATACTATTCAAACAATTTAGACAATATGTCGGTAATTAAACATCGGAAATTGATCTCACACCCAAAACATTATATATATATATATGAAAAAAAGTTAAATTATAAACTCCTTTATTTACTCTATAATATACACATAAATTATATATAATTCTGAACACTACGTAGTGTAAAATAAAATACTGTACGATAAATGGCAATGGAGAAATTTGAACCATGCAAGCTTCTCTTTCTTTCTATTTCTCGTCACATTTCAATTATATTAGATTTTAGGTGGACCTAACATTTCATCTTTTAGTTTCTTTCCATATTCGGCTTTTCCCTTTCTATTCTTTTTTTTTTTCTTGAACACGACGTGGCTGAATAGGAGCTTAAAAGTTAGTCCCAAACAATATATAAATTTTAGAAAGTTCATGAAATGCACAACAATTTTAGGGAAGTGTCATATCATCAAAAGTAAAGCACACTTTAATTAAAAAAATATTTAAAACTAATTCCTCCTGAAGTATTTAAAAGATTTTAAATTCTTTAAGATGTAGAATTCTTAATAACACAAAATATACCAAATTTTCACAATTACATTTATTTTTAGAGAAGACTTGAACTTAGGATTGAAAAATATACTCACAATCAATACTAAAGACATTATCAGAATATCTTTTTCACTACATTTGTCGTACAAATCAGAAAAGAAACTCCCTGACTACAACTTCTTAAATCCAACTTGTGAATAACGTACGATTTATTTTATTTAAGCTCACTTTTATTTATTTATTTTCTCTATTTTAATTGATAATCTTTCTATTTCTTTCTAGGGTGAGTCACTCCATGGGAATATAATTTTACCTCTTTTAGGCATGTGTTGTCCATATGGATTGTTTATGCCAATTAAGGCTACTCTCAAATTTAATGATGTATTCACCAATACAATTAACATGCTCAACCCTCGATTACAATTAAGAACCATCAACTTAAGCTAAAATGTGTGGCGTTTCAATAGAAACTACATTCCACATAAAATTTTATTCGGATATTTTTTAAGAAGTGGAGAAATGTCAAATTTAGCATACATGAAAACCGTTAAAATAATATTTATGTTAATTAGTTCATCACCTACTTGTTGATAATAAAAAACTTGAATACTTAACAAAAAAAAATATATAATATTCTCTTAACTCTAGCCTTTTAAATGTATAATTGTCTGAATCAAGCTTCGAATATAAATATTATTTTATAAGAACTAAATTGGATTAAAAAAATAGTATACTCTTTTGAATATAGGATTGATGTCAATTATCTAAGTTACAGTAAATTGTACAATGTTCTGGTTTGTGATTAACCAAACAATCTTACAGTCCATATATTATAAAGTATAGCTTAATGTAGACGTTGACTGTTATTTTATCGTGAAAACATAAAACTAAATGAATATATAATAATACTAAAAATGAATATATTAATTCATCTTGGCATATGGGTTAAATATGTTTTTAGTCCCTAAACTATTAGTCGTTTTTGGTTATCGTCCCTCTTTCAAAGTAACGTACAATTTGGTTCTCATTCTTTTTGAAACGTTCGTTTTAGTCATCAAAAACTAAACACTGTTTAAAAATTTGGTCCTCATTTAGCAACAAATGAGGACTAAAACCAAAATTCCGAGGACTAAAACGAACGTTTCGAAAAAAATGAGGACCAAATTGTAAAAAAAGAGGGACGAAAACCAGAAACGACCAATAATTTAAAGACTAAAAACATATTTAACCCTTTTGTAAAATATCGTGAGTAATTAAGAAAAACGCATGAATGGAGGTGGAGCGAGTGGAGTCACGTGAGGTGTGGGCCCAAGAACAGTGGCATTAGCAGTTCCATGAACTTAGCGTGGATGCGGGCACAGCATAAGATAACCCTACGGTGAACCAAGTTAGGTTTGGTTTTTAGAAAAGAAAAAGAAGACACTTGACCACACCATACACGACACCAAGACTTCCCTTTTTCACCAAACATAACACCATCAAGATAACTCTTATTCACCTATTTCCCCCAATTCTTGGATCCAAGATTTTTAGGGTTTCTGCACCAATCTTCTTCGCCATTCTTCCTTTTCCCATTTATTCTTTCTCCAGCGCATTTTTTTTTCCGATTCTCTCTAATCTTCCAGTGGAGACCCTCCTTCGCTCTAACTAAACCTAAGAGGTTCGTTCTTTTCGCGCTAATTTTCTTGTGTCCAATTATTGCTGTTTTATTATTAGTAAGCCACGCTTGATCATTGGGAAAATGTTAATTCTCACACGCAACCAAAAAGTTTCTGGTTCTTCTCTTCCTCATTCTGGTGGCGGGGGAACGGGGGTTTTCCCTTTTCCCTTTGCCTTTCCCTTTTTGCGTGCCGTATAATAATGACGGTGTTTTCTTGAAATTGGATGTGATTGCGAATATAATACATATATATGTGTATGTATTTATCGGACGGGTTTTCGATTATTGTTGATGCTCTCTGTATTGATTGTAGAAGACTGATCAAGGTGTGAAATAGGGGTTTGCTTGCGGATGGGGTTGTTGTGATCCTGAGATTTTTGAGAGTGGTGATAGTTTGTTAACGTTAACCGATGTAATGAGGAAGAAAAGGAAAGGAAGCGAGGCTGATGCGTCTGCGGATCTGCCTGTTATTTTGTCTCCAAATCTTGGCTCTGCTTCGTCGAATTTGAAGTCCCATTATTCGCTAGAGGATTGTTCTAGGCTGAAGAAGAGGTGTTGTAAGGAGGAGGATGCTGCCACTGAGCCTGCTGCTTCCTTTAAAAGGAGGCTTGCCGGCATTGCCACTGCCCCGCCTTGTGGGACGTCTTCGTTGATCACGCCGGGGCGAGGGCTTAAGAGGAAGATTGGATGCATCGATGTTGCTACCCAGATGGGCAGGAAGAAGAAGATTGAGGATGATTATCTGACTGGTGAGACGATTGGACAAGGCAAGTTTGGGTCTGTTTGGCTGTGTCGGTCCAGGGTTAGCGGAGCAGAATATGCATGTAAGACCTTGAGGAAGGGGGAGGAGACGGTTCACCGAGAGGTTGAGATAATGCAACACTTGTCCGGTCATTCTGGGGTTGTGACACTACAAGCAGTATATGAGGAAGCTGATTGCTTTCATCTTGTAATGGAATTGTGCTCCGGGGGACGACTGATCGATCAGATGGTTAAGGATGGTCCTTATTCAGAACAGAGGGCTGCCAATGTACTCAAGGAAGTGATGTTGGTCATCAACTATTGTCATGACATGGGAGTTGTGCACAGAGATATCAAACCTGAAAATATACTGCTCACCGCATCTGGGAAAATAAAGCTTGCAGATTTTGGTTTGGCCATGAGAATTTCCGAAGGTAACATGTGAAACTTGTCTTGATTATTTAACTTCGATTCCAATCTGACTTTTGTGAAAATATATCCAGTTCAGTATCTATCAAGAAAAAAAAAATGTATAGGGCTTACGTAGATATGCTGCTGTTCCTACCACATGTTTGTTATTCCCGTTTCCGTGCATTAATCGAAGGAATTCATCATAATGAACTTTCATCTTAAAACAGACGAATTTTGAAAGCGATAGGATCCACATTGTTTGCATTTAAATGCAATATCATTTTTTTGTTTGGCAATTTTTTTCCAGTCTGGCTTCACACATCAAACAGTTATCCATGTCTTGTTTTCTAAATAGTTGTATTATCTCAGGTCAGAACTTGACTGGTTTGGCGGGAAGCCCTGCCTATGTTGCCCCAGAAGTATTGTTAGGCAGATACTCTGAGAAGGTGGATATATGGAGTGCTGGAGTGCTTCTGCATGCTTTGTTGGTTGGCAGTCTTCCATTTCAAGGAGATTCATTGGAAGCAGTTTTTGAGGCTATTAAGACCATCAAAATAGATTTCCAAACTGGGATGTGGGAATCAATATCTAAACCTGCGCGAGATCTTATTGGGAGAATGCTAACAAGGGATATCTCAGCTAGGATATCAGCTGACGAAGTACTTAGTAAGTTCATTATATATTATGAATGCATTGTAGATTGCCTGTTTTATCTTTCACAGGTTATTTCATTGAAATAATCAAACCTCAGTATATGCAAGTTTACTTCAAATTTATCTTTGTTATCACAATGACTTTAAGTAAATAGCCTTGTTTTATCAGTCTTTAACTAGCTGTTAAAAGATTGTACCCTAATATTTTGTGGACAAGAAGTTACAATACCTTCAATGTTTGAGATAGTTTTAAGTTGACTGTTTGCGTGTTATATTAACCTTATGGTTTAATTTCTCAGGACATCCATGGATATTGTTCTACACGGCACAGACATTGACGATGCTACCCATCAAATCAAAATTGAAGAACCAAATTGGCGCAACAACTCAACAGTTTGTTGCCGTTCCTGAACCAGGATTAGGAGGAAATAGAATAGATAATTACTCACTTAGCGAGGGTTCATTCTCCGAAAGTTGCACTTCAGATGATCAGGATGAATCGGTGTTGATTGATGTGCTTGCCTCTGCAATTTCGCATGTGAGGATATCTGAACCAAAGAGGAGCAGGGTGTGTGGTCCCACAGGTCCGATAGTTCAACAAGGTTCATCTAACATGAAGCCTAACAACCTTTGTAAAGCATTTTAACCTACTGACAGGCTGACACCAAATATACCACTTGACTGTTCTTGCTGGGATTATAGAATCTACTTTCCTCAACGCATCACACAGTGGGCTTAACTGAATTTTACATGCTGACTCCTATGGAAGGTTTGCCTGGGTGCCGCTTCCTCCCCAAGTTGCTTTATAGTGAGATCTAATTGCAATATTTTTTTGTCCCTTTGCTTGATAAACTAATAATGATTAACTGCAATAATTGTACAGCATTTGTGAATAGAATGGTAATGTATCATTTTCTTGAAATCGCTACTTTTTAGCAAATTGAATATTTTGTCCTTTCTCATTATTAAAACCTATTGACATATCTTCTTTACATATGACAAAATTGAATTGCTATAAAGTTCTTATTAAGGCAAGAAATTGCTATAATACTTTTTGCCGTGATTGCAGTATTATCCAATGATTTCCGAATTTGATGGTTATACATGTTTATACTATTAAGTATTTTAGAAGAACTATTATTAGAACTTTTTAAACAGTTACGTATGGACATATAATTAAAACTGTTTTATGACATTAGTACATTACTTTTTTAAATTTCCTTCGATCAAAATTTATTTAATAAGATCAAGATTGTGATGCCGGGAATACATAGGTAATGTACTTAAACGTAAGTACAAGTTTCGTACGTCTTTTAATATATTAATACGTCCCATCTATTTATATTCTATTTGGAGAAATAATAAACCTTATTTTAAACAAAAAAACTTGTGTTTCAAAGTCTTAGATTAAGATTTCATTCCCGTGGTACAAAGATTCGCAATTTGCTTTTAGCATGCAACAGTGCACTTGGTAACAAAAACAAACCAAGATAGCTCCATTTTGAGGGATTTCAATCCAAATAGGTTATTATCTATTGTCGCACCATAAACTCAGTGAAGTTCAAGGATGCTATTAACTGCATTTATCAAATATAAACAATATATTTTGAAGAGAAAAGAGGATTTTGCAATCCACTAAGCAAACAAATTAGCTTTACTGCTTCGACCAAGAAACATAATTCGGAAATCGAAGAATTTTTATCAGTAAACTGGAACAGGTAATGTAGCTTTTATGTACAAGATGATTAGGCATAAGAGTGACTGGTGAGTAATCCCAGGAAGGCCCTGAGTACAATCTTTCAGGTACGAGCCATCATTTTCTGGACACCTTTGACCAGAGGTATACTATAAAGAAACAAAGTAATGCAAAAACAATCACGTGAACAACATGGTTGGCACCATTTCGGACGATGCTCTTGTTCAATCTTCTCAAATTATTCTTCACTCCAGCTTGAGCTTTTAACATTGTCATTTGCTGTATTGAAACAGACAATCAAAATATTAATGAGACGATTGGATAATTCCTTGCCAAAAAGGAGAGAATGTGTCAATGTCTGATCAATTACTATAAAACAACATTCAACAGAAAATACCCAAAAGATTTTCATCTGTACTCATTTCGGTAGTAGAAAATCATACTACTACGAAAATCATAAAAATATTGGACAAAAGTCTTCATCAATTTATGAAAAACCATTATTACTCGTAACTTTCCTTCTTCCATTAATCAGTTATCTTAATGCAATTTAAAGCAGAATAATCCTTAGT
Source organism: Vigna umbellata (assembly GCF_029865625.1). Lineage (NCBI taxonomy): Eukaryota > Viridiplantae > Streptophyta > Magnoliopsida > Fabales > Fabaceae > Vigna > Vigna umbellata. The sequence goes on from NC_142166.1 coordinate 43,236,817, forward strand.
GACCGGCCCAAAGCAATACCGGCCCATCTGACACATGGTTAAAAAAAGGCTTTTACTTTCTACATCCCCAAAATTACTATCTGCACCCACATAACTTTTTAAATGCCCGTTCTACTCTCCATGGTATATTTAAATGGTGACTAATTATCTATTCTGAAAATCTTCCAGAACAAGCTTTTTGGAACGATGCTTCCCTAATAAGATTTTCAAAACACACTTTGGAGGACATATAAGCTTTCCGGAACTACATAAATATCTTTTGTTTAATCCGGAAACATTACAAGTTGAGCAATCCTGAAGTTTTCGGATTAGGCAATCTAAAAGGTAAAATAATGCTTCAAAACTATATAATCTCCATCAAACCCAAGGTTTTACTCTCTCTCTGTCTCTCTGTTGTTGTAACCCATTTAACAAAATCTGGTTTGTTGGAAAATAAACATATAACTTCTAACTTATCATTTCAATGTTTTATGTGCAAACATACCAAAAACAAAATTCTTCTCTCTCTCACCCATGCTCATCGGCTGAAAAATGTTTTCAAATTATTCGAAGTGATGTCTCTCCTGTCTTATCCCATGCCAATTATAAATACTTTGACGTTTATTGATGACAACAACCCCTTCACCTGGGTTTACTTTCTTCATTCTAAAGCTGAAGTTTTTACAATAACCGCTTCATTTTGTCTTGGCAGTCTTGTCCCTACACGCCTAGGCAAAATGTCATTGACAAACATAAAAATCAGCATTTCATTGAGATCACACATCCCTTGCCTCTTGCAGCCTCTATCCCTCCCAGGTTTTGGGTTGAAGATCTATCAGCAACTATTTTTCTAATCAATCACCTTCCTTCCCAGGCTATTGGGTACGATTCCCCTTTCTTTGGTTTGTTTCATGCACATCCTAATCACACTAATCTTCACCATTTTGATTGTTTATGTTTTGTCCACCTTCCCCCTCTTGAACGTAATAAGCTAGGGGCTTAACATGTCAAGTGTACTTTTCTAGGTTATAGTACCATTCACAAAGGGCTTTTATGTTATGATACTATTGTTAATTGTTTACACATCTCTTGGAATGTTGTTTTCTCTTTCTGATTTTTCTGGTGTTTTTCATTTTAAGAATTATCTAAACTGGGTAAAGTTTATGCCAAGTGAAGTCCTAGTATGTCCCTTCTCACACCTGATCGATCACCCATCCTTGCTCCAGTAGTTTTGTAACGCTCACAGCAGGTTTCTCGTGGCTAAATAGGTACGAATTTGGACCAATTTATTTTCTTATTATTTAATCTGGCACAATTATTCCTACATGTTATCCCCTGATAGTTAAAGATGTTGATTGGGTCAACAATGAATGGTTAATTCAAACCATCAAGAGTTTAAGCCCATTGGTTGCAAATGGGTTTATTCATTGAATTCTGACAACACCCTTAATCATCATTGTAAAGCCCGTTTGGTTACTCTTGAAAATTGTTAGAGATCTCATATCAACTAAAGATATAATCAAATCATAATATATATACATACATACATATATATATATATATATATATATATACACACACACACACATATATATACACACATACATATATATAAAAGTTTGATGTAAATCTCATCTTTCAAGTTGGTTTTAGGAGATTAAGTCAGACATATACCCACTTGCTGAGATGGTATCAAAATTTGTCCTAGTCAAGTTCATTGGGGTTGTTATGCTACCTAATGACTGGCTCCTGTTGAACCACCCACAAATATTTAATAACATGCTCGAGATGTTCATTCCATGAGGTGAGGAGTTGTGCTGAAAATCCCACATTAACTATGAATAAGACCAAATTACAGTATATAAGTGGGGTGCAAACCTCACAAGTCAATTTTATAAAATTGAGTTAAGCATAAACTTACTTATTAAGATAGTATCAAAATCATTCAAAGCCTATCTTAGTCAAATCCATTGTGATTGTTTTGCTACTCATTATTAGGCTCCTTTTAGAATACCCACAAATATGTAATCTCATGCTTGAGATGTTCATTCCTCGGTCAATTGATGGGTAGCCTCAATTATCTAATGATCATACGTCCTGTCATTGCCTTTTCTATCCAGCAAGTGAGTCAATTTATGTAGAGTCCTCACCGTCTTCATTTGGTTGTTGCTCATTGCATCAGTCATTAATTGAAAGGCACCTATACTTGAGACCTAATCTTTACTAGTAGGCAATCTCTTAGTTTGGTTGGCTATAATGATACAAATTGGGCTGGTTGTTTTGATACATGGAAATCAGTCAATAGTTGGTGTGTGTTTATTGGTTCTGTGTTAATCTCTAGGAAGTGTAAAAGGCATTCCCGGGTCTATAAGTCCTCAATCGAATCTGAGTATCGAGCTATGTCTATTACTAGCTCAGAAATCATTTGACGTTGTGGTCTTTCGGTTGAGCTTGGCTTCCCTCACCACTGTTTAACTGCCGCAGGATTTCCACACCGTCCTCTTCTCGAGCAACCACCATTCCATGTTTATCCAGAATTGTTTTTCAGGTCAGAGGTTCAAAATGTAGTAGCAGCATTAACACTATGGTTTTCCATTTCATGTCCTATGATCATCAACATTATAAGAAATTGGACCTAGAAGCAAGATTTTTTTATTGAGAAACATTTCTTGCCAGACACACCTATCATTTCACATTTCAATATCTGTAGAATTTAAAACGTCTAAAGCACATAGTTCCAGTATTGCCTTAATCATAAAGCAGACAACTCTGGGGTCCTGGGCCTTCAACGGCACTCTGCTCTCCGCCCAAAATTCGAAACAAGCAAAAAGTAACAAAAAACAGCAAAATTACATACCAATTGTTCCAGAAAATCCCTCTGATACTTGACCTCTGTACCAATATCTTCAGCAACCTGCGGCAGAAACATACGAAGTTTCATTTCACGCGAACATCATTTAAGAATCGGAAAGGACAAAAGGGGCATAGGGAAATAGATAAATAGTGAAATACATTTCTCAATCTTCTAACTTGGCCACGAAGACCGGTGATTTCGTCGTCGAAGTCGATGCCTGGGTCGATACTCAATTGGATCTCATCCGACGATGCAACGGGTCGGGTGCTAAGTCCCTCACTGCAATTGTCGAAAAATCAATTTTAATGCAAAAAATCTTTGTGATGAATGTAAGAGAGAGAATACCAAACCTGGATCGATAATGAACAGCATCACCATAGAAGGAGGCACCTTTGTGAGGATTGGTGGACATTGAGACGGAAATTGCAAACCCCAAGAAATTAATTCAATATTTCAGAGAATGAGAAACTGAGTTGCACACAATTTCAACTTTCAAGGTTTCGTGTCAAAGCCTTCAATTCATTGCAAATTCCAAGTTACAATTCTGCCCCCAATGCACCCTCACATTTACACAACCATGTCCACCTTAATTCGTTAAATTCTTTATTTTGTCGCCTAGCTGTTCTTTGTATAAGTTAATTAAACTTTTTATAAAGTAAATTTTGTTTCTGTAAAATGTACCTTATGGTCCCAAATGTTTAAGCCTACAAAACATCATTTATGGAAATTTAATATCATTTTTTCTTTCAAATGTCCTAAACCCTAATACATGTACACTAACTCTATACAATACTTCGTTTTTTTTTTCTGCTTTGATTGCAAAAACATTATTTTTTCAGTACAATTTTATTAAACTAATAAATTAGTACAATTTTATTTCAATAAAGTTATGAATTTATTTGTCTACCTTATATTTTTTATTAACTACTGTTTCTAATTTGAAATTTGAGTTTTTCTTATCTTCTTAATATATAGCCCTTCTAATATTTATTTTAAATTTCAATTTTAATTCAATAAATAAATACATATTTATAATATTATCTTAAATCATTAATTTAAATTATAAACTATTTTTCAGTTTGTATTATCAAATAACTTTCTAACTGTTCAAATAGTCTAAATGTTACAGATTTTAAATCACAAAGTTTAATTGTAAAAAATCACATTTTTCAACAATTCTATATACCAGAGTGGCAGATCATGGAGACACTCAAGACTTGTCTCCTCTCCAAATTATATCTATATCTAAATCTAAATATAAAAAATTCTTCATATTCATTTTCCAATTTTAATTTTTAAATAACATTTTCAAATTAAAATAATTATTTTATCAATGTATATATTTTTAAGTAACTTTTTTAAAATTATTTGATTATTTTGTAAAATGGACCATTTTTTAAAATACAAAATAAATAAAAATTATTTATATTTGATCTTATAATAATAATTTAATTAATTTTTATTATCATAAAAAAAATAAACATACGCATATAATATATATATATATATATATATAGATAATATAATAATATATATATATATATATATATATATATATATATATATATATATATATATATATATATTGATTTGCTAACTCATAAAACCTCAATAAACTTTAATTGACAACAAAATTTCTATTAGAAAAATATACTTTAAATACATGAGTATTTTAATAACTTTTAATTTTAAATTAAAATAAAATAGAAATTATTCAAATACTTTTAACTTTAAAATTTAGAATTCATATTATATAAAAAAAAATTTATCAATTAAAATTTAATACAATTTAATAAATTACATAAGTTAACATACCTATATATATATATATATATATAAAACAAAGTATACCAAGTTATTCCTAATTTTTGTGTGTTGATTAGGCTTTTTGATTAGAAAATACTGTTGTGATTGTAATATACGTAGTCGTTATAATGCCATGATAATGAATAAAACAATTCAAAAGAAAGTGTATGATTCTATCTGTAAGATTCTAGACAAATAAAATCTGATCATCCTTTTACTAGTGCAAAAATTCCAATCATGTCATGAATAATTGTTAATGTAGTGTAAATATCAAATCAGTCACTAATACTGTGTTTAATATTGTAAACACGTATTAAAAAAACTTAAAATATATGTTGCAAGATCAAATAATCAAAATTTCATATTTAATAAAAATGTAATATTATATATTTTTTTTCACACTGTCTAAGTAATATTATTAGATTGATCACTATTATCTAAGTGATGTTACAACAAAACAGTGTCACGACATGAAAAGAAAAAGGTGATCATGGTGGGTTAGTGACTTCTTAATGAATTTGTTGAAGAAATACAGTTTAGGCAATGACATGTTGACTTACCCAAATAAAAACCCACAACATTAAAATTAGCAATTAAAAACTTTAGCATATATAAACTATTTTGTCTTATGTTCATTTTATTCTCTTTTAATTATATTAAACATATAAATTGATGATGCCATAAAGATAGGTGAATTAGATAGGTCAATACAAAATCACCATTTTGGTTTAATTATATTTTTTTGAAAAATACTAAAATGAAGATAGATCTATAATTTTTTTTTTACAAAAATGGATACGTAGTGTATTATTTCAGTGTGAATAAATCATATCAAAACAATACAATTTTAATTCAAAATATTTTTAAAGTTGATACTGTGCGAAATTGACACGACTTAATTTAAAACATTTTAAATTAAATTCATATTAATTTGACACAATTTTAGTTTAAATAGTACGATTTTTATTAAAATAAAATTAAAATCGTATTAGTTTAACACAATCTTAACTTTAAAAATATTTTAATTAAAGACGTGTTATAGTATATGATTTTTTTACAACGAAGTCGTCTCACCTTAGTATTACGACTTACCTACTTTTATAATTTTTTGAAATTTTTTTCCATTTTAATAATTTTTAAAATAATTTGCATATGTTAAAAAATTTGCCTCAACTTTTGTTTATTAGATCACCAAAATGTCATATTCGCTTGAGACAAATTGATATATCCATTAATTTGACCACTTTTAACGTATTAGATCAGGTCAGTGGTTAATTAATACTAATAACAATTTGAAAAGACTCTTATACAAATAAATATCTAGTTCAAATACAATATTTAGGAATGAATACAGTAAATGAGCTTTTCATCATCTTTTCAATGCACACACATATATTATTTTCTTGAAAAAAATGCTAATTTTTTTTCCTGTTCAAACATATTAATTTCACAAGAAATTTCAAAACTCAAATCAGATTAGTGTCTCTGACCAGTTCAACCAAAAACTAAACCATGATTGGTCAAATGTGGTCACATTCAATGCATGCAATAAATTTACATTGAAATGTGTAATTTTTTTTCAGGTTGAAACAATATTTACACCAATCACTGGAAACCCGATCCTTTGGTAAATTAGAAACCTTTTTGAATATATTCTCCATTGTTAACTCTAATGATTATTATTATTATTTTCATTTTATTATCATGGTGCTCACCAAAAGCTAATATTTATTTTTAATTCGACATACTTAAAATTTAGTTTTTCATAGTTATGGTATGCATTTTTCTTTACCTAATATTGTTATTATGTAAAATTGATTAAAACTATAAATATTAGATGGTTAATTAGTTTGTAAAACCAGGAGAGGAAAAAAATACCTTATTTATTTGATAGCAAGTATATAATGGCTGAAAGGATAAGCTTTATGTTAAAGACCTCTCATAACAAAATTGAACATATTAGTAACCAAGTTTATCATTTTTATTTTTATTTTTTTACAAAGAATAAACAAAAATTTCTATTTGTATAAAAATATAATCTAACTTCAATAGATTGAATGTGTATACTTATTGCTAGAATTAAATTTTCCTAAAACTTAGCATTGTTTATAGGACAAAACCTAAGGGCTCGTGTGGTGTTATTAGTAGGTAAAGGAAGAAATCCATGAGTATTTTCTTAGTTATTAGAAAAATAAAGAGATTTTGATCATTAATCTAATTGTGGCAACTATAATTTATCTAGAATAAATTTTGTTGTTTATCATTGAAATTCTTTTAGAAGGTAAAAAATGAATATTACAACTTGGAATAGTATCTTAGGACTTTAAATATCACAATTAATTCCATACTTAAAATATGTCGTCCGTCAAATTTAAACCAACCAAGGTCAGATTTTTTAAAAAATAAACTCATAATATCGTTACTTTTTGTTTAATTACATAAACACAAAAGAAGTAAAGATATGTACATATCCACAACATTAAAAAAGAGAAACAGCTGGAGGAAAAATGAAAAATAAAAACAGAAATAATACCAAACTGTTAATTGAATATTCAAAATGAAGTAACAAATAGTAAAACAGTGTTGCTGAATTTACATTTAAAACAAAATGAATAAATGATGCTGTTATTTTTGGAAATGTATAAAAAGAAATCATTTTCACTGTATATTTATTTCTCTGGTTATTTTCGCCATTGAATTATGAATACGTTCCGATTTATTTTTTAATGTAATATTGTATCATAAATTAGTATATAACAATGTTACATTTGGTTGATGACAAATAAAATGAATAATATAATATAAAAACATTAAAATAATCGAAAACCAGAATTTCGAAAAGAAAAGTATTACTGTAAAAAAAACACAATTATAAGATGATAGAAAAATCTTGGATGATGAAAAAGAATATTATAAGAATAAAAACAAATGCAATACATCAGAATGTTTGGTTGTGCTGTGACTCCGAATTTGGGTTAAAATATTGTGAAAAAAAAGGGAGGAAGGAATTCCACAAATAAAGTTGAATAATATTATTATTTTCAGTAAAAAAACTAATACTGTATTAAGTAATATAAAAAGAAAAAATCATTATTCTATATTAATGAAAATATTGTGTCATTTTATATATATATATATATATATATATATATAATATAATATAAATATTTTTTATAATTTTATTATAAATAGTTGTTTTGATTTTAAAATATTAAATTTAAAAGTAAATAATAAAATAAAAAATAATTATTATTTTTAAAAACAATAACACTAACTATTATAATTTAAAAAGGAATATTAAAAAGTAAAAAAATCCTTTATATAATAATAATAATATAAATAATAGTATAAATTTATAATGGGATGCATGAGTTTCTTCTAATAAATAATTAGTTTAGATGATTTTTATGTAGAGAAATAACACATGCAAAATGCAACTGATCTTAACGTTACAAAAACATCTAATATTATAATTATTTTATAAAATAACTAATTAATATTAAATAAATAGTTTAACATTTTTATGTAAAAATCTTATGGAATATATCTTACCGAGTGTCTTACATAGGCTAAATAGGACGTAGAAAGATATAAGATTATTAACATTGCATAATGGCAAAAGAAAAGAAAAGCGGACAAACTATGGAGGGGCAATAATGGAAAACGCTGGCAGTCCATTCTTGGAACACCGCCTGCACCTGCAAGCAATACAAAGAGCCTCTGCACCATTTCCCACTATTTATACTCTATTCTTTGCTTCACAAAAAAAGGGCTAATTTTTTCTCTTCTACAAAACACAACAATTTTATTCTAACAAAGCCGATTCCCAACCCCAACCCTTTCTTCTCTCACACTCCTATGTGTATGCTCTCACTCTCTCTTCTCTCATCTCTCAGGTACTTTTCTCTCTCTTCTTCTTCCAATACGATCTGCGTTTTCTTTCCATGGTGAATTTTCGATTTCTTTCAATTTCTGCGCCGGTTGTAAACACTGCGGGGGATGGGTGGATTCTGCCGTGTCGTTTTATTTGCTAATTGTTTTCGTTTTGTGGTTTTGCTTTTTTTTTTTTCTATCGTAATTAAATCTGCAGTTCAAAGTAGCGAAACTGAGGGGAGATGGCAAGCCTGAGATCGAGTTTGCCTTCGAGGCTGCGCCAACTTCTATCGAGCGAGGGTTCCATTGGCCCTTCCGTCAAACTCGACTATGACCCTGTCAGTCTTCTATCTCTCTATCACTCGTACTTTCTTTGTTTATTTTTGTGTATTTTTCTTTTTCGTTCAACTGTTATCATAATTGGGAAATGCGTTTTGTTCAGTCTTGAGTTGATTGTGTGTCTATTTTGCTATTCTGCAAAGAAGCAGTTGTAACCTGGTGACGTTTGTGGATTTTTTTATTGGTTGTTTATTTTTTTTGGTTTTCATGTTCTCACTATTTCGTTGATTTGGAGTCCTCAAAGGCTGTATTATGCATGCGTGAGAGAGATTGAAGGAATTGGTGGCGTCCTTGTTTGCATTTAGCATCGGTAGACCTGTGATAGCATGTGCTATAGTTAGAAATTGAAATGGCGTGTTGGAAAGTAAAGGAGTGAAAAAGGAAAGAAAGAGAAAGAAGGAGAGTTAAAAGAGGGGGAAATGAATTTTTCTCAATTATTAGAAAGAGTGAAAATAAGTAGAAAGCAAGATGATTTTATGTTATTAATTATTGTAATCATTATAATAAAAAAATGAATAAAAATAGCATTATCGATTGTGTCAGAAGTTATAATCAATTATGTGTTTAAAATGAATGTGAATATCAATAAAATAATATTTACTACATAATCTATTATGTCATCTTTCTTCAACTTTCGTGCAGAAAGTTTATTGCATATATCCTTCTTGATTTTCTCACTTTCCATGCACATCACACCATCCAAACTCCCATTTTCACACTCCATGCATTCCCTTTGTCATTGGTGGAATCAAACGGAGCCTAAGTGAGCATTTGGCTAAAGTCTTCTGGTTTAATAGGAGTATTTTCGAGAAAAGATTAACTTGTTAGCTTTTAGGAAAGTGAAATGATATTTTAAGTGAAGATGTTGGGTTCAGATTTAGCCTGATTTGTAGCCAGTGATAAAAATATTGTCAAATCAACAGCGTGTGTTTTAGAAATCTATATGCTGTTGCATTACGCTGCTTTAGTTTTAATTTAGTTCTATTTGAATAGCAGAATATGGTAGTTGACTTTGGCTGAATATAGACTTAACAGGAACTTGGGCGATTTCCCTAACAAGCGTAACTTGTTGTGACTTAAGTTTGAATTGCTCAATTGCATGTGTGGAAAAAATTTAGATTCTCTGCTGAGTTTTTTGTGTTATCTCTCTATTGAGTCTTTAAAATACACTTATGGACACTAATTTTGATGTTTAAAATATTCTAAAAACTTTTTTAATATATTAATATTATGTATTTTAAAGTTTTTACCGGGAAAACAGTACTAGAATCTCAGAAGAAAATCTAGACTGCTATGGGAAAGGCTAATTTTGGGGGAAATGATTGTTTTTTCTCTCTCAAAAGATCTCTATTCTGAATAAAGGAAAGGAACCATCTATTTCCCACCATAGTGCATGTGTGGAAAAAATTATGGGTAAATTTTGCTTTTTTTCTGAGCTCGCTCAAGAAGTTTTGCAAAACTTGCATCTCATATTGTCTTTTCATTTTCTTGTATTCATTATTTATAAAATTGGTTTAGCTTTCTTTCACAACAAAGAACAATGTTATACAAGATGCCTATAAAACAGTTACTTCGGGGAAAGTAGAAAATCTAATAAAGATGTTTTTAAAATATCCACTAGAGCAAAAGTGTCAGTTACAGTATGATTGCCTAGCATATAATAGCTATGCAACTTAGAATTTGATTTTGATATACTGTAACTGTGTGTTGTTGATGCTACTAGCTGCTTATTCCATTAGTCATTCAGTCACATACTATTTTTGACTTGACAGCATGTAAATAAGTGATGAGGGGCTTAAACTTACATAGTAGATAATAAATTAGCAATGGAGCCTTCTATATCATTTTTTGTTGCGTGGCCTAAATTTCGTCCATAGAGTGTTTGAATATTATTGATGATTGATGGGGGTATAGCCTCATTTTTATGCTTCCAAGCAGTAGTCAATTGTCAGTGTATGAATTGGAGTGCCACACTACCAATAGAAGTGGTGGCCGTAGGGATTTTTAACCTTTCATGCATATATTTCTTAAACTTAATGGTGGCATTTCACGTTTGAGTGAAATTTTGGTTTTGATTACATTTTGTGATTGTGACTTTATGCATGTGAAAGTGTGAACATGCCTACTTAGAATATGAGGAAGTATGTCATCTTCTAGCTTTTATCCAGGTTTGGATTTTGACGTTCTGTTTTCTTGTGCATTCATTGTTTTGAGTGACAATGTCCTTTGGGTTCTTATAAATTTTGTGTGCTGCATGCTAGTGTGCAGATGCTCATTTTGGTAAAACTAATATCTCAATGCCCTTTTTTTATATTCTAAAGCTGAGTGTTACTATTGTTATTATTATTATGATTATTCTGCTAAATTGATCAATACTGTTTTTCCTTTTCCGAAATTGATTAACATGAATGGTTTGTAGACATGTAATAAGTATGATAGGAATTTGCTTCAACATCGCTTCACAAATTCCATTTTTAGATGCACTAGCATTAATATATATGTTCATCATGTTCACTTCTATCTATTCACATGTCCTGATGATTCATGGTTCTGCATCTCAGAAATTCTTTTGGCTTAAATTTTTTGTTTTTATCTCCCTTCTTTCTATCTAACTTATAAGTTATGTGATTGATTGATTTCAGCCTCTCAAGATCAAAGCCTTCATTGAGAAGGTCATTCAATGTCCATTACAAGATATAGCAATACCCCTCTTTGGCTTTCGGTGGGAGTATAATAAGGTAATAGAATGACGAGTTGCTGCAGAAAGTATTCTTCTTTTTCTTCTCATAGACTTATGTATTTGTTTTATCAGGGGAATTTTCATCACTGGAGACCATTGCTGCTTCATTTTGATACATATTTCAAGACATATTTATCATGTCGAAATGACCTGACATTGTCTGATAATTTAGAAGTTGACGTTCCATTACCAAAACATGCAATTCTACAAATACTGCGGGTGATACAAATAATTTTAGAGAACTGTCCAAACAAGAGTTCTTTTGATGGCTTGGAGGTAATCTGAAGAGAAATTGGGTCCTATTTTAAGATAATCTTATTTCATTTTCATGTTTCACTCTATCATTAGATTTTAGTCAAGTGATTTTTTTGTGTATTATTTGATACTATTGTTTTCTGATTTATCTCCCTTCGTTTTCAGCACTTCAAGCTTTTACTAGCATCAACAGATCCTGAGATTATTATTGCAACATTAGAAACTCTTGCAGCACTTGTAAAAATAAATCCTTCTAAGCTTCATGGAAGTGCGAAAATGGTTGGCTGTGGTTCAGTGAATAGCTATCTCCTGTCCCTAGCACAAGGGTGGGGAAGCAAGGAGGAGGGCATGGGTTTGTATTCGTGTATTGTGGCAAATGAGAAAGCTCAGGATGAAGCACTCTGTTTGTTTCCTTCAGATGTAGAGAATGGTAGTGACCAATCCAATTACTGCATGGGTTCTACTCTTTATTTTGAATTGCATGGACCCATTGCTCAAAGCAAGGAACAAAGTGTTGATACAGTTTCCTCAAGTTTGCGAGTTATTCACATAGCAGATATGCATTTGCGCAAAGAAGATGATTTGACAATGTTGAAGCAATGCATTGAACAATATAATGTTCCCCCAGAGCTCCGATTTTCATTACTCACAAGAATTAGATATGCTCGGGCCTTTCGGTCTGCGAGAATAAGCAGGCTTTATAGCAGGATCTGTCTTCTTGCTTTTGTTGTGTTGGTTCAGTCAAGTGATGCTCATGATGAGCTTGTGTCCTTTTTTGCTAATGAACCAGAATACACCAATGAATTAATTAGAGTTGTGCGATCTGAAGAAACCATATCTGGATCTATAAGAACACTTGTAATGCTTGCATTAGGGGCCCAATTAGCAGCATACACCTCATCTCATGAACGTGCACGGATATTGAGTGGATCTAGTATGAACTTCACCGGAGGGAACCGCATGATACTACTGAATGTACTTCAAAGGGCTATTTTGTCATTGAAGAGTTCAAACGATCCAACTTCCTTTGCTTTTGTTGAGGCACTTCTTCAATTTTATCTGCTGCATGCAGTGTCAACGTCATCTTCTGGAAGTAACATCAGAGGTTCTGGCATGGTACCCACATTCTTACCTCTTTTGGAGGATTCTGATCCTGCTCATATTCATCTTGTTTGTTTAGCAGTGAAAACCCTTCAGAAACTTATGGATTGCAGTAGTTCAGCTGTATCTTTGTTTAAAGAGTTGGGAGGTGTCGAGCTTTTGGCTCAAAGATTGCAGATAGAGGTTCATAGAGTCATTGGGTTGGTTGGAGAGAATGATAATGTGATGCTCACCGGTGAAAGCTCTAGGCTTAGTACTCATCAGCTTTACTCTCAGAAGAGGCTGATAAAAGTGTCTCTTAAGGCTCTTGGTTCTGCAACGTATGCCCCTACAAACTCTACTAGATCTCAACACTCCCATGATAGTTCATTACCTGCAACCTTAGTAATGATTTTTCAGAATGTAGATAAGTTTGGAGGTGACATTTATTACTCAGCTGTTACTGTTATGAGTGAAATAATTCACAAAGATCCTACATGCTTTTCTTCTTTACATGAAATGGGTCTTCCCAATGCTTTTTTATCTTCAGTTGTATCTGGAGTACTTCCTTCGTCAAAGGCTCTAACATGCATTCCGAATGGCCTTGGGGCTATTTGTCTTAATGCCAAAGGCTTAGAGATTGTTCGAGAAACTTCTTCACTGCAGTTTCTTTCCAACATCTTTACAAGCAGAAAGTATGTTCTTGCCATGAACGAAGCTATTGTTCCTCTCGCAAATTCTGTGGAGGAACTTCTTCGACATGTGTCTTCTTTGAGAAGTACTGGTGTTGACATGATTATCGAAATCATCCATAAAATTGCATCCTTTGGAGATGGGATTGATGCAGGTTCTTCTTCAGGAAAAGCTAATGAGGACAGTGCAATGGAAACCAATTCTGAAGACAAAGAAAATGAAAGTCATTGTTGCCTTGTAGGTACCACAGAAACTACTGCTGAAGGGATAGATGATGAGACATTCATTCAGCTTTGCATTTTTCATTTGATGGTATTGATTCACCGTACTATGGAAAATTCTGAAACATGTCGGCTATTTGTAGAAAAATCAGGAATTGAAGCTTTATTGAAGTTGCTTTTACGACCTACAGTTGCACAATCCTCGGATGGCATGTCTATTGCTTTGCATAGCACCATGGTCTTTAAGGGTTTTGCTCAACATCACTCCACTCCTTTGGCACATGCCTTCTGTACCTCTCTTAGAGAGCACTTGAATGTAGCATTAACTGGGTTTGGTGCATCTTCCGGACCTTTGTTACTGGATCCAAAGATGACAACTGATAACATATTTTCTTCACTTTTCCTGGTTGAGTTTCTTCTCTTTCTTGCTGCATCCAAAGACAACAGATGGGTGACTGCTTTGCTTACCGAATTTGGAAATGGTAATAAAGATGTTCTTGAAAACATTGGACGCATCCACCGTGAAGTTTTGTGGCAAATTGCTCTTCTTGAAAATGTAAAGCCTGATATAGAAGATGATGCTTCTTGTTCTACTACTGATTCACCACAGGCAGATGTTGATGCAAATGAAAGTGCAGAACAAAGGTACAATTCTATCAGGCAGTTTCTTGATCCTTTACTCAGGAGGAGGACTTCAGGATGGAGTGTAGAATCACAATTTTTTGACCTTATTAACCTGTATCGAGATCTAGGACGTGTTCCTGGTTCTCAGCACCGATCAAATTCTGTTGGTGCTACAAACAGGCGGTTAGGATCCAGTAATCAGTTGCATTCTTCTGAGTCTGCAGATGTTCCAGGAACTGTGAATAAGAAGGAATGTGACAAGCAGAGAACGTATTATACCTCCTGTTGTGACATGGTTAGATCACTTTCATTTCACATAACACATTTGTTCCAAGAGTTAGGAAAAGTAATGCTGCAACCTTCTCGCCGTCGTGATGATATTGTGAGTGTGAGCCCTGCTTCAAAATCAGTGGCTTCTACTTTTGCTATCATTGCTTTAGATCACATGAATTTTGGTGGCCATGTTGAGGAAGCATCCATATCAACAAAATGTCGCTATTTTGGTAAAGTCATTGATTTTATAGATGGGATTCTAATGGAAAGGCCCGAGTCCTGCAATCCCATTTTACTGAATTGCTTGTATGGGCATGGAGTTATTCAATCAGTATTGACTACATTTGAAGCCACTAGTCAGTTGCTATTTGCAGTTAATCGGACTCCTGCATCGCCAATGGAAACTGATGATGGGAATGGAAAGCAGGATGATGACAAGGAAGATACAGATCATTTGTGGATATATGGTTCTTTAGCTAGTTATGGTAAATTTATGAACCATCTAGTGACCTCCTCTTTCATATTATCTTCTTTCACAAAGCCTTTACTTGCACAACCCCTTAGTGGTGATACCCCCTTTCCACGAGATGCCGAGATATTTGTTAAAGTCCTCCAATCTATGGTGTTGAAAGCTGTGCTCCCAGTTTGGACTCATTCCCAGTTCGTTGATTGTAGTCATGAATTTATTTCTAATGTTATCTCTATCATTAGGCATGTTTATTCAGGGGTTGAAGTAAAAAATGTAAATGGCAATGCTCGTATTACTGGGCCTCCTCCTAATGAAACAACAATTTCAACCATTGTAGAGATGGGATTTTCCAGGGCAAGAGCTGAAGAAGCTTTGAGGCATGTTGGATCAAATAGTGTGGAATTGGCAATGGAGTGGTTGTTCTCCCATCCAGAGGACACTCAAGAAGATGATGAACTTGCACGTGCACTAGCCATGTCCCTTGGAAACTCTGAATCAGAGCCCAAGGATGCGGCTGCAAGTGACTGCGTTCCTCAACTTGAGGAAGAGGTGGTCCATCTTCCTCCTGTTGGTGAATTGTTATCAACTTGTACTAAACTTCTTCAAAAGGAGCCTCTTGCTTTTCCTGTCCGTGACTTGCTCATGATGATCTGCTCTCAGAATGACGGTCAATATAGATCCAATGTTGTCACTTTTATTGTTGATCGGATCAAGGAATGCGGATTGGTTTCTGGTAATGGAAATAATACCATGCTTGCTGCTTTATTTCATGTTCTTGCATTGATTCTTAATGAGGATGTTGTTTCACGGGAAGCTGCTTCAAAGAGTGGTTTGATAAATATTACTTCAGATCTTCTCTGCCAGTGGGATTCTAGTCTTGGTAGCAGGGAGAAACATCAGGTGCCAAAATGGGTTGCAGCTGCCTTTCTTGCACTGGAGAGGCTTTTGCAAGTTGACCAAAAATTGAATTCTGAAATTGCAGAGTTGTTGAAGAAGGAAGCTGTGAATGTTCAGCAGACATCAGTTCTCATTGATGAGGATAAGCAACACAAATTACAATCTGCATTGGGACTTTCTACCAAGTATGCAGATGTACATGAACAGAAGAGGCTTGTCGAGATAGCTTGTAGTTATATGAAGAACCAAGTTCCCTCAGATACAATGCATGCTATTTTGCTACTTTGTTCCAATCTTACGAGGAATCATTCTGTTGCTCTTACCTTTTTTGATGCTGGTGGTTTAAGTTCACTTCTTTCTCTGCCAACCAGTAGCCTCTTTCCTGGTTTTGACAATGTTGCTGCTGGTATTGTCCGTCATGTTATTGAAGATCCACTAACTCTCCAGCAAGCAATGGAATCTGAGATAAAACACAGTCTTGTAGCTGCATCTAACCGCCATCCAAATGGTAGGGTCAATCCACGAAATTTCCTTTTAAGTTTGGCTTCGGTAATTTCCCGGGATCCAATAATATTTATGGAAGCTGCTCAATCTGTTTGTCAAGTTGAAATGGTGGGTGAAAGACCTTACATTGTCTTGTTGAAAGATCGGGATAAAGAGAAATCCAAGGAGAAGGATAAATCACTGGAGAAAGATAAACCACATAATAATGATGGAAAAGTTTCTTTGGGAAGTACAATCTCAGCAGCGCCTGGGAATGTGCATGGAAAACTTCACGATTCAAACTCAAAGAATGTCAAATACAAAAAGCCCACTCAAAGTTTTGTTAATGTGATAGAACTTTTTCTTGAATCTATATGCACATTTGATGCCCCACCTCTGAAGGATGATAATGTTTCAAATGTCACCCGTGGCTCCCCTGCATCAAGTGAGATGGACATTGACGTTTCTGCAATTAGGGGGAAAGGAAAAGCTGTTGCCACTGTGTCTGGGGGAAATGAAACCAGCAGCGAGGAAGCATCTGCGTCACTTGCAAAGATAGTATTTATTTTGAAGCTTCTGATGGAGATATTGTTGATGTACTCATCATCTGTTCATGTTCTGCTTCGGCGGGATGCTGAAATGAGCAGCAATAATAGGGGCTTTAATCAAAAGAGTCATTCTAGTGTTGGTGCGGGAGGTATATTCTACCATATTCTTCGGAATTTTCTTCCTTATTCTCGAAATTCAAAAAAGGATAAGAAAGTTGATGGTGATTGGAGGCAGAAACTAGCAACCAGGGCCAATCAGTTTATGGTAGCTGCTTGTGTTCGGTCTTCAGAGGCAAGGAGGAGGGTTTTTACTGAGATTAGCCACATAATTAATGAATTTGTTGATTCATGTAATGGCATTATGCCAAAGCCTCCAGGCAATGAAATTCAGGTTTTTGTTGATCTACTTAATGATATTTTGGCTGCCCGGACACCTGCTGGCTCAAGCATATCATCTGAGTCCTCTGTAACTTTCATGGATGCTGGTCTAGTTAAATCTTTTACTCATACATTACAGGTTTTGGACTTAGACCATGCTGACTCGTCTAAAGTTGCTACTGGTATTATCAAAGCTCTTGAATTAGTAACCAAGGAGCATGTTCATTCAGTTGAATTGACTGCAGGAAAGGGTGATAATCAAACAAAGCCTTCTGATCCTAGTCAATCTGGAAGAATGGATAATATTGATCACACATCTCAGTCTCAGTCCATGGAAACAATATCTCAGGCCAATCACGATTCCCTTCAAGTTGACCGTGTTGGGTCGTACAATGTGATCCAGTCTTATGGTGGGTCTGAAGCTGTTACTGATGATATGGATCAGGATCATGATCTTGATGGGAGCTGTGCTCCCGCTAACGAAGATGACTTCATGCATGAAACTGGTGAGGATGCTAGAGGCCATCAAACTGGAATTGAAAATGTGGGGCTACAATTTGAAATCCAATCTCATGGACAAGAAAATCTTGACGATGAGGATGAGGGTGACATGTCTGGAGATGAGGGTGAAGATGTAGATGAAGATGATGAAGATGATGAGGAACACCATGATTTGGAAGAAGATGAAGTCCATCACTTACCACATCCTGACACTGACCATGAGGATCATGAAATTGATGATGATTTTGATGAAGTGATGGAGGAGGAGGAGGAGGAAGATGAGGATGAGGATGATGAAGATGGTGTTATACTAAGACTTGAGGAGGGAATTAATGGAATTAATGTTTTTGATCATATTGAGGTTTTTGGAAGAGACAGTTTTCCAAATGAATCTCTTCATGTGATGCCAGTTGAAGTTTTTGGATCTAGACGTCCAGGGCGTACCACCTCTATTTACAGCCTTTTGGGCAGGAGTGGTGATAATGCTGCTCCTTCACGTCATCCACTTTTAGTTGGTCCTTCCTCATTCCACCCATCTACTGTTCAATCAGGTCATTTCCTTTATCAAATTGTTGTTGATGTTTTATTATAATAATGTCTTCCCCTTCCTTTTGTTCTGCGATTCAGTAATGCCACAATTATGTTATTTTTTCTAATCTACAGATAGTATAACAGAGAGCTCAACAGGGTTGGATAATATCTTTCGATCACTGCGAAGTGGACGTCATGGACACCGCTTGAACTTGTGGAGTGATACTAACCCGCAAAGCAGTGGGTCAAATCCTGGTGCTGTACCGCAGGGCCTTGAGGAGTTCCTTGTCTCTCAATTGAGGCGACCTACTTCTGACAAGTCATCTGATAATAATGTAGCAGAAGCAGGTCCTCAGAATAAAGTTGAGGTCAGCCAGATGCACAATTCTGCAAGTTCACAGCTAGAAATTCCAGTAGAAAACAATGTAATTCAGGGAGGTGGTAATGTGACTCCTGCATCAATTGATAACACTGATAATAATGCTGATATCAGACCTGTAGGGAATGGAACTCTGCAAACAGATGTATCAAACACTCACTCTCAGGCAGTTGAGATGCAGTTTGAGCATAATAATGACGCAGCCGTGCGAGATGTGGAAGCTGTGAGTCAGGAGAGTAGTGGTAGTGGGGCAACTTTTGGTGAAAGCCTTCGGAGCCTAGATGTTGAGATTGGAAGTGCTGATGGTCATGATGACGGTGGAGAAAGGCAGGTTTCTGCAGATAGGATTGCAGGTGATTCACAGGCTGCACGTACAAGAAGAGCAACTGTGCCTTTTGGTCATTCTTCTCCTGTAGGTGTAAGGGATGCATCCCTCCACAGTGTTACTGAAGTTTCAGAAAATTCAAGCCGAGATGCAGATCAGGAAGGTCCAGCAGCTGAGCAGCAGGTGAACAGTGATGCTGGATCAGCAGCAATTGATCCTGCTTTTCTGGATGCTCTTCCTGAGGAGCTGCGTGCGGAAGTTCTCTCAGCCCAGCAGGGTCAAGTAGCTCAACCATCAAATGCTGAGTCACAAAACAATGGGGATATTGATCCTGAGTTCCTTGCAGCACTTCCCCCAGACATTCGAGCTGAAGTTCTAGCTCAGCAACAAGCACAGAGACTACATCAATCTCAGGAGTTGGAAGGGCAACCTGTTGAAATGGATACTGTCTCAATAATTGCAACATTTCCTTCAGAATTACGAGAAGAGGCAAGCTTGTCTGTTGAATCCAGTTTTTTGGTAAAATTGAGCATGTATCTGAAGATTTTTTTTTTTGTTCAGGTTCTATTAACATCCTCTGATGCTATCCTTGCCAACCTTACACCTGCCCTTGTTGCTGAGGCAAATATGTTGCGGGAAAGGTTTGCACATAGATACAGTCGCACCCTCTTTGGTATGTATCCCAGAAGTCGCAGAGGTGAAACTTCTAGGCGTGAAGGTATTGGTTCTGGCCCAGATGGGGCAGGGGGAAACATCACTTCACGCAGGTCTGCTGGAGCTAAATTTGTTGAAGCTGATGGAGCACCTCTAGTTGACACTGAAGCTCTGCATGCCATGATTAGGCTATTTCGCATAGTTCAGGTATTTCTTGAATAGGCACTTTCAAAATAAGCACAACTTGATTGGTTACACATTTTTTTCTTAATTTTTTCAGCCACTATATAAAGGTCAATTGCAGAGGCTTCTTTTAAATCTTTGTGCCCATAGTGAAACCAGAATTTCCCTGGTGAAAATTCTGATGGACTTACTGTTGCTTGATGTAAGAAAGCCGGCTAGTTATTTTAGTGCAGTTGAACCTCCATACAGATTATATGGTTGTCAGAGCAATGTAATGTACTCACGTCCTCAATCTTTTGATGGTAAGAAAACTTGATTGACTTTTATTTTTGTTTGTATATACAGTTATAGATTTAGTCAGTGCACAGCTTTTGAATTTATCTTCCTGGTTTTAATTTTTTAAAGGGACTTCTGTTTTATTATTGTTCATGCTTGTTTTAACTAGTCACAGTCGATGTTATTTGAAAGATGTTCCTCGCACCCTCCTCCCACTCTCCAATGGTGGGTAATTATTAATACTTTGTATATTTTTAATTGTGTAGGAGTTCCCCCATTACTCTCTCGGCGAATACTTGAAACACTCACCTATCTTGCTCGCCATCATCCATATGTGGCAAGGATTTTGCTTCAGTTTAGGCTGCATCATCCTGCAGTGAGACAACCAGATAATGCTGATGTTGCACGTGGCAAAGCTGTGATGGTTGTTGAAGATGAAACAAATGCAGGATACATATCTATTGCAATGCTTTTGGGTCTCTTGAAACAACCCCTTTATTTGAGGAGCATAGCTCATCTTGAGCAGGTGATGATTTGAATTTATTGATATCTTTAGCACATCCAATTGTGTACATGCTTGGAGTGCTGACACGATTTTCTGTTTTCAGTTGCTAAATTTGCTGGATGTTATCATTCAAAGTGCTAGAAGCAAGTCTAATTCATCTGACAGGTCTCAAATATCTACTGAGCCAGTATCGGGTCCGCAAATTTCTGCAATGGTGGTTGACGTGAATATTGATTCAGTTATATCTTCTGCTCCAGAGGCGTCTCCTCAAGTCAATGAATGCTCTAAACCCACAGCTTCCAGTAATAAGGAATGTCAGGCTCAGCAAGTATTGTGTGATCTACCACAAGCAGAACTTCAGCTTCTTTGCTCGTTGCTTGCTCTAGAAGGGTATGGTTATGAATATGATTTTAGATTACAGTTAATTCTTTTATCTGGGATTTTTTCAGTTTGCCTTAATTTGATGTATTTTCTTTTGATATCTGAACTTCTTACTTTGAGAGAGTGGTACGAGTCATAAGTTTTCCTGGCATGAGGTTCCGTTTTTTAATTAGACCATTCATTACCTGGGTCTTGACACTTGTTCCAATTTATGTTTTATTTTATTATTACTCCATAATTCAAAGTCTATTGGGTCTGGCTACTGTTCTAAAAGCAATGTTGTAGAATTTGGCAATGTAGATTTCATCTAATGTTTCTTGTATTTGTTCCAGTTTGTCTGACAATGCATATGGTCTTGTTGCGGAGGTAATGAAAAAACTGGTGGCCATTGCTCCAATTCACTGTAAGTTTTTTGTCACTCATCTGGCAGAAGCAGTTCGAAATTTGACTTCATCTGCAATGGACGAGTTGCGCACCTTTAGTGAGGCAATGAAAGCTCTTCTCAGTACAACATCTTCTGATGGTGCTGCAATTTTAAGAGTTTTGCAAGCCTTGAGTTCCCTTGTTACCTCATTGGCTGAAAAAGAGAATGATGGAATAACTCCTGCCCTTTCTGAAGTTTGGGGAATCAATTCAGCCTTAGAGCCCTTGTGGCATGAGCTGAGCAGTTGTATAAGCAAGATAGAGGCCTACTCTGAGTCAGTATCCGAGTCTATTACCCCATCTAGAACATCTGTGTCCAAACCATCCAGTGTCATGCCTCCACTTCCAGCTGGTTCTCAAAATATTTTACCATACATAGAGTCATTTTTTGTTTTTTGTGAGAAGCTACATCCTGCTCAATCAAATGCTAGTACTGTTACAAGTGTTCCTGTAATATCTGATGTGGAAGATGCCAGCACATCTGGTAATCGGCAGAAAACATCTGGACCTGCTACAAAACTAGATGAGAAACATGCTGCTTTTGCCAAGTTTTCAGAAAAGCATAGGAAATTATTGAATGCTTTTATCAGGCAAAATCCTGGCTTGCTGGAGAAATCTTTTTCTCTTATGCTGAAGACTCCAAGATTTATTGATTTTGATAACAAGAGATCCCACTTCCGATCAAAAATTAAACATCAACATGACCATCACCACAGCCCATTAAGAATATCAGTGAGAAGGGCGTATGTTCTTGAGGATTCATATAACCAGCTTCGCATGAGATCAACTCAAGATTTGAAGGGAAGGTTGACTGTTCATTTCCAAGGTGAAGAAGGTATCGATGCAGGTGGGCTTACACGGGAATGGTATCAATTGTTGTCCAGAGTTATTTTTGACAGAGGAGCACTGCTCTTTACTACAGTAGGCAATGAATCAACATTTCAGCCAAACCCTAACTCTGTTTACCAAACAGAACATCTATCTTATTTCAAATTTGTTGGTAGAGTGGTGAGTTCTTACAAATGTTCTTAATGTATGCGTTTAGTGGTCGCATATACCTTTTACTTATCCCTTTCTACACTATCCAGGTTGGAAAAGCTTTATTTGATGGTCAGCTCTTGGATGTCCATTTTACTCGGTCATTCTATAAGCACATCCTAGGGGTCAAAGTTACATACCATGATATTGAAGCTATTGACCCTGCCTATTTCAGAAATTTGAAATGGATGCTTGAGGCAAGTGTCCTTTTGTAGTTTTTCCTTTAGCCTTCTCAGTCTTTGGAATATACTTTTGTATTCGTTGTGAAAATTGTCTCATGTTTATGGTATAACTGCAGAATGATATCAGTGATGTTCTGGATCTTACTTTTAGCATTGATGCAGATGAGGAAAAGTTGATTTTGTATGAGCGAACAGAGGTTCTGACTTTATTTCAAAACTATTGAGATGATTTTGTTTATGTATTAAACTTGCACATTATCTAGGATCTAATTTTAATGAGCTTTGTATAGGTAACTGATTATGAGCTGATTCCTGGTGGACGGAATATAAAAGTTACAGAGGAGAATAAGCACCAATATGTTGATTTGGTTGTTGAGCATCGATTGACTACTGCTATTCGTCCTCAAATAAATGCTTTCTTGGAAGGGTTCAATGAATTGATTCCCAGGGAGTTGATATCTATATTCAATGACAAAGAGCTGGAATTATTGATCAATGGACTTCCTGATATTGATTGTGCGTCTTTTTCAGTATACATCACCTTTATTGATGCCACACATTTATTTTCTCTCAATGCTGGCTATCTTTAATAGTGTTCAAATTCTGGAAAAGAAAATTTAACAATCTTTTCTACATTTCATTTCAGTGGATGACTTGAGAGCAAATACAGAATATTCTGGGTACAGTGGCGCATCACCAGTTATACAATGGTTTTGGGAAGTTGTTCAAAGTTTCAGCAAAGAAGACAAAGCTAGATTGCTGCAGTTTGTGACAGGCACATCCAAGGTATCGGTTTTGAGCTTTAAACCTTATGATCTTTACGTCTTGTTTACAATAACAATTTTCAGTGATTTTCCAGCTTGAATCATGGCCGCTTTGCTGCATGTGCCTTTACATTGGATTAATTTTCTTTCCTTCTCAATACCTTGGTTTTTGGATGCAAAAGATGAATTCAATTAAATATTAGCAACATTTAATCAAATCCAGTTTCTGTGCGTTGAATTTTTTTCAAAACATCGAGAATCATGTCTCACAATAATGAGAATGTTGAATACTTGTTTTTCAGTGGAAATGCTTTAGTGAAAAAACACTCCTCAGATTTTCTATATATGGAGGAAATTATGATTCAAGTTCTTAGTCTAAATAATACAAGAGGATACGTTTATAGAATTCGACCACCACAGAAAATAAATACAATAATTGGTGACAAAACTTTGTATCCTTACGATATCTCAATAGACACAATAATTAATATTATCTCCTCCTAATTCAACATACACATTTCAGAATTAATTAAGTTTTTGATTCACAATTGGCTTTACCTTTTAATGCAGCAATTGCCATTCCCAATCAAGTTTCCTGTGGATAAGTTTCCAACAGACAACTTAAGGGAGAAGTATAAGTAGTTGACTTTGTTTTCATGAGAACTATTAATTTAGTGATTTGAGTTGTGATGGAGACAAGATGCGCTGATTGTTTTGTTCCTGTCAATATACACCTTGATCTAATCTATACTTGTTTACATCAAAAGACAGTATCCAATATCATTCTTATAATAATCAAATTATGATGGTTCCTTGTTTTGTTTATTTATCATGCATTATATAATTAAGGGGTCTTATTTTCGCTACCAAAATTTCAGGTGCCTTTAGAGGGTTTTAGCGCTCTTCAAGGAATTTCAGGTTCCCAGAGGTTCCAGATACATAAGGCATATGGCAGCTCTGATCACTTGCCTTCTGCACATACTTGGTACCTTTTTTCAACTTTTCATTTTATTGTAGCTTCAATCAGGCATTTTTTTAAGAGTTCTGAACTATATTTAATCACTTGATGGATCGATTATTTTAACGTCTTGACTTTAGTAGTAACACGAAGTCTTTTA
Source organism: Vigna umbellata (assembly GCF_029865625.1). Lineage (NCBI taxonomy): Eukaryota > Viridiplantae > Streptophyta > Magnoliopsida > Fabales > Fabaceae > Vigna > Vigna umbellata. Next base: position 43,261,589 of record NC_142166.1, read on the forward strand.
TTTGCAGTTTCAATCAATTAGATTTGCCAGAATATCCTTCTAAACAACATTTGGAAAAGAGGTTACTGCTTGCCATTCATGAAGCAAACGAGGGATTCGGATTTGGTTGACAAGTTTTTTGTTTCTTTCTTTTTTGGGAGGGGTGGGGGACGAAATCAAACTGTATTAAATTTTAGGTTACAAGCTATTTAAAAGCTTTTACTGGGGGTTGACAAGATTTTCAACATTATATCATGTTAATATGCTGTACAGTTCTATATTTGCAATGGGAAATGCTTCGGCGGTTTTTCAATAACCTGTTCAGTGTGCCTTTGGCACCAACGGGTGACTCATTTTTCCACAAAGACAAGTAGATCTCCTCAATGTTTCCATCATTCCTAAAATTTATTATTAGTTGGAAGATAAGCACCACATTCTTTGTCTGTTTTACTTTTTATTTCTTATTTTTGCTTTATAACTATATTTTTGTTCTGTATTTTTTTTGCTAGTAGAAATTTTAATATTGGGAATTCCACGTGTGTGTGTGTTAAAAACATTATTTTGCATAAAGTTGAATAATGTAGATAGTTGTGTATAATTTGATTTAAGGAAAACTTAAAATATATTATTGATTCACGATTAGTGTTGGTATTTTATTCTTGAATACCATAATTAGAATGTTTCTTGTATTTTATATAATATACGCGTTCATTTTTGTGATTATTTCTACTTATTTAGAAATGAAATATAGTAATGAAAAAAATTCATAATAAAATTAAATTTCTCATTTCGTTTCTTCTATTTCCATTTTCCTCAAATCTTAGCATTTGAAATATTATAAAATAACAAAAGAATATAAATATTTTGTTTTGTATGAATTATTTTATTTATTACGATTACTACTACTAATTGTTGTTTAATATTAAAGTTTCCTAATATGGAGGAAAAAAATAAGTATTGATTTAAATTGGTTAAACGTTGCAACAAATTCTATGTTGAATATTTGTAACTACTATGTTTTTATATCAATTAAAATTGTGGAAAAATATCTAATAAATAACCTTGGAAATTAATTGAAAATCTTAGATTACATTTCCTATTTAATTATCTTTTAATTCATTAATTCTTTGTATACTATTATCATCTTAAATTGTTCTTTTCATTCAACGGAAAAATATAGTAAGGTTATTTAATCTTTTCTCGATTGGAGAAATGAATAAAACTGATTATTTACCTTTTCAAATATCGAAGTTAGATTAAAATGTCATCCTTAAAATTGTGTGCTTTCTTTTATATAAAATTGAAAACGAAAGTATTTGTTTAGTCCTTTATAGTTTTTTCAAGAAAAAGAATTATGATAAATTCAAGTCAGGTATATAAGAAAGTACAGGATAATTTTGTTGATCAGATGATGAAACTCAAGCTAAACATTTTTTGGTTCGTTATTAAATATATCAGAAATCTTCCTGCATTCAGTTTGCTTTCTCTCATATTCTTTATATTTTTTAATGTTTTGTTTTTTCTTGAAAGGCTATTATATTATCTGTTTAGAATAAGTCAAAACTTTGTTTATATCAATCAATACCATTTATTATAAGAGATTATACATTCCTTTTGTCAACATAAATAAATATATTATAAAAGATAATACATACATACGTTTACTAAATTGAATTTTTTTCCAATTAAAAATACCACTTTTATTTTATTTTCGAAAACATACTTATATGTGAAAACTTTGTTAGTTTTTATAATTACTAGTCAAAAATCGCATTTAAGTTTTTTAAAACAAATTGGTAATGTAGTTATTTTTTAATTGCATATGAAAATTAAACTAAAAGAAAACAGTGACGACTAATAGATCGGAAATGCAGGTACTAAGAAATTGTTAAGGACATAGTATATTGTGACCCTTTTTTTTTTAAATATAAACAAGAATAGTTATCTAAAACGAAAATGGTTTTAAGATATTTTTTTAAATAAAAAGACTTTAAGCAGATATTCTACTTATATATTTAATTTTACTAACAATTTATTTCTTTAAATATATATTTTTCGCACATATTACTAAATTAATTTTCAATATATCATCAATTAGTTTAAAATAACCGCGTATCATAGTATAAATTTGATACACAACTTATGTGTTAAAAATATTATTTATTTATAATGGTTTTTAATAATAATACAATATATTTAAATATCTTTTTTTAATAAAATTCAGTTATAGAAAATCGTTATTATATATGTTAACAGTACTAAAACACTAGCTTGCAAAATGAAAATACATAAACGAATACTACAATACCCTCCTTAAATCTTACATTTTAAATTACTATCATTTTCATCTACTAGCATATCTTTATTATAAAGATAGTATCTGGTTCTTAAATTTAAAACTTAAACTTTATAAAACCATCTTATTTAAATATGATATTGATATGCATAAAATTTAAAACTCTGCATCTAAATAAAACCTTAAGATCCAGTAATAAAAAAATGATTTTTTTTCAAATACCAATAATCAACAGAAAATATAATTACGAAGAACTTTATTTAGAGTAAAAATTTATAGTTTTTAAGAGTGATGTAATACATTTGATTCAGCAACAAAAAAGTAAATTAAAATCTCATAATAAAATTCCTCAAATGTATTACTATAAAAGTAAAGATATTGCTATCACTTAAAAATTGAAGATCTTGTGTTTTACTATTAAAAATTTAATATACTATTGTATTTTATCGAATAATAATTTTAACAGCACTATTTTGAAGAAAACTTCACTTTTTATTATTTTTCAGTGAAATTTACATAGATAAAAAGGATAGAGTGAAGTTGTTTTATAAATATTTTCACAAATTTCATCCAACAATAATCCAATAATTACTATAAAAAATATATATACTAGGAGCATTTATTTTACTTAGCAGAAATGACTCAAGTTGGTTGAAAGTAAGAACAACACTGTTTGGCATGGCATTCTATTCAACGTCGTCGTTCCGTTGCAGTTTCGCGCTCTGCAATCCGAAGCTGCAGCCTCTCGTTTCAATGTCACTGTCTTCGAAGCTACCGTTGCACTTTTCCGGCAACGCTCGATTCAACCGCAACCATGTCCACCACCACCCAACCGCACTCAGAATTCGTGCTTCAAACGCAAGTTCATCGGGAAGTGGCACCAACCTCGTCTTATTGAGCTCCACTGTTACCGTTACAACAGCGGTAGCCAATCGCGTGCTTTACAAATTGGCCCTTGTTCCCATGAAAGAATACCCTTTTTTTCTCGCCCAGTTCATAACTTTTGGGTAAACCTCTTTGTCGCTGCTTGTAAATGCATTTGTTTGCTGTTTTAACTCTAGGAGAATCTGTTTCTTTTTGGGGATTTCTTAGTGCGTTGAACAGTTGTAGTTTTTGTGTAACGTAGGTATGTTGTTATATATTTCTCCATCTTGTATATTCGGTACCGGGCTAGAATAGTAACCGATGAGATGATGGCAATTCCGAAATTGCGTTTTGTCGCCATTGGACTTCTGGAAGCTTTGGGATTGGTTGCTGGAATGTCTGCTGGAGGTACTGACTTTGCTTGTGTTTTAGTCTTTAACCGTGTTTTATTTCCATGCCACTAAGATTTTTATACTTTCAATCAAGCAGAGATGATCTTATAATAGTTACTATAAAGCTCAACAAATTTTCTATACTTGACTGTAGATGGCAATGTAAATATTTTTATAATGTCACAGTGTGAATGAAATTAAACTCCTTCTAGTGGTTTTTTAATTGATTAAAAGCTTTTAATGGTGTCTATTGAGTGTTCACTGTCCTTACCGCACTCCTATTTATAAGACCCATTTTTTTTTATAATGTTGAGGGTGTGCGTGTAGAATGACTGCAATTTTAGCCACATTAAAAAAAAAGTTATAAATTAACTTATGTTCTCACATTTCAATGAAGTATTAATTCTTTTCTTCAAATTAATTGGTTTCTATTTCTTATTAAAAATAATATATTTATTGGATAGAGCGAAGCTATTTCAGTAAAATTGTTTAAAAAGGTGATGTAGCTATTGTTGCTCTTAATAGATGTGCAATACCTTAAAGTGCAGCCATTGTGGAACAGAGGGAGTACCATGGTCGCACATCCCATTGGAGTTGTCTGAGTTTTTGACTAAATAAATAATATGTTAGGTTTTATAGTGTTAATAGTCAGTAATAGAGGAGTGTGAAATGAAAAAAGTGACTGGGACGTTTGAAATGTTTCTAGAGGAAGGAACAAAAGCGGAGGTTGCAATTTTTTTGTGATGAGTACTTTGAAAATGAGTTTCCACCTTCTGCCAAGCTACAATGAATTAAAATCAACATCTTTCCATTTTAACTCTGCTCTTAATTTTCTGCCAAACATACCCTTCGTGTTTGTTTTCAATGTTTCTGAAATGAATGTTGATTACCCTCTGCAGCCTTACTTCCTGGACCAGTCATACCCATATTGAATCAGGTATCTGAAATATTTTGAGCAGCCCTTTTCATTGAAGGATGAGAGGGGGTGACAAACAAAAATACATGTTTGTCTTTCTTTTAAATAGTATACATCTGCCGTTTATTTTATGTAGCTGTGGAGTGTACTTTTTTTTCTGATTTGCATTTGGCATACTTTTGGTAAGGTCTTGTTGGAGAAAATCTTCTTTTGTTTTACATGACGCAGATGTCATACTACACAGCAGCAGTTAAGATTTGAGAATTTGATTGAAATGATGTACCATTGATTCAGTGTAGTCAATGGTTTCTGAGAAGCATGATGGTTTTTTGTAATATATTCAGAATAGGGGACCTTATAGCACTGATCAATGATTTAAACCGGTAAATTTATTGGTAATAACAATAAATCATAGAGTTGACTTTTATTAGCTTGTAGCATCATAGAAACTAAGACTTTTGTTTCTCACTACTGACCAAAGGTTTTCTAAAACCAATCACTCTCATTTTTTGTCTTTCAAAAATATTTTGATACAGCCAGCATCTTCCAGTTTACTTTTTCAAGGACAGTCCATTCTTGTTCATGGATTGAGCTGCCCTATCTCTCACTCTGATGGCATCGCACATAAAGCATTTCATTGCCATATTTATAGTATCACGTAGCAGTCACTTCTAAAGTGTAGGGGGCTTATTATTTTTAAACTTATTCAGTATGGTCTGATGGCATGGCTACATTTGTGGTTTGTGCTCTGGGCCTGTCCTTTTATTCCAACTAAGAAGGAAGAGAATGATAATATTGCTGTAAAATGTGTGGTATCTTCTCCCTTTCATCACTGGTGGCTATTTGTGACTTATGCATTGGCTGAGACTTTATTATTACATACGTTATTTTAATGCATCATTATGTGTAATATTGATTTCTCAAAATCCAGTTTATGAATTCTTCTTTTTGCAGACATTTTTGGTTTGGCAGCTAATGTTTTCCAGCCTTCTCTTGAAAAGAAAGTACACAATCAATCAATTGATTGGGTGTTTACTTGTAGCCTCCGGTGTCATAGTGGCTATTACAAGGTAATTTGACTTTATAATACAGAGAAATTCAATATTCCCTATCTGTACTCTCCAATATTCAGTTTCTCATGCCGAGGTCACTAATCAGGTCAGATTCCCATGTGAATCAAGTATTCCCAAAAGTGTGCAGTGATGAACTTTGATAAAAGATATTGACTTGAAAATATCAGACTAAACTTCTAATCTCCCTTTCCAGTTGAAAAAAAAATGAGGGACCTGTCATTGTATTCCCTTAGATATATGTGTAACATCAATTTGGGCCTCTAAAGGACCGATTGGTGTCCCATTTTTTGTTGAGCTGAAATAGTTTACTTTTTAAATAATAGACTAGTTACTTGTGATCAGTTTATAATTGTTATAAACAGAAAGAATTTTACTATGTACATTATCTCCTTTGGTGTAAAATATTGTAAGTTTATTGTCCCTTTTTTGGTCTGAAGGGGTAAATAATTGTGGGAAAGTTACCAAATTTCTTGGCAAAATATTTCCATTTTAGGAATGGTTAACCACTCATTGAATTGATTAACCACCAAAACAATTTCTTTAAATTTGAAATATTTATATCAAAGCTTCATTTGTTCTAACCTTCTGAGTAATATTGTTCCATGTAAAACTTTAAGCATGCTTTCATTAAAACGTTAAGCAGCCTAGGTCAGTAGCTGCTTGTAATAGTCTGTAGAAGCTCAAAAGCTGTGATGTTTGTCATACATTTTTTGTTGTTCTTGTTGGGGTAAAATTCTCATGCTAGTTGATAGGAAATTCCTTTTTTCACTTCAAATGGAATGGCTCCCATCTAATAATTTGTTTCCCATCACTGCAGTGGCTCAAATGCTGGTCAAATGCTCTCTGATATTCAGTTCTTTTGGCCAGCATTGATGATAATTTCATGTGCTTTTCAAGCTTTGGCTTCTGTAATCAAGGTTAGTCAATAACAGCTGTTGACTTTTAGTTAATCGTTCTTGGGGAACATTATAATCAATGTTTTCTTGTATGTCAGGAGTATATTTTCATTGACTCAGCTACTCGATTAAAGGTATGCTTTCCTTTACCTTTTTTTTGGGTGGGGGTTGGGGAAGGTGGTATATAAGGATATAAGGTCACGGGACTACATATTCCATTAACATTTTATTCATGGGCATGATTTGGTGTCCCTTACATGTTCACATGCAGCACAAGTCACTGGACATATTTGTGGTCAATTCGTTTGGATCTGGCTTTCAGGTACATCTTGCAACATAAATTGCAATGAACTAAGTGTACCTTTCAAATTCTGCAAATGGCGTTTATTTCCAGTATTTTGTTAGCTTTTTCTTTCTTTATCACTGATTTCTTATTAGTTGCTTTGCTTCCTCTTTTAATTGAATAATGACTGTGAAACAACTTACATGAGTTCAAATTATTTGCTTGCTTTCTATCTTTTTATATGATTTCAAAATGTATTGCTCTTTTTTGTCCCCAACAAACGGCAAACACTAACTGTTAGAATACTTGGATTGTTGTAGTCTTATGAATCTTATTATATTAGAGTATTGTAAGCTATTTGTGTACTAGTTGTAGTACATGTGAACTTGCCCTAAAATGTTAGTATCTGGTTATATTTTATATAATAAATCTCAGGAATTTTCAGGGCCATGTTTGTTAAATATTCTTTTTCCTTCATCCAAAACAAAACATATAATGGTAAAAGAACATGAAGGAAACATTAGCTAATATTTGTCTTATAGGTAAGAGTTATATTGCTAATTCTAGAGATTTGAATTCACTATCCCAAAAACATTTCTTATAGGTAAGAGTTATATTGCTAATTCTAGAGATTTGAATTCACTATCCCAAAAACATTGAATATCTTTCTTACAAAAGATATATACAATAATCCCAAAGTTCCATTCTTCAGTTCCCAATACTAACAATGCACCATGAATTACATTAAAGCATGAGTTGCTGCCATTTGCTTCTGTCCACGATGAAATAGACATGAACGACTAAGTATTCTTATTCATTTATTTTAAAGTTCTGGACTCTGCTTGACCTGCCTTTTCTTTTCATCTATTTTCTGTGCATTAGTCATATACATTTTGACTGAGGGTTTATGTGGATTGTATTAAATCAGAAGAAAAGTCATTTGATTCTATCCAAAGTTTGTTTGTTTTAGTTAAAGTGGTTTGCATCGGATCAAGCTTTTGGTATTATTAGGAGGCCGTAAATAAATCCGCAGAATACCCAATAGATTTTGTAAAAGTAATTCAAAGTGTTCGTCACATTCGTCATAATATATAAACTTTAGTTTCAGATTATAAAACATTAGTCAAATCAATATTAAAATTTCTAAATACGGTAATTTAAGAATTAAATAAATAAACGTATATAGATGCACAAGTTAAGTTTTTTGGTTTGGATAAGATGAAATTTTAAAATTTGAACAGAATACCGATCCAATCCAAATGAAAAAGCTCATTTTCTTTTTATTTAATTCATTTTACTGTCTGTATTCAGTTGGATTGGTATATGAACATCTCTGACCTTAATCAAAATAGAGACTATCTAAAAACCGAAGGAAAAGTTGGCTTTCTTTCTTTTAGTTCATTTTTTACTGTATGTATTGGATTGGTTTATATGATGCACACCTCTAACTTCGATAAAAATGAAAAAAAAAAAAAAAACATACAGGGACGATAAAAATGAAAAAAAAAATCAATAAATAAATAAAAACAGACTTTATATCCAATTCAATGGAAAAGTTGGTTTTCTATTTTAGTTCAATTTTTTCTGTCTGAATTCATTTGGATTAGTTTGTGCACATCTCTAATTTTTATCAAAATGGAGATGTGATACTCTGTCAGCTTTCGATACTTGGCAGTGTGTTTTTCTTCTTCTGAAGTTTTCATAAGCAGCCCTACTTCATTTTAGGGTGGAAGAGCTAATTTGAAACTTATTTGGGTATAACTTATATAAGCATATAGGTGTTTTGGAGAATTTATGAGATGATAGGTTCATAAGCTGTTTTTCAATTTATGACAACAAACTTCTAGAATAGCTCCTGAAAACTGATTATTCCTATTTCTTCTTCAATTGTAAGTACAACTTACACCTAAATGTTTACGTAATAAATACTTATTTATTAGGTCCTTACTTAAGTTGTTTATTGGCAAGGCAATTTTCCTAATGGTTATTGGCGCAAGTTCCAGATAGTCTCTTGTTTATGTTTATTAATTGATTAATTATTGAAACGTACATTTATGGTTTACGTGATATTTGTTGTAGGCTCTTTTCGTATTTCTGTCTCTGCCTTTACTTTCAAAATTGAAAGGCATACCATTTGCTGAACTTCCTTCCTATTTTAAAAGCGGTGCCGGTTGTTTTCTAGGTAAACCAGGTAAGATCTAATAAATTGGTAGCAATGCAATTATACATATATATCCTCACGTGGTTTTCTAGTACTTGTCTGCGTTTCTTATTACACCTTCTGTTGTTAAAACACTATCAAGATTAGTTACTATGTATGTATGATTACTTTCCTGGGTTTATGACCTTGAATTTTCAAAATTGCATTAATAAATAAAATAACAAGGGCAGGTTTTAATTAATGGTATGGAATTTGAAGTGGGTCTATATGTCATTGGGTTTTCTTATCTCGATGGGTAGATCTTGTGGCTATCACAAGGTTCATGTCATATTCGATACCTTACCTTTTATGTACTAGGATTATAGATACTTTTAGTCCTTCAGGTAAAAGGCCGAATAGTATATAAGCAATGATTTAACCCCGTCTATAACTAGATTACTTGGAGTTTAGTTATTTCTAACATTTTTATATAAAACAATTAAAACTCATAATTGTAAGAAATCAATAAATTTATATATAGTTTTTGTCTTGTACCCTTTAGATGATTTTGAACCTTGGTTTAACTTTCTTTTGTGTTTAAGTTTTAATATAATGTGTATTCCTCTTCAATTTCTGGCTTAGGTTGTGATGGCGCTCCCCTACTTCCACTGCTTTACATAATTACCAATTTGGCATTCAACATATCCCTCCTTAATGCAGTAAAAACTTCTTCTGCAGTTGTATCTTCTCTTCTAGTAATGTTGTCAGGTACTCGTTATCATTGCATCTCACTCTTCTTTGTTGCATTCTAAACTATGAATTGTAAGGTCTTTTGTACCTCAGGTTTTCTTAATAGTTTTTTAGCTTACGTGTGCTTATGATTTTTGCAGTGCCCATATCTGTTTATATTCTTTCTCTACCATTACCATATCTTCCCGAGGGAACAAGCTTGAGCCCATTTTTTTTGCTTGGCTGTGGAATTCTTCTGTGTGGTCTCTTACTGTACAACACATCTCGACCTGTGAGGAACAGCTCTGAAGTGGACTGAAACCGTCCCAGTTCTGAGGATGAACTATCGGCTGGGCACCCTGCCCAAAAGAATATCAGCAGCCTCGAGGTACTACTGTTCACGGTGAAATACATTTTCTCCAACGTGCTCGAATTATACATACTCACTATCCTTGCGATTATTCTTTTGAGCCGAAAATTTGTTCGGTTTCCACTTTTGAGTGTCACTTAGTTGCTTTATGATGGCTGACTTCCTCGTTCTTCCACTGGATTATTGTAACTTAAGATTATGCATATATCTCTGATCACTTGTTCTGGTATATTTTCATGTACATTAATACATAACAGAAAAATGCAGTTGACAGAAATGCAAGGTGCGAACATTTTTAAGTGATCTTTTTTAAATTCGCTTTTTAACACAATATTTAGAGTTGAGGCATGTTTATATAAATTTCAATACAAGCTCCTTCTTGGAGACAAATATAAAAGGGAAAATTGGAATTAGATTTTTTTACAAATTAAATTAGCTTATGTGGTAAGCTAAGTTATAAATTTTATAACTTTTTCCATATATTGTATCTAATTCTTTTACTTGTAACTTGTGTATAAGTTAATCTTAGTTGAAGAGAAATTAAATTTATTTATTTATTTCCTATTTTTCCATTAAGAAATGTGTAGAAAAATTTGTCCGAACAGGTATTTCAATGAAAAGCCACCCAGTTAATAATTATATATGACTTCCAAGCTAAAGTTTTGTTAGCTGCCATGTTATACAATGCAATACTTTAGGTCCAGATAGAATATGATAGGATAATAATCACCTTATCCAATTTATTGTCTTGTTATTTATCTTGCATGGTAGGTTGTCATTTCATGTATAATCTTAACTATCAGTATTACCATGATTCCTCTGTCACTATATCATGACCACAAGCAATAACCATCAAATCTATCAACATTACTACACTCACTCTCACCCTTTTTTTCTCATTGTCACCATAATTATTCTTATCCTCATCATTATCCTTAGGATTATCATCACTATTCTCATTATTATTAGTATTAGTTTCTCATTATATTAGTTTCTCATAAGGAGAATTTTCAATTGAGTCCGATTTATTATGTGATCAAATTTTCTATATATTTTTAAATTGAATGTTATTTAAGTTTTGGTTAATTAGATAATGTAGTTGTTATATTGTTTCACTATTTTGTTTATTTATGTCTACCTGTTAAGAAATGTTAGTTATTATAATTAATTAAAAATAATATTAGTTACTTTTATATTTTCATTAAAACATGTTAAATAATGAAGTTGTAATTTTCTCTAATGATTTTCATAACCTACAAAAATCATCGTTACTATGATTATTGATGTAAGTAATAACAACGGGTTTTCATCATCCAGTATGTTCTAAATTAGAGTTTTAATAAAAATCATTTATAATTTTACCTTAATCATAATATCATATTATATTAACTTCAAAATTTCACATTTATTAATACATTAACACAAATAACCAAACAAATGACAATACTAAATAACAATCAAGTCACCTAATTCAAAAATATAAAATTTTAAATATTTAACAATTTTATTTATGAAAACAATTAAAAAAAACTTTTAACTTAATTAAACTTTATATTTATCATTATAACCACCATTATTATTGCCTCCAATCTTGCAACATATTTGTGTTTTAATTATGATATACATCAAATATTAAATGTTTATCAAAATCTTATTATATGGTGTTATCTTCTCATGACTATCAAACTAACTCTTCTATTTGATTATCATCTAGCACAATACGAGAGACTATTGGGTCATGTACAAAAGAACCAACCAATGGCCTAGACCCGTGAAATAACAAATTAAAAAATATATTCAGTTTAATATCTATGCATTTTTCCACTCGGACATAAAGGTAAAACCAAAAAAGACGTGCATCACATAATTGGATGTGCAATGGTAATAATAAACCAAAAAACACTATTTCATCGCTTCCAAAATCTCCAATCCACGTTCCCCATTGGGCATCAGCTAATTAGGATGGCAATAAAGTACAAAAATAAACCTACAAACATAAATCTACAAACATGAAGGAATTCCCCAATACCCAACACTAGCTTTTACATTTCCTTTGCATTCAACCTAATATTACTTCCTCCAACAGCATGCGGTGGTCAGTCTCCCATAACCCTTTAGGTCAAAATCCTAAATCTCCTCCTTCAGTGTTTCCTCTGCAAAGAAGCCAAAATTGTTAGTTCTCTGTAACAGTACAATGCAATCACGTCGGTTGATAATGCATACACTAAAAAGTCCTTTTTCAAATTAAAAGCCAAGCATAAGGGAAGGGAAAGTGTGTATCTGTTGATGGATAAAACTCAAATTTTCAAATACATACAAAATTTGTGTTGGTGGTGAGCAAATTCCCTCAAGGGGCATTTTTAACTTTATTTCGTATTGTGCGGGTATCATAGTATCACTTTTATTACTGTGTTCAGCACACAGCTCAGAACTATCAGTAAACAACTGTACATATAGTATAACTCTCCATGACCAAAAATTGGTTCGAAAATTACAAAACTAGTCAGACAAATAACCAACTCTACACGCTTATTCCAGAGGAATAAGACATTAGTTTATTTAAATAATTTTTTATTACACACAGTGGATATTAGAGCAATCATCAAATAATTTGGTTGATCATATGCAATGCAGATGCAACAATACATAAACCACATCCACATAATTCGACTTAAACAAAATTTCGTATATGAAGTTCAAAAAAGTAGTCTACAATTTTCACATAATAATTTCAAAGAATAAAATGTCATACCTTTCGCTTGTGTACTCGGCTCTTTCTGCTGCTACCTTTACCAGATCCCATTACTTGCTCTTCAGTTCTATCTTCAAAGGGTAATGTTTTGATTTCATCATAGAAACTTTCTGTTAGACCTTGCAACCTGAAATAGAAAAAGCACAAAAGCTAAGAGAGAAAAAAATGTATTTAAACAAAAATACTATCACACATTTAATTCTTTTTACTTGTTAGGAATGGAGAAACAAAAGGAAAACATTCCAAACACTTCCCATACCCATTTCTTGATTTCTTCAAGTATTTTTCTCGCTTCCTCTCCTGTTTCGTAAGAGGAACACGAGTGAACATCTCCTCCTCTTGCTGAGCACGTTTCTCCATCTTGGAGACAAATCTATCAACTTCTTTGCTAGCTCCCTCAAAATCCCTCACCTGAGTAGAGTAGTGAGCAGCCAAAACAAACCATTACGTAAAATCATTAAATGCAAGTTCGGATAATAGTTCAAAAAATATTCTTAGGAGTTAAAAGTACTTTCGAGAAGGATGCTCTCTTTGTACATTTGAGTCTGAAAATACTTTTGAAAGGAGTTTAACTGAAACCCAAGCATACTATAAGTCATAATGATTCAGCACTAAAAATAACTTTACCTCTTCAGGTCTTTCCTCCATATCATTCATCAATGTCCTGATATAATCACTCTGCTTAGCTTGTTTAAGAATTTCTTTTTCTCTTCGCAAGGCATTTCTTTCATGCTTAGAAGGTTTTTCTAGATCCATAGAAGTAGGGGCAAACTTTACAGGTTGATATGTATCATGTCCATCCTACATCAGATAATAAAAGTTAGATAGACCAGGAAAATACCCTTTTCAAGATATTACCACCCTGCGTATACCAAATTTTACACCATTTATAATATCACATATACACTGACTGACCTGCAAGGTTAAGTCTACTTTGCTAACTAGCATGTCAGGATTGGGACGATACTTTGATGCATCCTCACTCTTATTGGACGCATCTGGCTCCGTACTTTGAATATCACTTTTGGCTGCATTTTCACCAGCCTGCACTAGTTTCTGGATTTGGTATTGTTGTTTTTTGTCAATTGGCCGAATCTGCAATGGAAACCAGGAAGTCAAATGTTTAACACATAATACAATGTAAATATACACATGGAAGCCCTTTAAGATCAACACACAGAAGGATAAAACTATACCTTTTCCAAAAACAATCTTATCTCTACAACACTTCGAACAACAGGGTGATCTTCTATTGATAACCCTTTAGCCTTCCGCAATAAATAATAAACAAGGGATTGACAATAATTCAAAAGCAGCAAATTCTTAGCCTCAAGGTAGCTAAATCCATCTGCTGTAGGATACTGACCTTCTTTCACCTGGTATAAGAAGCATCGAGAGACACAATAATAATAATCATATCATTCATTGATATCAGGGTATATTTAGCTATAACAGAAAACTTAATAGAATCCCCAAAAAGGCCCAAATTGCGAAACTTCATGTCCAAACAACAGAAAAACTTCTTTTAAATCTTAATATTATGAATTTGAAATGACGTTAACGGAGTCCTTAAAAAAAATTGCTTGAATTGAAAAAAGGACCACTCACTTTGGCAGTTAGAGATTGAACTTTAAGCCTCACAGTATCGAGCCCTTCCTTCATCTCTTTCAACAACGCCGCAAGTTTAGGCGATTCTCTGCGAAAAACGACAAGATTTTTAAAAGATAAAGGTTATTTCTTGCGTATCAGAAAATTTGAAGCAAACATAAATTGATGCACTTTCAAGGAAGAGGAACAATTCAAAAAAACCTACTCTTCCTTGATAACGTCCTCGTCTAAATGCTTCGCACTGTTTTCCATGACTTGAGATGATTTTCTATAATCTCCAATCCTGAACCTTCTTTTTGTAGGAATGTGAGTGATTAAAATTTGATAGAAACAGAAATTAAATTATTGATGAAGAAAGGTTAAGGGGAAAAAATGAACAGAGAGGGAGAGAGAAAGATTCAACGACCAAAGACAGAGAGAAGGTGACGGCTTCTTGGCGGTGGATGGTATTGAGAGTGAGATCCTGCGGCGGAGGAAGGGATTTGCGAAACTGAGAACGGGGCAAGATGGATGCCCAAAGAAACCTTTTTTCTTAAAAGAACAATATTTTACTATTTGCACCCTTGCTGTATTTAGTAATACTTTCGCTTTACTTTATTTTTTCAAATAAATTATAAAATATATAGCTAACGAAAATATATTTGGTTTAATAAATCAGTTCAAATAGTCCATGAATAGAATAAATCAAGTTTAAAAATACAGTAACTAAGTTGAAGTGAATCAATTCCTATCAAATCTCTTTAAAAGTGATAATTATAATTTTTTAAATTGCAAAATTAATATTATTTTATCAACAGCATATACATACCAATGCTTATATCTCAACTTGCTTTGTGTACAAAGTGAAATTAAATTTATTTATCTAAGATGACAATGAATGGGGTTGGATTGCACAGGAACCATATCTATACACTGTTCGATTTATAATAAAAACTTTCATTTGATGTTCATCGGATATTTATTTAAAAATATTTGAGTTTTAAAACTCACGTGTGTATATATATATATATATATATATATATATATATATATATATATATATATATATATATATATATATATATATATATATATGTGATACTTACGAATATTTAAAAAATTTATTTTATAAAAATTTAAAATAAAATATATAAAAAATTATAAAAAATAAAATATAATATAAATTAGATAAAATAAATTTTTAATTTTAATTTCAATTAAATTCAACTTAATAAAATATAAATTAATTTAAATTTTAATTCAATTTATCTTAATATAATATAAATTAAATTGAGGTTAATACCTCTTTTGATCCTCGAAAGAGGGGAATGTTTAGAATTGTCCTACCTTTTTTTAAATGTTCAAAACGCTCACAAATTTTGAAATAACTGGTCAACTTAATCCTTTTTGGTTACGACGTCAAATTTTTAACGGTACAACTGCCACCCTAGACAAAAGTTAATGACGTGTACAGTTTCTCTGACTGCGTGGCAACCCTAGCTTCCTTGTGCCGCCAGCACCATTGGCAACCGTAGGCCGCCGTCAGCTACCCTGTCATCTTGCCGCAACCTCGCCTCATGTTTCAGGCTCCCTAAAGTCGTGATTTAGAAACCATGGTTGCGCGATCAGGATTACAATTTGGATATGGAATCTCTGTCTGGATTTCTTTTCTTGCAAGTGCTCGCGGTTTGCGAAGGTGGAGAAATCATGGTGTACAGGTTGCGATCTGGAGGTGCGGCGTGATGGTTCTACCGTGCGAAGAAGATGATGAACATTGGCCATGGTGGGTTTTTATCGCAGTGGGAGATGACGCGATTTAGGTCTGGTGGAGGCGTTGATGGCTAGCTCAAGGTTGGGTGAAACTCATGAGGAGATGAATTGAAGAGCTGTGGCGGTGATTTAGGTTTTGAAAGTTTTTTGGAATTGGGGATTTCTCCGTTTGGGTTTCTACAGGTGTGTGCGAGAGAGTGCTCTTACAATGGTCATGGTGGATGGCGGTCCTTGCAACTCTACGGCGACCTGAAAAGTGTCTCATGGTGGAGATGGAAGTCGAGGAAGATGCTAAAGATGATGAGAGAGGACTCACGACTTTGGCGTTCGCGTTCTGTATTGGTGCGGTGGTGGCTACCGACGGCGACGCTGGTGTTGGGTGATGTCGAGGTTGCAGCAAGACGGCAGGGTGGCTGACGGCGGCCTATGGTCGCCCATGGTGCTGGCGGCACAAGGAAGATAGGGTTTGGGAATTAGGGTTGCCACGCAGTCAGATAAACTGGACACGTCATTAACTTTTGTCCAGGGTGGCAGCTGTATCATTAGAAATTTAACGGCGTAACCAAAAAGGATTAATTTGACCAATTTTTTTTAAAAGTTGGGACCGTATTGAACATTTTAAAAAAGGTAGGATGATTATGAACATTCCCCCTCTTTCGAGGGACCAAAAGAGGTATTAAGCCTTAAATTTACTTTAATCTTTTGCAAGTACAGATAATATGATAGTGGGTATTAAAATATTCGTTATGTGCAGCTAATAAATAATCGTGGGAACCAATTATCCATCGCAGATATCGACGAACACAAATATTTTTGTCATCCTTCCTATGTCACTTTCCTCATTGTTAGAGGACCCATCGACGTTGAGGGACCACCATGCGAGTTGTTCCCTTTAGATGGGAGCTTAGTGAGGAAATATGGGAGGAATTATGATTTCATTGGTCCTTAATTTTGGTAGGTTAGTCCAAACTCGAAAAGTTATACCAACTAACATGTGTCCTACAAGCTTGGGCTTTTATAGGATATGCTAGGTAGGATAGTCTTTACAGACACAAATGTTGAAGCTAAGTGGTGGTGTAGTCGTCGGGCTGAAGAGGTTATAGTTAAGACAGACTCTTCTATAGTAAGGTATCACTCTTTTTCAAGTTGAAGGGTCTGACTTGTGAAATATATCGAATAGTGTCCTTGCCTTCCTCCATGACGAGGATTAAGTGAATCGTTGAGTGAGATATCCTTAGGTACAAAGCCAATGCTAAGGATAGGGAGTTCTCCAACCTCCTACTTTAACAACTCTCATGGTTTCATATTCCTCGGTCTAAGTGTAGTTCTAAACTCCTTTCAATATCCTAAAGAGGGGTTTTGCTTTTATGCTAGGCATGGTAAAAAGCAAGCTAGAAAGACCAGTATACCGTTCAAACTTTGGACCTCTTTTAGGTTGGTTGGGTTTCTCATGCTGAGTATGATGTTGAGTATGACTTCACATTTGTTTAGGTTGACTGTTATCCCTTTCCAGATTATCATGAAGCCTATGAACATGCTGCCACCTACACCAAATAAATACTCTTCCAGGTTTAGCCTCATGTTATGACGGTGTACCTTGTCAAAGACGACCTACAAGTGTGTTGGATGGTTGGTTGCAATAACGAATTTGATAACCATGTCATCCACGTAGACCTCTATTTTTTTTCTCATGAGATTGACAAACAGTTTGTTCATTAGGTACTAGTACATTACCCTAGCGTTCTTCAAACCAAAAGGCATGACCTTGTAGTATAAGTTGGCCTATTTCGTCCTAAAGGCTATTTTTGTCATGTGGGTACATCTAGACTTGATTATACCCTAAATATGGATATAGGAAACTCAGTGACTCATAATCTACAACATTATCTACAAGTTGGTCAATATTGGGTAGTGAATATGTGTCATTTAGGATGGTTTGTTGAGATTAGTGTAATCGACACACATACGCCATTTGTTGTTGACCTTCTTTAGCGAGCCATGTGGTGTAAGTAACCTCTTTAATGAATCCGTCTTCGAGGAGTGTTGTTACCTCCTTCTTGGCTGCAGTTCAACGTTCTTTATTGAACTTTCCCTTCCTTTGGGCCACAAGTTTGGCCTATGAAAGGATGGACGGGTGGTGGCACATAAATGAAAGGTCAATGCTTGGCATGTTGGTTGGGGACCAAGTGAATAAATTCGTGTTTTGTTTGAGGACTTATACTATCCGATTGCAAACATGTTCGTTCAAGTTGTGGCCGACCTTGGTGACTTGGGACAATAGGATTACCAAGGTATAGTTTTGCATCGATTCACTAAATAAAGGTCGTCTATCATCCGATATTTTTTTAACATGTTTAATTGTGAACACTCCTAATTTTTATATATATATATAAATAGAGGAAGATCTGGTCGAGAGTAAAAAAGTTTTTCCAGCATTTATCGATTAGCAAGAAAATGTCAATGTGAAAACACATTGTCAAAAGGCTAATCGTTTACCCGATAAACAACGGATCAATAAGGTTTCCAACTGACTTATTACACAAAAAGAATGTTATTTTTTTAAAAGATATATAAGGAGTATTTTTTTTTTTAAATCAAAGACTTTTTTTTTTCTATTCTACTCCTCTATTCTATTAGAAATTTTGTTGAGTCTTTTGTCTAAATAAAATAAAAATAATAAAAACTCTAAATATATAGATTAACACCAAGTCATTTCCAATTTTAACATAAAAGATATTAACATTATTTATTGTTAAATTATAAAAATAAAAGAAATATAAAATTTAACTTAAAAAAATATTTAACATTTGTATATTATGTGATAAAATATTACTAATGTACTTATTAAATAAATATATTTAAGAAAACGAAATACATCCGTCCAAATGATTTAAAGCATAACCCAACAACTTATAGAATTTATTTTCAAATTCCAAACATCGAATAAATTAAGAGTAAATTGAATGAGGATGTATCTTGGGCAGTTAAAAAAAGAATTTTATTTTAATAATAATTTTTTTTTGTTATAGTCGGTCATAACAAATATTATATATATATATATATATATATATATATATATATATATATATGAGGTTGTAGGTTTTATTTAGTTGATAATTTTAGGAGAGTGTACCGAATTTTAGTAGACAAAAATAACCTCATATATTATGAATTTTAAGTTTTAAAGTTAATGGTATTTGAATAATTTTCAATTTTAAAACTAATATCAATCTTCATTTCTGTCAACCCTTTCTCTTTCATTTTTCTCACTCTAACATTTTCTCTATTATCTCTAGTAGTCCCAACCGAAAAAATTAGAAACATTCACCTTTCTCACTAATCCAATTTGTTTATCTCTCATCTCCGTCATTTCTCACATCCACACACAACACTAATCCAATTTGTTTATCTCTCATCTCCGTCATTTCTCACATCCACACACAACAACTCGTGACAGTGCAATTTGTCGTTCTTACTTTGTTCATTTGTTTTCTACTTTAATAACAAAATAATTGATGAAAATTATTCAAATACCATTGACTTAAAACTTAGATATCATAATATATTGTTTACTAAAACTCGGTACATTCTGCTAAAATGTATGAACTAACTGGAAAAGAAAAGAGCTTATGTTAGCAAACCAATTACCAATTGTTTTGATAAGTTTTCTTAAAAATAGTTTTGACACAGCTACTTTTATTTGACACAACAAAGGATTTAGATTTTACATAAACATAAAACATATAATAAGGTTAAAAAGAAAAAAAATATATTAAGACACATCGCATCGTGCTCAGTAAGTGCCCAATGAAATGAAAATCCAACTATTATTTTTATTTGGTGCATTATTGTTTTTGTAAGATGCATCGCATCATGTTCAGTAAGTGGCCCAATGAAATGAAAATCAAAACTATAAAAAATAGAATTTGATAAAAGTATAATTCAGGTCATCAAAGTTAGAAGTTGTAATGCAAGTTTATTATCGAATAAAAAACGCAGTCTGAATTGGTACTTGTTTGTTGTGGTAGAGCACGAAGCACTTAAAAAACTGTGGTAGCGTGGCCCTGGTCCTAAAATTGAATCATAATTATTAGTAGAAGGAAAAAATTTAATAGAAAAGTAAAACACTGACATGGTAGTACTAAGTAGTAGGAAGTCCGAGAAGGGACATAAAGATACCTTGAAGCACTCAACTACAGTAGAGATCATGAGGAAAGTGCGCGGGCAAAGAAAGAACCGTAGCGTAGCGTAGCCTCGCAGCGAGTAACCGCCATTACCACGCAACGGAGCGTTGAAAAAAAGTGACCCCTTAGTTTTACCACCAGTGAGCCACGTCATAGTTTCGCTGTTATAAATCGTTGAAGCCTCTCCTGCACCGCGTCGCACCTGATCACTCCCCCCACTTTCTCACAGACCCAACCCAACCCGCCTTGGATCACCTCACCGAGCATCTCACGGATCGGATCTGAGGAATCAACTATAAAGCATCACTCAGCAACGCTTCCGATCACGACGCTCTCAACCACCAAACCCTTCGTCACTCCCTTTTCTTTCTCTAGGGTTCTTCACTTGTCGCTTTCTTTTCTCTCTGCTTCTTGTCGTCTTTCTTTGATGGAATCTCGCGACAGAACCGCTTACGTGTTTCTGCTCGCGGAATTCCGAGAGTTCGATTGAAATTGAATAGTTTTCCTCCAACCACTCGTTTTTCCCTTCTTAAATGGCGGCTTCTCCGGTCAATTTCCTCTTTGGATTCTTGCTACTCTCGATTACATTGTGGCTCGTCTTCATGTAAGTTCTTCAGTTATTTTTTTACTTTTTTTTCTCTGAAATTTAGTGCACTCGGCAATTTGAGTTTCTAAAGTTCGCTTACTGATATGTTATTAGTTGGAATAGAGAAAGGCGTGTTTTAAACTACTTGTCTGACACTTGAAATGGTTGCTGATGATTTAGAAGGCCTGTTTGCCTGTTGAAAGTGTTGTTGAACTATTGTTGGGAGTGTTTACTGAAGACTGTTGGTGTAGTAAGAGGCAACGCAACGGGTTAGGTGTGTAGTCAAAGGGGGAAAGTTCTCTAGTACTAGTGCCGCATCACTTTTTTTCGATGGTTATGAAAGAGTTAAGTGATCTTGTAACCGATAGTTTGGAGAGATGTAGGGGACCTAGTTTTTTCTATGTCTAAGGGGGAGGAAGTTACTACTGCCTTTAGGTTCAACGAAGAGCAAGCTGTTGGACTAAAATACGATTACTTTTGGAAATTAGGTTGATTGGGAAGTAATGGAAAATCTACTCCTTAAACGAGTTTATCTTAAGAGTATCAAAAAATGACTCTTCTTATCCTTTAATTGATCTGGATCTCTCACCTGATTGTATATTTACATCACTGCTTGGAACCTATTTAGTAAAATTGTTGTTCTAAATGTTGCCTTGTCTTCAAAGGTCAAAGTTCCTTCTAAAGTAAAAATTTTATTTGCACTTGTAGTTTTGAATTGACTTTAAGAAACCTCTGAAGCTGGTTTCCTGGACAGACTTTGCATCCCATTTGAATGGTCAACACCACAAATAGCATTAAAAAATAGTTGCCTACTACTCTTAGAATTATAAAAAACATATAGCACAGACATTAGGAGAAAGTGTTTTTAATGTGCTGTGAAATCACCCTTAATAGCTTTAGCAAGTTTCGACAACTTAATGAAAAAGGGGAATTGCAGTACTGAAGGTTTCTACTTTTGTGGAGTTTGGAGAGAATTATGTCTTTAACATAACTTTGTAAGCGGATAGGTTGTTTCTGTGGCTAGATGGATCACACAAAGCCTTCGATTTTGTTGAAGACCAAAGTTTTAGTAATATTATTTACCATGAGATCTCTCCTGATCAATTCCTTCAATGTCCTTCTTGATCACCCTCTCCTCATCTTATTAAAAATCATTTAATTTACTCTTCTCATTGGTGTACTTTCAGGGGGCCTTCTTTGTACATGTCTGAACCACCTTAACCGGTTTTCTATCATCTCTTCCTCAATCAGCATACTAATTTCTTGTATACAATAATTTTTTATCATGTCTACTTTTGTATGACCACACATCCATTTTGACATCTTTATTTTGCCACTTTAACCTTTTTTTCTTCGTGTTCCTTCAAAACCCAGCATTCACTACCATTGAGTACAACCAGACAAATGACACAGCGGTAAAACTTGCTGTTAAGTTTGATAGGTATTTTTCACACAACTTCCCATGGCTTTCTTCATTTTAGCCACCCCTTATAATCCCATTTTTGACATTGTCATTAATTTCCCTCATCAGTTTGTAGTGTTGTGCCTATATCTTTTAACTTAGAAACCTGTGGTATAACATCTCCCCCCCCATTTTAAGTTCCACATCAGATTCTTCGTGTCCCTTGCTTAAACTACATTGCGTATATTTTGCCTTATTCCCAAGAACAAACCCTTTATTTCCTAAGTGTATTTCGAAAGTCTATTTTCAAAGTTAAGTGCTTTACTTGATTCCTCGACCAAAATTGTATCATTCACAAAAAACAAGCAACTATACGTAAAATTGAAGTTAAAGAACCAAAATCCTTAGTCTTAATTATGCTTTCGTTGTGTAGTTTATGTTTTAAAAAACATCTTATTCTTGATAACTTTAGAAAAAAATATGATGCTTTATTTGAATGTAAATGTGTCTATTGCCATTGGTTTTGATCAAAATATTATTGTTCCTCTTTGTTAGTCGTACAAATAGTGTAGATAAATTATGTATAGTTAACTGAATAGGAGTGGTGGTGGGCTCTCATATTCTTATTAAATGACGATCTAGAGCAATTGACATTTGATTACATGTTTCTGACTTTTGGTGTGTGGTGGTGTTGACAATCCTGCTGTCGAGGGAAGACAACTCAATAGGGGTGATGATCCTCGTGGAGATGCCATGCAGGAATACACAAACTTTTATGATCAAATTATATAACATTGATGTTTTTTTGGCCAAGTTGCCATCAATTTTTTGCTTTATCCCTAGTGCAATTGACAAGTATATACTATTTTTGTGTTTTAAGATTGAGTATTATGTTCCAATACTTTTGTTCTTTGTTCTGCAAAAAATTCTTTGGAGACTTTGAACCATCATGTTCTTGCATTTTTATTACAGATTCACTTCTGGGCTGGTGGCTTGGATTTTAAGCCGGATTTTGGGAGCATCTGTTGGATTTCGTGTTGGCGGATGGAAATGTTTAAGGGACGTGGTAGTGAAGTTTAAAAAGGTTTGTCTTTGCCTTTACTCACACGCCTTGTTTCGTTTTTAGAAATTTGAAGGGCATTGAGGGACTCGGGGAATATTAGCCTACAGTCTAGAGAGTAGGGAGACTAAAATGTAGTTTGTGCTTGGAATTTGTTGTAATAAATGATGTAAATATTGAATAGTTAAATTGTTACATCCCACGCCTTTTGAGTAAGTTTCATCTTCAATTTTCCCCAAGTTTTTTCTTAGCTTCTGAATCTGCTATCAATTTTCTTCAGCTCATTGCCATACTCTGTATTTATTCCACTGAGAGTTGTGATGATTATTTCTGTTATCAGACCCCTGTCTATGGTGATATAATCTATTGATTTATAATATGTACAGGGTGCTGTTGAATCTGTTTCTGTTGGTGAAATTAAACTCAGCTTACGCCAGTCCCTTGTTAAACTTGGTGTGGGTTTCATGTCTCGGGATCCCAAGCTACAAGTGTTAATATGTGACCTAGAAGTTGTTTTGAGGCCTCCAGATAAAACCCCAGGGAAGAAGAAAACTAGGAAATCTCGTGCTTCAGGCAGGGGGAAGTGGATTATTGTGGGCAATATTGCAAGATATTTATCTGTTTGTGTGACTGATCTGGTTCTGAAGGTGTTCATCTCCATAAAGTTGTATTGTTCTGCTTGTATGATCAAACACATGCTGACTTTTAATTTCATAACTTTTGGAGTGCATGCAAAGCACATAATACATTTAAAAATAGACAATCAAATGTAATGATTATTATATTTATAAATGAAATAGGTTTCACACTGGCTACTTTTAAATTTAAACTTGATTCTATTATTGTTTCCATTTGAATCTTATTATAACTTTTTTGTTCACTGGGAATCTCTATTGAACATTGCAGACTCCAAAATCTACGGTTGAGATCAAGGAATTGAATCTAGATATATCGAAAGATGGTGGATCCAAGTCAAATTTATTAGTTAGACTGCATATAGTACCTATTTTTGTTCACATTGGTGAGCCACGGGTCAGCTGTGACCTAATATCTAATTTAAGTGATGAAGGATGTAGTTCTTCTGGGCAGGCATCCATTACTACTATAGAAAGATCTTCAGCTCCTTTTTACTGCGAATTGTTCTCTGTCTCGTGTGAATTTGATCATGATAGGTATATCTTTTCTCTATGTTCATTTTTTTTAAAAATTAATGTTGCACTTGTCTTAATGGTGGTTGGGTAAGAAGTAGGTGTTTGTTAGATGATCTATAAGCTGTCTGGCATGTAATTTGTACAGTTGGAACACAATGGGTCTTTTCAACCGATAAGCGAGCTTTTAATATACAATGGTAGAGAACACTCAGTTATGACCTAACATAACAGAACTAGACATTTTGGGAGTGTTTCGCCCCTTATTTTAAAATATATTTAAAAATTAAAGCTCTAAACAAGAATTTTAAAATGAAGTAGAAGCTGGGCATGGGAAGGCTACCGACCTAGTGCTTCTGAAAATGCAAGAAGATATCCAAAATAACATGCCTATCTGATTGTGCAAGGTTAGGCACCAAGAACCAACTGAAAAGCAAGTCAACCATGTTATGAAAAGGAGGTGAAAGCCCCTCAGAAACTAAAGTGATATCCTAGTAATAATGACCAGATGCCTATGCAACAAACATAAGGTGAGTGAAGGGAGGACATGGTGGTGGGGGTGGGTGGCAGGGAGGTGAGGCAAGGAGTTGTTGTTGGAATCATCCTTGGGGAGAGCTACAGAAAGAAATACAGCAAGTTGCTGATGTTAGTGTAGGTCTTGTATAACCGCATTTGATTGCTCACTGTATAACCATTCCCCAAATAGTAATGAGAAGCTTTGTAACTTTGTTCTAAAAGTCCTTTTACCTCACCCTTTTTTTTTTTTAAAAACTGTTTCCCCCGTTTCTTCTCTATAAATTAAGCTGCCTAACTTTTTAGGGATTTCCAGAAAAAACCTGTGGCCCAATTTCTCCTTTTAAGGAGAACAGAAGCCCAAAAAAGGCGGGTGTCATACAACCTTAATTTGACAAATATAGCAGGGTAGAAATCATATTTCAAAATGTCAAATCATCTGGTAATTTTTTTTTTTGGTTTGTTTCCAAGGTTTGGTGGCATGTCATGTGTATAAATTTCTCTAATATTGATTTTATCATGTGTATAAATTTCTCTAATATTGATTTTATCAAATGGAACTTTCTTCATATATGTTGAATATAGTGAAAACTATATATAAGATTAATCTTCCTTGTATTAAATATACATATAGGATCTTCTATTTAAAATAGAAAAAATATAGGCTAAACCGAAAATACAAATAAAAAATAATAACAAACTTAGTAAAAATAAAAGATAAATATAAAATAAAGATAATATATCTAACAATATATATATATATATATATTTATTTATCTCTGTTCATGTATTGTTTTGCTCTGTGGAGGGGACTCTTAAACTAGCGCTTGGTTTGCTGTGTCACTGAACTTGTTTTGTATCTTGTACTCTTGTTGTACTCTAAGATTAACTTGGATTCTGCCCTTATTTTATTTTATTTTTATATGTTGTTTCTATCGTCATACAAATTCTACAGTTAGTTTTTTGTCTTTCTTTTTGGACACAGGGAAGTGGGTATAGTTATTAAGAGTATGGACATTTCTAGTGGAGAGGTCAACGTGAATTTGAATGAGGAGTTGCTTTTGAAGAGAAAGAGTTCATCAGAGTTTTCTTCTGGGCCTGGCAGCA
The DNA here is from genome assembly GCF_029865625.1 of Vigna umbellata. Lineage (NCBI taxonomy): Eukaryota > Viridiplantae > Streptophyta > Magnoliopsida > Fabales > Fabaceae > Vigna > Vigna umbellata. The sequence continues at coordinate 43,287,636 of NC_142166.1, forward strand.
AAGTAGGGTCACATGCTGATTCTGTGAGTGCAAAAGGGCCATCAAAGAAGATGCAAACACTTGTTGCTTTCTCCAAGTACAGCTCTATGTTTCCTGAAAAGGTTGTGAATTTAACCAACCTCCTGTCTGTTTCTAACCATCACTTTTATATTATTGAGGAAGCAATAGAAGGCAAAAGCAAGGGATAAGTAATCAGCACAAACAATCATTTTAAAAGCTGAAAAGCATATAAAAACACTGGAAGTACACCGGTATAATAACCAGTTTAACAAATTCTCTTCATTACCATTCATTTCATTTTCTAAGAGAAACCATATGTTTTGGTTGGATATCAAAAGTTTGCATATTACTATCTTTAGAACATGTATCACTTCGTGTATATTACTTGAATCTATTTCTTGCATCTCTTTCTTTATTGTCGGAGATCTCACATCTACCAATAATATTACGGCCTAATTAAAGTATGTAATGTAAGTCGATTTTTGTATGGTTAAGTAAGGTCTAAACCCAAATTTTAATATGGTATCAAAGACCTTCTTAGTGATTGTTGTTGTCTTCTTTAGACCACACTCACTATAAGAGTTTTATCAGATGATCCACAGACTAGTTACAAAATCTATACACTTAAGACGTATTATTTGATATGAGAAATGTGTATTTGAGATTTCATATCAACAATAAATATGACCAAATTAAAGTATGTAAGATTGCAATCCTTGTCTTATAAGCTGTTTATAAGGTTGAGTTAGATCTAAATTTTAATATGTTCAAATTTGTCTTTCAGTTTCTCTTGATGTTCCCTAGAAACAAACAATCTCTTAGTTGATGTTCCCTTGACAGTATTTTGATATTTTGTTATTCACTGAAAAATATTTGCAGAACCTCCATTCTCTTTGAGAACAAGTTGAGGCCAGAATAAATTAAAATAATGTAGTTCTGATTTGATAATAGTAAAACAATTGGCTGCCTTTATCAAATCTGTAGGTTTAGCCTATCGGCTTTCCAATCTTATTCTTGATTTTTTTTTGGGAGAATATTCATCTACAATATTTTGCATAGACAGTCTGACGTCTATACATTTTGTTTTTCTCTAATATGGTCCACTGACATACAAGCCTGGAAGCTAGTGTAGCACTTTTAGGTCTGGTATCTGCTCTCTTTTTGATAAATAATGAGCAATACAACAGATAAAGTTTTGTACTTCTTTCTTTTTCCTCTCTAAATGTTTTCTTCTCTTGTGAACTAAAATGATGTGTTAGTGGCAACTTTATTTTGTATGAACTTTTAGTGCATCGATTTTTCTTAGTTCAATGTAGTTGAATTTCCCCACCCGTATCAAACTATGATTGTTGTGTAATGGTTTCCTATCTATCCTAGTTATTTCTTTTGAGTTAGTGTCTTACTAATTCTGAATGTTGTATGCTTTACTTGTGTCGTGGAGAATATTGATCTACCTAATCAGAAAGATTTATTATATCATCGATTTATCTTTTTAGTTGATTGTGTGGTGTAATGATGTGTCTTTGTGCCGCTTTCCCCAACTTTATGCTCTTAATGTGGTGCTTTGGTTATGGGTTTCCTTGTTGTGGATAGTTCTAGTTTTTCAAGCAACTTTCATTTTTTTTCAGAAATATGAAGGGTAGAGAAACTGCGTAAGTTATGATCTTGTTGCTTCAAAGTCTTGATTCTGTTACTGTTTATGGCTTGCTGGATCCTAGAATTTGGCTTTTGGGCAAAATGTGGTTCCTTCACTTGTAAGTCTCTCTGCGTATGTGTTCCAGTGTTCGTGTTCTTGGTGAATTTTGGCTTCCTTTGAGTACATTTTATTCAGAAATATGGGTACCATCGAAATTGGAAGTGTTTATACACCTTATAATCTTTAAATTGATGATCAATTTTGGTTATATTTGTTGGTTTGATCTATTAAAGTAGTTATGGAAATGGTTTTAAAGTTTTTTTAATTGTTTTAATGTCAACTGTGTAAGTAAATTTTTATTGATAGGTCAGCTTCAGTCTTCCAAAGCTGGATGTGAATTTTGTGCATCGTGAACATAATCTTTTCATTGAAAACAACATCATGGGCATCCAATTGAGAAGCACCAAATTGCGATCCACAGAGGATCTTGGGGAGAGTACACGCCTTGATTTCCAACTGGAGTTTAGTGAAATTCATGTATGGAGTTTGTTGATTTTGGCAGAGCTTGTGATATGATTCTTATTTTTCACTGTTTTGTTTCTTGCTGACGAGTTTTGTTTTGCTTATTTATAAAGCTTCTGAGAGAAGCAGGTTCTTCCATCCTGGAGATATTGAAGGTGGATTTGGCCTCTTTTGTATATATCCCAGTACAGGTAAGTAGTTTGCAGTCCATGTACTGTAGCTTTTGCATCTTTGTGAAACTGTACTCCTTTTGGTTTTGCTCCACAGGGTAAAATATACTCAAATTGAAGAATGAAAAAAAATTGTAAACTTACACATGTACACACACATGTACACACACATGTATATATGTGGATGTGTGTGTGCCCGTGTTGCAAAGCTATTTGGCCCTTGGGAAGTCTTGTCATTTTTACTTCAAGAGCTCTCATGATGCAACAATTGGTTTTATGCGTGAGATTATTGTGCAAACAAAATGCATTTTGTTATACAAAAATTTGCTTATGTATAAGTGGCCAGATGTAAATGTCTGATAATAAGATGAAAAAATTGCTGATATATACTTGGTCTCTTAGAATCTTGCTTATATGCATTACAGAAAACTGTTACTTCTTTTTTCTATATGAAAGGCAAGTATCACTAGACTTGAGATATATGAATTATGATTTCAGAATGACATACTGTGTTGTACTTGTATTGATAGTTAGGTCAAGTACTGGTGTCATTAGTAGGAGCAAAAATCTACAAACAATTGTCCCTAACATTGTTCTAGAAGAACTTGAAAAATAAATATATAAATCTATCCTGTTTAGAAGTGAAAAAACGAATGGAAACAAATATGTCAAGAAAACAGGTAAGTGTTTTTCTCAGGGTAGATTAAAATGTAACTTTATATGTGCTAATTGTTTGTCACATGCTCTACTCAATCCCTTCCCCCTCTCCCCCGACCACCCCCATCTCTTTTTTTAACCGTATATTTCTTTATTTTTTGTTTTTATTTGCTCATGGAGTTTGAATATTTCTTTTTTTATTTGCTGCGGTAACTTATTGTTATTATTATTGGGGATGCTTCTTCTGCATCAGCCAATATCACCTGTTAGAGCTGAAACTGATATCAAGTTAGGAGGTACTCAGTGCAACATCATAATGAGCAGGTTAAAGCCTTGGTTGTTTCTCCACTCGTCTAAGAAGAAAAGGATGGTACTTCGAGAAGAAGCATCTGTTATTGCAAAGCCTCAATCAACTGATGGCAAGACAATCATGTGGACATGCAATGTCTCAGCTCCTGAGATGACAATAGTGCTTTTCAATATGGCTGGTTCTCCGGTTTATCATGTAAGTAGCATGATTATATTTACTTCTGAGTATTCTAAAAAAATATTAAGTGTTAAAATGTTGAAGCATTTCCAGAAACTGTTTTGGGTAGATGTAGTTGTTAGATGTAAAGAGTCAAAGCATTTGTTTTGACTGTTTTTGTTGAATGGTGTCTAGGATATGATTTATACTGTTATGGAAGAGAAAACAAAGACATTAACTGAAACCATGTGTTTGAACACACAATGGTGTGTTTTTGTAGGATTGTTTTATTAATTATACATGAATAGAGAATATTATATGTACTCTATATCAGATATCATATCACATGGCTATATAGTTAGAATGGATAAAGAATATATATTATCCTGATTTTCAGCATATGCATTGGAAATATATTGGCTTGGTTTTCTTCTTTGCATTTTAAATTCCTTTCTACTAAGTCTATTGATTATTGATTTTTTGGAAGTTATTATGGTTATGCCCCCTAAGTTTACTCATACAAGTTGTATAGTTAAGTTAACGTTTGTTTTAATGCTTCCAAATTTAGGGTTGCTCACAATCATCACATTTGTTTGCAAACAACATTTCAAATATGGGGACTACAGTACACACTGAACTTGGAGAGTTAAATCTTCACCTAGCTGATGAATATCAAGAATGCTTGAAAGAAAGTGTTTTTGGTGTGGAATCAAATTGTGGCTCTATTATGCACATTGCGAAGGTTAATTTGGATTGGGGGAAAAAGGATGTGGAATCATCTGAAGGAGATGGTCCTAGGTGTAGACTAGGTTTATCAGTTGATGTGACTGGTATGACAGTATGTCTAACTTTCAAGCGTGTAGAATCACTTGTGTCAACAGCTGTATCTTTTCAAGCTCTATTGAAAAGCTTATCTGCTTCAAAGAAAAAGTCGACTCATAGTCAGGGTCGTTTGGCAAAATCTTCTGGTAAAGGAACTCAGTTTTTGAAATTCAATCTTGAAAGGTGTTCAGTACATGTATGGGGTGAGACAGGTTTGGAAACTACAGTTGTTCCAGATCCCAAGCGAGTTAATTACGGCTCACAAGGGGGTAGAGTTTTGATAAATGTGTCAGCAGATGGTACCCCACGCAATGCAAATATACTCTCCACTATTTCTAATGAAAACCAGAAGCTGAAGTACTCTGTCTCCCTTGAAATATTTCAATTTAGTTTGTGTGTGAACAAAGAAAAACAGTCCACCCAGATGGAACTTGAGAGAGCCAAATCTGCCTATCAGGAATACATGGAGGAAAATAGGGAAGTAACAAACGTGGCGTTGTTTGATATGCAAAATGCCAAATTTGTACAGCGTTCAGGTGGTCTCAAAGACATTGCTGTCTGTTCTCTTTTTAGTGCTACTGATATTACTGTAAGGTGGGATCCTGACGTACATCTATCTCTAATTGAACTTGTTTTTCAGCTGAAGCTACTTGTACACAATAGTAAGCTTCAGGAGCATGGTAATGAACACATGGAAGATTTGTCTCATGTTCAAGATGCTAGTTGGAAAAAAGAATCTGCTACTGGATCAGGGTACCTTGAAAAGCAGAAGAAGAAAGAATCTATTTTTGCTGTTGATGTAGAAACATTAAGTATTTCGGCTGGGCTGGGAGATGGAGTTGAGGCCATGGTTCAGGTGCAATCAATTTTCTCTGAGAATGCTCGTATAGGAGTACTCCTTGAAGGACTTCTGCTTAGTTTTAATGGAGCTAGAGTCTTCAAGAGTAGTAGGATGCAAATTTCCCGAATTCCTAGTGTTTCTGCAAATGCATCTGAGGTAAAAGGGCATGTCACAACATGGGATTTTGTAGTCCAAGGTCTTGATTTTCACATTATCATGCCATACAGATTGCAATTGCGTGCCATTGATGATGTCATCGAAGATATGTTGCGAGGTTTGAAGCTCATAATTGCTGCCAAGAAAAAAATGATTTTTCCTGTAAAGAAAGAGGTCTCTAAAGTTAAGAAACCTAGCTCCGTACAATTTGGAAGCATAAAATTTTGCATACGCAAGCTAACTGCTGATATTGAAGAGGAACCAATCCAGGGATGGTTTGATGAACACTATCAGCTTCTGAAGAAGGAAGCTGCCGAGTTAGCTATTCGGTTGAACTTTCTAGATGAATTTATATCGAAGCCAAAACAAGGTTCCAAATCAACTGACACCGGTAGTTCTTCTCAAGAAAGAAAAATTTCTTTTAATAATGTTGAGGTTGATGTAAAAGATTCTTCTACTATTGAATCCATGAGGGAAGAAATTTATAAACGATCATTTCGATCATATTACCAGGCATGCCAAAATCTTGTGTTGTCTGAAGGGTCTGGTGCTTGTGTGGATGATTTTCAATCTGGTTTCAGACCTAGTACTTCAAGGACATCTCTTCTTTCAATATCTGCTTTAGATTTAGATGTAAGCTTGAAAAAAATTGATGGTGGAGATGTTGGGATAATTGAGGTTCTGAAGAAGCTTGATCCTGTCATTCGTGAAAACAATATACCATTTTCCCGACTTTATGGGACAAATATTCTCTTAAATACAGGTTCTCTTGTAGTTAAGCTTCGGAATTACACATTTCCTCTTTTCTCTGGAAGTTCTGGTAAATGTGAAGGCCATCTTGTATTGGCTCAGCAGGTAAGTTTAAGAAATCTCATTGTCCACCATCATTCTAAATACGCAATGTTTTTTTTTCATGTTTATGGTAATTGCTTCTTCTGATTATTCTTTCGTTAATAAGGTCCTGTTATTGTACAGAAGGGGCGTATAAATAGTTCATTGAATGTGGGATACATGTTTCCTGTTACTCAAGCATTGCAGAACATTTTGTTTCCTGTACCTTAATAGGACCTTATTATTGTTGCATTTTTCAAACCTTTGGGCATACATGTGTTATTTGGTTATTCTTTGCTTACATGTATTTCAATAATAATTTTTAAGTGTTCTTAATTTATTTTTGCTGTTACTCAAACTGAATTCTTTTACCCTTTTTTGGGGGATCATTCTCATGCTATAATAAACATGATAGTATTTCCATTTCGTTTTCATTTATTTATTCATTTATTTCAACTAGGCAACTAGCTTTCAGCCTCAAATATATCAAGATGTCTATGTTGGGAGATGGAGAAAAGTTCGTATGCTTCGATCAGCTAGTGGTACTACTCCACCCTTGAAGACATACTCGGACTTGCCCATACATTTCCAGAAAGGTGAGGTGTCATTTGGGGTGGGTTATGAACCAGCTTTTGCTGATGTTAGTTATGCTTTCACCGTAGCACTTCGGAGGGCTAATCTAAGTTTAAGGAATCCTGGGCCACTTATTCTGCCACCCAAAAAGGAGCGGAGTTTGCCATGGTGGGATGACATGAGAAATTATATCCATGGAAGAATATCGTTAATGTTTTCTGAATCAAAATGGAATGTTTTAGCAAGTACAGATCCTTATGAAAAGGTTGACAAACTTCAAATTGTGACCAACTCTATGGAAATGCACCAGTCTGATGGTCGTGTTTTTGTTTCTGCCAAAGATTTTAAGATTTTGTTGAGTAGTTTGGAGAGTTTGGCGAACAGACGAGGCATTAAAATTCCAGCAGGTGTCTCAGGTGCATTTCTGGAAGCTCCTGTCTTTACTCTTGAAGTTACAATGGACTGGGATTGTGATTCTGAAGATCCCATGAATCATTATTTATTTGCACTTCCAGCTGAGGGCAAACCTCGTGATAAAGTATTTGATCCCTTCAGATCCACTTCACTTTCCCTTCGATGGAACTTCTCTCTTAGACCCTTTCCTCCTCCATCACAAAAAGAATCCTCATCTTCCATTTCTAGGGATATTGATGGTGTTGCTACTGCATTTGATAATTTTCAAACTTCCCAGAATGTTTCACCACTGTCCCCAACATTTAACTTTGGAGCTCATGATCTAGCATGGATTCTAAAGTTCTGGAGTTTGAACTACATTCCTCCACATAAGCTGCGCAGCTTTTCTCGTTGGCCTCGTTTTGGTATTCCAAGAATTACCAGATCTGGCAATCTTTCATTAGATAAAGTGATGACTGAATTTATGCTCCGTCTAGATGCCACACCAGCCTGTATAAAGAACATGCCTCTAGATGATGATGATCCGGCGAGAGGACTGACCTTTGCAATGACGAAACTGAAATATGAACTGTGTTACAGTAGGGGCAAGCAAAAGTATACTTTTGAAAGCAAGCGTGATATTCTTGATCTTGTCTACCAAGGTCTTGATCTTCATATGCTAAAGGCTTTCATAAACAAAGAAGAATGTGCTAGTGTTGCTAAAGTAGTTAACATGATACTGAAAAGTTCTCAATCTTCATCCATTGACAAAGTTCCTAGTGAAAAGGGTTACATGAATGAAAAAAATTGTGATGATGGATTTCTATTATCCTCTGATTACTTCACCATCAGAAGACAATCTCCAAAGGCTGATCCTGCTAGGTTATTACATTGGCAAGAAGCAGGAAGAAGAAGTATTGAGATGACGCATACACAGTCTGGGTATGAAAATGGGAGTGAAACAGACGATCATATGCGATCGGACCTAAGTGATGATGATGGTAACAATGTGGTAGTAGCTGATGATTGTCAGAGTGTGTTTGTGTATGGTCTGAAGCTTTTGTGGACTATTGGAAACAGAGATGCTGTTTGGGCTTGGGTTGGTGGTCTGTCCAAAGCCTTTGAACCAGCCAAGCCTTCTCCTTCCCAGCAGTATGCACAGAGAAAATTACTTGAGGAAAACAAACAACGCCGTGATGCTGATTTTGATCAGAATGATGTTTCTAAGGGCCCTCCAACTGGTAAAATTTCCAAGTCTTTTTTTCAGCATGTGAGTACTCCTGGACCACTCACATCTTCGCCAAATTCAGTTAAAGTGGACAACTTGCCATCTGGTATGCCCATTTTCTTTTGAGAATTTTTGTTAACTGCTATCATTTTTGACATTCAAAATATATCAGAGGCTAGATAAACGTATATGATAAATATATAGTTAAAATATGGCTTCTGCTATGACAGACAACATTGTTTCTTGCATGATTATTGTTGAGCACTAAGTTCTTTTTTACGGAGTTTAATTATTTTGCACATTTTGTTGTGTTGGCAGTCAGAAAAGAGAACTCGGATGATTTAGATGGGACTAGACATTTCATGGTGAATGTTATCGAGCCACAGTTTAATCTTCACTCAGAGGATGCAAATGTCAGTATAAAACAACATATTTTTATCTTTTGGTTTTCTGTTGTTTCACGTTCCGTTTTTTTTAATTAAATTCCTTTTTTTGGTCCCTTTTCATTTTATGTTCTTGTAAGTCAATATAATCAAGTTTAAGAGGAAAATGATAAACAGATTGAGATAAGGAAGAAGGAATTATCTGAGCTTTGCCAATATGGAAATGGAAAATTTAGCATGTGACATGGGGCTGGAAGGAGAAGTTTTAATCCACAGATTAGGAAAAGCATAGCGATCATCAGGCCCAACACATCTTTGAACCAACGCGAGATTTAACAAAACAGATTAGCATGGGATTCAAATAAACAGAATTGTCCTTAGCAAATTTACTAACACTGATAAGAATTTTAGTAACAGTAGGATCATGAAGTACTGAAGAAATGTTAGGATTATCAGGAGCAGAAAAAGTAGGAAGATCTGGAGGATTGACTTGGCAAACCGTGATCATTACCAATGTAAATTTGTTCAGGACCTTTATAAGGAACATTTTGATGAATATCTTGACTATCTCTAGTAACATGGATGGAAGCACCAAAGTCAGGGAATCAATTGGAATTGGAATTCTGAAGGTCGGGAGTAGGTAGCAAATTTTCTCTGTTTTTGGTTATCATAGTAGTAGGTGGGTCCTCTAATTGTTGTGAAGGAAGACAATAGTTTGCTGGCTGGAGGATATAGAGGAGCTGGAGCCAAGTGTTGGTGTTGAGGGAAGGAAGAGATGAAAATTTCCTTGATAAGGCTGATTTGAAATTCTTTGAGAATTTAAGTAAAAATTGCCTTGAATGGGAGGCTGATAATTATAATCATGCCAATGATAGCAGAGGAAAGCTTCCTCCACAGCTACAATCATGACCTCTAACTGGAGCTGTAACCACCACAAAATGAAGAGGAACCGCAAAAACTAGTGACATGAGCCCCTGCATCTTGATTTTGCACATTTTTGAGTCATTGTGGCAGCAGTTTCTTCATCATGTTGAGAAACTGAATTCAACATTGGTGCTTGAGTCAGATTAAGAGAAACAGAAACAAGAATAACTTTCTTGTGATACTTGTTTGAGATATGGATTGGCTAAATTGTCTGTCTTTTCTATATTTCGCTTGCATTTTTATGATGGGGAATATTTCTTATTTGTCTTTGCTACATTTTTATAGTAAAAAAGGATATTTATCAATAAGGTGTGTCAGTATTTTGGGGTACAATGTTCACTGTAGTCTTTGTAGTAGGTGACTTCCTACACTGACTGAATTTCAGTTTTTAGGCTGTTCTGCACCAGTCATCTTCCTCAACACTCTTCTCAATCTTGACTGTAGATATTTTTTCTTCTCTTATTCTCATCAATAATGGAATCTTTCACCCTGTCTTCATTTTCTCTGAATATGCCATATCTATTACTAACAGAGAGTTAGTGACATTACAACTATACTCCAATAGATTGTTACTTGTTTTACGCATTGGTACTTCTTTATTTTAATTTTCTTTATTCTTTTACTGATACTGTGGGCATTACTCATTCTTTTTAAAACATCAATTTTTTTTGTCAAGCAGGGTAGATTTTTGCTCGCTGCAGTAAGAGGCCAAGTTTTAGCTCGGTCATTTCATTCAGTCTTTCATGTTGGTTATGAGATAATTGAGCAAGCACTTGTATCGAAAGATGTTCCTATTAATGAGTACCAACCTGAAATGACATGGAAAAGAATGGAATTCTCTGTCATGTTGGAGCATGTGCAGGCTCATGTTGCACCAACGGATGTTGATCCAGGTGCTGGATTGCAGTGGCTTCCCAAAATTCTTAGAAGCTCTCCGAAGGTAATGCGTACGGGGGCTCTTCTTGAAAGAGTTTTTATGCCTTGTAGTATGTATTTTCGGTATACAAGGCACAAAGGGGGAACTCCAGAATTGAAGGTGAGTTGTTCTAGACTTTATTTCTGTGAACATGTACATGTGTAACGTTTTCCCCTTAATAAATACACTTTTTCCTCAAATGTCATTTATCATGGATGTGGTCAATACACTTTATTTTTTTTAAACTACTGCAGGTAAAGCCTTTGAAGGAGCTCACATTTAATTCTCATGATATAGAGGCAACAATGACATCACGCCAGTTTCAAGTCATGCTGGATGTATTGACCAATCTTCTATTTGCACGTCTTCCAAAGTAAGGACAAATTTACTGTGCTTGCACTCATTCTGTTACATTTTTGTCAATTTACCTACTCCAAACACTCATTCATTTTGTGATTCACTCCGTATTGATATAAATGCCACCATCGTTATCTTTTTAAATTCACTCTTCATTAAGATGTTTAAATCAATCTTTTGCTTTTAATTCATAGGTACCATTTCAATTTAGATATTATAGTTAGTTGACTTATGTGATATTTATTCAAGATGTCATCCCTTTTATCCTGTTAAGAAATTTAGCAAAGTCCTTGATGTTCAAACTAAATCAGTGTACTATACAATGCAGGCCTCGAAAAAGTAGCTTATCCTTTCCTGCAGAAGATGATGAGGATGTTGAAGAGGAAGCAGATGAGGTGGTTCCTGATGGTGTTGAAGAGGTGGAACTTGCAAAAATAAGCCTTGAGAAAACAGAGAGGGAACAAAGGTTGCTTCTTGATGATATTCGAAAATTGTCTCTTTGGTGTGATCCTTGTGTGGAACCACATCCAGAAAAGGAAAGCGACTTATGGATGATATCTGGTGGAAGATCTTTGCTGGTAAGAAATGAATGTTTTTAAAAAACTTCTAATTGATGTGACTAGGTAATTTTATTTATAGCATAAAATCTTGTTCCTGAATATTCTGGTCTTAGATACATACATATATATATATATATAGAAATTAGAGGTTGAATTTTAGCTGTTAATAAATTAAAGATTGTTGGGAGGAGAGCTAGTTAATATTCTTTTCATATATATATATATATATATATATATATATATATATATATATATGTATGTATGCATGCATATATATGCACGTGTATTACTAATAAGAGGAATAAATCTTCAGTAGATGTGACATGAAAAATCAACTCGTGAAGTTTTTTAAGTCGCATACTTTTTGAAGGTGACTATATGCTTTTCTAGTCTAGTTTGTTCATGTATGGCTATATAGTCAGGGTTTTCCCATCAAAGCTTATGTTTTACTCATTGGGGCTTTGCTTCCAATCCCCGTTTTAAGGAGTGGAAATATTGGTATTGAGAGTGTTGAATATAGTGAAGAAGATTAGGAGAAATCTCCCTTATGTGTTTTGCATACACATAGGGTAGTTTATTTATAATGTAAGATAAGGGTTAAACCCTAAATACAGAATGGGCTAACCCCAATTAACAGAAACACACAACTTAACATCTAACACTCCCCCTCAAGCTGGAGCATATAAATCATATGTTCCAAGCTTGTTACAAAGATAGTCAATTCTAGGTCCTCGTAAGGACTTGCTGAATATGTCTGCCAACTGGTTGCTTGAGTTAACGAACTCAGTCTGGATATCTCCGGATATGATTTTTTCTCTAATAAAATGACAATCAACTTCAATGTGCTTGGTTCTCTCATGGAAGACAGGGTTAGAGCTAATATGAAGAGTAGCTTGATTATCACATATAAGTGTCATGTGAGTGACATCTCCAAATTTCAATTCATTAAGTAATTGTTTAAGCCACACAAGCTCGCAAGTAGTAGATGCCATAGTTCTATATTCTGCTTCTGCGCTGGACCTTGCCACAACACTTTGCTTCTTACTTTTCCAAGATATCAGGTTGCCACCAATAGAGACACAATATCCAGAAGTAGACCTCCTATCAAAAGGGGAACCAGCTCAATCAGCATCTGAATAGTAAACGATTTTTGTATCGTTGTTAGGGCCATATAGCAAACCTTTTCCAGGTGATCCTTTAATATACTTCAGTATGCGAACAACTGCATCCCAATGGTCTTCACATGGGGAGTTTAGAAATTGACTCACCACATTAACTGTGAAGGAAATGTCAGGACGCGTAACAGTAAGATAGTTTAATTTACCAACTAATCTTCTGTACCGTTCAGGATCTGAGAAAGGCTCCCCCTGATTTGGTAGGAGTTTGATGTTAGGGTCCATAGGTGTCTCAACAGATTTACAGTTCATTAAGCCTGTTTCCTCCAAGATGTCTAACGCATACTTCCTCTGAGATATGACAATACCATCATTGGATTGTGCTACTTCAATACCCAAAAAGTACCGGAGTTTGCCAAGATCTTTGGTTTGAAAATGATGACAAAGGTGTTGTTTCATCTGAGAGATGCCGAGATAGTCACTTCCTGTGAGAACAATATCATCGACATACACTATTAAGTAAATACATCCAGCACTTGAGTGGCGATAGAACACTGAATGATCCGCTTCACTGCGAGACATACCAAATTGTTGAACAACACAGTTGAATTTACCAAACCAGGCCCGAGGAGATTGTTTTAGGCCATATAAGGATTTGCGAAGACGACATACCAATCCAGATGACTCCCCTTGAGCAACAAAGCCAGGCAGTTGCTCCATATAAATTTCTTCATGCAAATCACCATTTAGAAAAGCATTTTTGACATCAAGTTGGTAAAGAGGCCATTGTCGAAGAGCAACCATGGCAATGAATAGGCGAACAGAGGTCATTTTTGCCATTGGAGAAAAAGTATCACCATAATCCAAACCAAAAATCTGTGTGTAGCCTTTGACAACCAGTCGAGCTTTCAGACGATCAATTGTGCCATCAGGGCCAACCTTGATAGCATACACCCACCTGCAACCAACAACAAACTTTCCAAATGGTAATTGGACAAGCTCCCAAGTTCCACTTTTCTGTAAAGCACTTAATTCATCCAGCATAGCTTGACGCCAGCCAGGATGAGTTAAGGCATCACCCACAAATTTAGGAATTGACACAGAAGAAATGGATGAGATACAAGTGTAAAAAGATGGAGATAATCTGTGGTAACTAAGAACAGTATAATGGGGGGAGGGGTTACGGGTAGAGCGTATACCTTTACGGAGGGCAATAGGCAAGTCAGACTCATTTGCTGGAGCCGGAGGAGACACAGGAGGCGGCACTGGAAGTGAGTCATGAGGGAGACAATGGCGGCGACTATAAACCTGAAGGGGTGGTGGTGAAGGACGATCCTGTGGTGAATGAGAGTCTAAAGAAGGAGGAGACAAAATGGGTGGAGCATCACCAGGAGGATCACAGATAAGAGGAATATCAACAATAACAAGGAGAGGTACAAAACTAGAAGATAAATGTGTAAAGTAAAAAGAAGATTCATCAAAAGTGACATAGCAGAGATATAATGACGATTGAGGGAAGGGGAAAAACACTTATAGCCCTTTTGTGACCGTGGAAATCCTAAGAAGACACATTTGTGAGACCTAGGAGATAACTTATCAAGACCAGGACTAAAATCATGAACAAAACATGTAGACCCAAAAACTCTAAGAGGTAATGGATGTAGAGGGTCTTGAGGAAATAAGATAGAATGAGGGATTTTGTTCTCTAGGACGGAAGATGGCATGCGGTTGATAAGATAACATGCCGTGAGAACAACATCACCCCAAAAACGTGAGGGTACTTGACCATGAATGAGAAGGGTACGAGTTGGTTCAGTAAGGTATCTATTCTTGCGCTCAGCCACCCCATTTTGTTGAGGGGTATAAGCACATGAGGTTTGGTGAAGAATGCCATGAGAAGTCATAAAATGTTTAAACTGTTGAGAAAGGTATTCACGGCCATTATCACTGCGTAAAGTGCGAATAGAAACCCCAAACTGAGTTTTTATTTCATTGAAAAAAGTTTGAAAAATAGAAAACAACTCAGAACGATTCTTCATGAGAAACAACCAAGTACATCTGGAATAGTCATCAATAAAGGTAACAAAATACTGAAATCCTAAAGTTGACTTAACACGACTAGGTCCCAAAATATCAGAATGAACCAATGAAAAGGGGGATGACACTCGTTGTGAAACACTACGAGGAAAGGAACTACGAGTATGTTTACCTAACTGACAAGACTCACACGACAAACTTGATAATTTCGACAGACTCGGAACAAGTTGCTGCAGTTTGGCAAGACTGGGATGACCTAACTGAGCATGAAGAAGGGATGGTGACTCCATGATTATGCCAGCATGTGGAGAAGGGCTGAGATGATATAGGCCATGAGACTAACATCCTGTGCCAATCATGTGTTTCGAACTCCGGTCCTGCAACCAAACAGAATTTTTGGTAAATGAAATAACACAATTAAGGGAACGAGTTAGACGACTTACGGACAATAAGTTAAAAGGAGACCCAGGGACATAAAGTACATTATCAATGGATATGGATGGAAAAATATGAACAGTACCAATACCATGAGATGAGACTCTAGACCCATCAGCCATCGTTACCGAGGGTAAATTAACCGGACATGACAAGGAAGAAAACAAGGACTTGTTAGCAGTGATATGATCGGTGGCGCCTGAGTCAAGGACCCAAGATCCGAGAGAGTGAGTCAGACCAACAAAAGGAGTATCTGTGCGTGTAACAGAAGCAGATGTAGTGGAACTAGAGTGCTGACGGTCCTCATACCATCTGAGAAATTCCTGAAAGAGTAAAGGGTTATTTATGGGATTTGATGAAGTAGGATGGTCTGCAGACGGTGATCGGAAAGGTGGATCAAAATTAGCCATTGCTATAGGTCAAGGAGGACGTCCATGAAGCGCATAACATCTATCAATTTTGTGGCTTAGCTTGCCACAGTGGTCACATTTTGGACGTCCTTTACCTGGTTGGCGAGACCGACTCCGATCATCAAGTTGGGCAACCATGGAGAGGGAGAAACCCTAAAAAAAACCAAAGTGCTCCGATTGACACAACGACCACAGATCCAGAAAGAGGGCGAGAAGGCGATCACGACGGTGCTGATCAGCGGCGGAAAGCTCCGGCGACGCGCCGGCACGCGCGGCGACAACGGTGACTCTTGCGGCGGCGCGTGGGTGGTCCGTTCGCCGTGATCTTCGTACCACGGTGGTCACCCGGCCGAGACGATTCCGATGGTGTGGTCGCCGATCAATTCTGGAACTCCGGCGGCGGCGGAGGCGAAGGCAGCGGCGGCGACTGCAACGACAGCGCAGTGATGGGTGCCGGAGACCGTGGAGTTGACTGGAACTATTCCTGTGCTCTAGATACCATGTTGAATATAGTGAAGAAAATTAGGAGAAATCTCCCTTATGTGTTTTGCATACACATAGGGTAGTTTATTTATAATGTAAGATATGGGTTAAACCCTAAATACAAAATGGGCTAAGCCCAATTAACAGAAACACACAACTTAACATCTAACAGAGAGAAAAAAAAGAGAAATTGTATTGCATTCTGAAAAGGAATTTGCCAATATAATCAAGGATGAGTTCAGCTATTTTGTAGCAGCACCGTTAGAGATCCTGTAACCTAACTATCTGTGTCTAACCGAGTTAGTCACAATAGTATTCCAACTTTCCAATACATGATTACACCATTCACAATAGTAAAAACTATAACAGAACAAATGATGTTTCGTTTTCTATTGGCATTTGGGGAAAGCTAGGTTTTCACAGGTAAATTCATTCTACTGTTATGTTTGTGATATAATTTTGACATGTATAGATTATTATTTTATATACATATTTCAGTATATGACAAATCACAGAAGTGTGTACCTAATCAACAATAGTGGACACTGGCAGGTCCAGGGACTGAAGAGAGAACTTGTAATTGCTCAAAAATCTAGAAAGGCAGCATCCGCCTCATTAAGGATGGCTTTTCAAAAAGCTGCCCAACTACGACTAACAGAGAAGGAGAAGAATAAAAGTCCTTCCTATGCTATGCGCATATCTTTGCAAATTAATAAAGTTGTTTGGAGCATGCTTGTTGATGGTAAATCCTTTGCTGAGGCTGAGATTAATGACATGGTAAGAATTATTTTCTGAACCCTGTGCTCTCTTCTTTATATGTGTCCTTACAAAATTTACTGAATCCACGTCAAATTTGCATCTCACAAGTACCCAATGTTTTCTCAATATCAGTTCTACTATGTATCATGTTTTTCTTACCAAGTTAATATATATATATGTGTGTGTGTGTATATATATATATCAATTAAGTAGATTCTAAATCTAAAGTTTCTTGCTTTGACATGTGTTTGATTTAGGTAATTTTAGAGAAATAATTCCGTTTTATGTCAGCTTCCTGAGAGAGCTTTTATAAAAGGTGATTCTTTCTAGTGAAAAGATTTTCCAAACACCGGGCTAAGACAAAATTTTCCCTAGACTAGATGATATAAAAGGCATTTGTACATGATTGACGCTTTCCTTATACCTTAGTAAGCCATTGAATGTTTTATCATTAAGTGCTATTTTGGACAATGGAAAAAAAACATTAGTCTTTTCTAGTTTAGTTTTTGTTTCTTATCTTTGCTCCTTTGCTTGAGAATGGTGGGTCGTTGCTAGCAATTTGTTTTGTATCTATTTTTGTTCATTTCTTTTTGGTCACAATTTGGTTGGTTAAACTGATTATGTTTCATGTTGCCAAATACTAGATATATGACTTTGACCGGGATTACAAGGATGTCGGCATTGCTCGGTTTACAACAAAATATTTTGTTGTCAGAAATTGCCTGCCTAATGTCAAGTCTGATATGCTTTTGTCAGCATGGAATCCTCCATCTGAATGGGGAAAGTATGTAGTTTTTGTGGAGTTTCTCTTAATTCCTTGGTGCTTATGGTGTTATTGTGATATTTGTTGCCATGCTGTTCAAACTTTTTTTAATTTTATATAATTTGTCAACAAATAAAAATATATATTGTAAAAAATTAAGTTAGGTAGACTTTTAATTTACTTGAGGTTCATATTATAAGCTCAATATAAAAATATTCATTATAAATAATGAAAATCAAAGTGGTTTAACTGGTTTTCCACATCAGTTCTTACTCACTTTGGACTGTTTCTTACGGCTTATTTGCTCCACCTGGAAGTCTGAACCAGTGATCTTACAAATTCTAATGCAATGTCCGGTTTTAATAGTTATGCTTCATTTTATTGGAGTTTTAGGTATGATAGAAAACAGAGAAAAGATTAATAGAAGAATAATGGATTATTATTGCACTGAATGAGAAAGAAGATACAAGCTGAACATATATAGGCTCAAGAAAAGGTTACAACAGTGATAAACTAATCGAAGCAGAAAAACAGATAACTAGCTGACATCCAGTTGAATAACTGAATGTTTACATTTATTCTCTAATATCCGCCTCAAACAAAAGGGGAAGGATTCTTACACGAAAAATCCTGCAGATCAAGTTTATGTCAAAGAAGTACAAAACGGTTAGAAGAAAGAGGCTTGGTTAGAATATCTGCCCACTGATCCTAGATAGGAATATGATAAACTTCAAGTTTGGATAACACTTGATCACAAACACAAAAAACAGCAATCTCCTCGTACTTCGTTTTAGAGTGAAAAACAGGGTTGTTTACTATAACAACAACACTTTGATTGCTGCTGAGCATGACAAGAGTGGATGAAGAAATATGCAATTCTTTCAAAAGAGCTTGAATCCCGATAATATCTGTTAAAGATTGCGCGAAGCTGTGATATTCAGCTTCAGTGCTTGATATGGTAATGACATGCTGCTTGCAGGACCACCAAGAAATGAGATTAGGTCCCAAAAATATTGCAGATTCAGTAGCAGACTTTCTATCAGCATCACACAGGGCCGTGATAGAAAAGGGTTGAGATACATAGGCTAGTTGTATTTGAAGACCTTGGGAAAGAGGGCCCTTAAGGTATCTTAGGATTCTTTTAACTTCTCTCCAATGAGTGTCCAAAGGATATCATATGAATTGACTGACTTTGTTGACATCAAAATTGATATTAGGTCTTGTAAGAGTAGCATATTGCAAAGCTCCAACTACTGATGTATACAGTAGGATCAGAAAATAAATCTGATCTTGTTTTAGATAGTTTGCAGGATAAGACCATAGGAGATTATATAGGTTGAGCTTCAGTTATTTGTTTTATGCAAAAGGTATCTTTTATATTTACTGAGTCATCACAAGAGTCTTGTCAGAAAGATAGTTGATTCAAGACATTAAATTGCAACGAAGCAGTGGGCAATCTATTGATTAAGTAGACAACAATATTAGAGTCAGTGTCCCAAAATTTTAGAGGAATAGAGGCATGATGTAAGAATGTTAATAATAATGCGGCTATGTGCCTGTGTTTTCTTTGACAATACCAAATTGGTGGTGAGAATGAGGACAAATACATCTGTGTTATGGCATAAGTGGCAAGAAATGAGGTAAAGGAACCTGAATTCAGCCCCCACCCCAATCAGTTTAAATACTTGTTAATTTTGGTAGAATGTAGTTCAACCATAGACTTAAAATTCTGAAAAAAAGTAAGGGTGTCAAATTTAAGTTTTAAAGGATAAAGGCAAGTAAATCATGAAAAGGCATCAAGAAATGACCATTGGTGGATGAAATATGTGAAGGTCCAAAGATCGCTAAGGATCAATTCAAAGGGTGAATTATAGTTTCAGAAGGAGAGGAAGGGAGATTGAGTTTTCGCTACACAACAGGATATACAGAAGTCCAGGTTTTATTAGTCGGATTTTTTTAGCAATGATTGACTTAAGATTGAAACTGTAAAATAATTCTAGAGGGCTTAATTGATCCCTTTCAAAATCTTCTATTTATATACACAAGTACATGATAAATAGGGTAATCCTAGACACAATATAATCATGATAAATAGGATAATCCTAGACACAATATAATCATGATAAATAGGGTAATCCTTGATACACTATAATGATGATAAAATAGGATAAATATGTACCAAGCTTGGAACAAATAAACTCAATCCGAGGACCCCTTAATGACTTGGTCAATACATCTGCGAGTTGATCGTTTGACCCAATAAACTCAGTACATATTTCTTTGGTCAACAACTTTTCACGAACAAAATGACAATCAATTTCTATATGTTTAGTCCTCTCGTGAAACACTGGATTTGATGCAATGTGGAGAGCAGCTTGATTGTCGCAATACATCTTCATAGTATGGATGTCACAAAATTTAACCTCTTGAAGGAATTGTTTCACCCATATAAGTTCACATGTTAGTGATGTCATTGCCCTATACTCGGCTTCCGCGGTTGATCGAGCTACTACATTCTATTTCTTACTTTTCCATGAAATAATGTTTCCTCCCAGAAAAACACAATATCCTGTAGTAGACCGTCTATCAATAGGTGAACCTGCCCAATCTGCATCACAATACCCAGAGACCTGAATGCTTCCTTTATCTTCATATAACAATCCTTGCCCGGGAGCCTTCTTTACATACCTTAGAATGTGAATGAGAGCAGTCCAATGGTCAACACATGGAGCCTGCATGAACTGACTAACCACTCCAACTGCAAATGATAGATCTGGCCTTGTAATAGTGGGATAAATTAGTTTTCCAACCAGCCTCTTATACCTCTCTGGATCTGAGAATAATTCACTTTCTTCTGTCCTTAATTTCTGGTTTGGGTCCATGGGACTGTCTACCGGTCTACAATCAATCATGCCTGTTTCTTGTAATATATCAAGAGCATACTTCCTTTGGGAGATTACAACTCCATCTTTTGATTGCGCTACTTCAATGCCTAAGAAGTATTTGAGACTTCCAAGATCCTTGGTTTGAAAATGTCTACACAAGTACTCTTTTAGTTGAGATATTCCAACAACATCATTTCCTGTAATGACAATATCATCAACATATACTATTAAGTAAACACATTTCCCGAGAGAAGAGTGACAATAAAAAACTGAATGGTCTGCTTCACTGCGTTTTGACCCAAATTTTTGAACAATGGAGCTAAACTTTCCAAACCAAGCACGTGGGGATTGCTTGAGGCCATATAGAGATCGATGCAATTTGCATACCATACCAGACTCCCCCTGAGCAACAAACCCAGGAGGTTGCTCCATATAAACTTCTTCCTCAAGATCACCATGTAGGAAGGCATTCTTGATATCCAATTGATGAAGTGGCCAGTGACGAATGGCTGCCATAGCAAAGAAGAGACGAATAGTAGTCATCTTGGCTACAGGAGAGAAAGTGTCACAATAATCAAGACCATAAACCTGAGTGTAAGCTTTTGCAACAAGCCGAGCTTTGAGCCGATCAATTTCACCATCAGGGCCAACTTTAACTGCATACACCCATCGACAACCAACCTCCTTTTTCGTGGGGGAAGGGGCACCAGCTTTCAAGTATTACTGTGGTCAAGAGCCTGCATTTCTGCAATCATAGTTTGTCACCATCTAGGATGATCAAGTGCTTCTTTCACATTCTTAGGTATAACAACAGAGGACACTGAGGATAAAAGAGAAAAATAGGAGGGCGACAATTGATGATAGCTTAGAAAATTATAAATGGGATGAGGGTTTTGAGTGGAACGAATACCTTTTCTGAGGGCAATAGGCCATGCTGAATCATTTGCACCAGGAGGCATGGGAGGAGGTGACGAGGGAGAAGAATCTGAAGTAGGAGATTCACCATTGTCTTGGGGAGGTGGACTATCTATTGGGGCCCTGTGTGGGATGATCTCAGTATGTGGAGAAACAGATGTAGAAGGATTGTGATCAAGACTTGGAATGACAAGATAGTGGAGCTATTTGACTCAGCCATTGGAATAGGAAGGACCTGCTGAAGGATAGAAACATCCTGAACAAATGGAGAGAAGTAAGGAGTTTGTTCAAAGAATGTGACATTGACAGACATGTAATACTACTTAGTTTCTGGAGAGTAACACCGATATCTTTTTTGAAGTCGAGAATAGCCTAAGAAGACACATTTGAGAGCGCGAGCGGAGAGTTTGTCTAGACCTGGAGACATGTCATGAACAAAACATACACAGCCAAACACTCGAGGAGATGTATGAAAGTGAGGATCATTAGGAAACAAAATGGAGAAAGGGACTTTATTATCAAGAGAGGAGGAGGGCATCCTATTAACAAGATAACATGCAGTTAAGATGGCATCCCCCAGTGATGGACAAGAATATGGGCACCAAGCAAAAGGGTACGAGCAGTTTCAACCAAGTGTCTATTTTTTCGTTCTGCTATACCATTTTGCTGTGGTGTATGAGGACAAGTAGACTGATGTAAGATACCATGGGAATGCAAGATGGCAGAAAAGAAGGATGAGAAATACTCTTTTGCATTATCACTTAATATTTTGATTACTTGACCAAATTGATTCTTGATTTCATTCAAAAAGATGTAAAGATAGCTAACAATTCATAACGATTTTTCATAAGATAAACCCAAGTACATCTTGAATATTCATCAATAAAGGTAACAAAATATCTAAAACCAAAGGAAGAGATACGACTAGGTCCCCATATATCAGAATGGATGATGGAAAAACTAGAATTACATATTGATTGAGACCTTTTAGGAAAGGAAGATCTAACATGTTTTCCGAATTGACATGACTCACATTCTAAGGTTTGGAGACCACTAAGTTCAGGACACATCTTTTTTAATTTGGACAAATGAGGATAGCCAAGTCGATCATGTAGCACTTTAGGATTAGGAGCAGCAACACAGGACACCCTTGGACGAGATCTAAAATGGTATAATCCGCTAGCTTCATATCCTTCTCCAATCTGTCTCCCCGAACCACGCTCGTGTATAACAAAAGATTTATGATCAAAGGTTATTGAACAATTTAACATTTTAGTCAACATGCTTAAGGAAATTTAAGGACAAAAAGGACTGAGTTGAGATTGAGGGAGGGAGACAAAGAAACATGACCGACTCCTTTGGAAGAAGTTTTAGATCCATTTGCAAGGGTTATGAAATGAGGTTTTTCTCGAAAGGAAATAGATGAGAACAAAGAAGTATTACCAGAAATGTGATCAGAAGCACCTGAGTCAATTACCCATGAATTTTGACCTTCCATAGATTGAGAAACACATGCTGTTGATGTATTGGGAGATTGAGATGGTTGTGCCAAGCTGTTAGACTTTAACCTTAAATACTCTTGATATTCATCCTCAGAAAACATAGAAGTGGAAGTTTTAGTCTTCGAAGTGGAAGTTTCAGTCTTCGAAATATTGGCGGTTTTGGAAGGGAAACCATGTAAGGAGTAGCAATTCTCTTGAGTATGACCCATCCTTTTACAGTATGTGCATTGAGGACGTCCCCGACCTCCTCGTCCTCCTCCTCTAGTGCCACGTCCTCGTCTTCCTCGTGTGGCAACCATGACAGATGGTTCCACTAGTTCATGCGCTTCTTGAGTTTGAGGTACCGGGACACGCAAAAGGCGAGTGGTCAATGTTTCCATAGAAGGCACCTCATGACTAGTTAGAAGTTGATCTCTGAGATGATCAAAATCGGGATGTAGGGCACGAAGGATCAACACCATGTAAAATTTGTCTAGTTTCTTTTTGATATCCTCTAATGGATCTACTTCCAAAAACATCTTAAGTTCTTCGACAGCAGATTGGGCTTCAGCCATGAAGGACACCATATCATGGTCTGCCATTTTAAGAGATGAAAGCTTGTTCGTAGTGTCAGAGACATTGAATATCGTTGGCATAAATGCTTTGGGCTTTCTTCCAAAAGGAGTGACAAGTTTTGAAAGCCCTCAAAGATACAAGTTTGGGTTCCACTGATTGCCATAACAAGGCACACAACTGGAAATCTGCTTGTTTCCATTGATCAACTTTTTCAGTAGACACATGGCTTCCATCTCGCTCAAGGTGGTCATAATGCCCTTGGCCAAGGAACCACATTTCAACGGCAGCAGACCATGATAGATAATTTTTTCCATTTAGCTTCTTGGAGGTAATTGATGGACTTCCAGAGAATGAAAGAGTACTGCCAGACGCCATTTCTGAAGAAGACGAATAATACTAGCGAGGAACAAGAAAACCCTAAGGGTTTAGACGAAGGAAACTGTGAGTGATGGACAACGGTGGCCGGCAACGGTGGCGGTGGTCGGACGGTGGCCGACGACGGACGACGATGGCCGGCGACGGACGACTGTGGCCGGCGATGGACGACAGTGGCCGACGGTGGACGGTGGCGGGCGACGAAGAACTGTGGCGCCGGACAGATATATATTACGAGACAGAAACCAGAGTGGGATCGACCCGCTCTGATACCAACTTAAGATTGAAACTGTAAAATAATTCTAGATGGCTTAATTGATCCCTTTCACAATCTTCTATTTATATACACAAGTACATGATAAATAGGGTAACCCTAGACATAATATAATCATGATAAATAGGGTAATCCTAGACACAATATAATCATAATAAATAGGGTAACCCTTGACACACTATAATGATGATAAAATAGGATAAATATCCTAATAGATTGAATACAGTTTTCAACATGCCACATATTGCTAGACTTAGGCAATTTGGCCATTACGAAATTGTTATTAACAACTGAACTAGAAGTAGTTGCTGTAACGAGTTGAGGAATCTTTGACATAGCTTGAGATGAACAATCTTGAAGCTTGAGATAAAGAAGAAGGCGTCGGTTCCAACAATGAATCAAAGAAGTTGCCTGAGGTTTAATAGTACAATAGTGAGGAAAAATACTCAAATTATCACGGGCAGATTTTCTGACACTTAATTAGTTTTTGGTAATTGAAGGTACATGCATCAAATTGTGTAAGTAAAGAGAGAAGTTAGGATTAGTAGTGGTTTTGAAACATGAAGAACCAGAACCTTGAACTTTCAGACCTTCACCTTTACCAATATAAATCCGGGCCCTCAAAGTCGCAAAACTGTTGTATGTTTTGTGGTTCTCCTGTCATGGAATGAGGCTCCTGAATCAGGTATCCAGTTGGAGTTACACCTATGAGTTGGCTATGATGGCACTTGGGACAACTTGGTTAGTACTAGGCTGATGTTGATTTCTTGTAGTAGTGGGATTACCCGAGGTGTTTGATTTAGAAGTGAGCCGAGACTGATTAGTAAAGTACATCAGCGGTTGATTCATAATAGGATCATATAGAAGAAGATATTCATTAGGTTGATAGGATGAATTTACACAGTAGTAACAAATATTAGTAGTGTGACCATATTTGAAGCAAATCTGGGATTGGAAGTTAGCAAATCCGACCACCATGGCCACAAACACTGTTCAGAAAAAGGTGGTTGACTGAAACTTCAACGAGCATCATTGCTGTCATACTGCGAGATTGAAGAGTTAGGGTTCACATATAATTGTCAATAATTTACCAAAGGAGGGTATGTTTTCTTCTGAAATCTGTTACTTCTAGATTCATGGGCAAGAAGAAAAGCTTCAACTTCCATTGTTGGAGGTATTTCAAATTTACTTTTAATGACAGAAATTACTGGAGCAAGTTACTGTGGGAGACCTTTAGGAATAGCTTCAACATATTCATCCACGGAACTTCCAATTCCAGCAAGTTCAGCAATGGATTTATTTTTTCCCAATAACTCACGCATAGTTTTGTTGTCAAGAGAGATGGCAGGTAGATCGTGTGAATGCCTTGATTTGGTGAAGAAGTGGTCATAAATTTGTTCCCACATCTTATACAAGTGGACAGATCCAGGGACATGAGACAAGATTGACTTTGAAAGCGTAGACTCTAAGTAAGCAAGTTTTGATCTTGGACTTCCCATTCTTCATAAGTTGGGTTTATTTCTCCAAAAGCATGGTCATCATTTGAAAGAAAGTGAGGAGGAACCACTGGGTTTACAACAAATCGATGAAAGTCTATTAGACTTTATGACAGTTTCAACTTCTTGTTTCCACTAAAAATATTTGGAATCATCAAGTTTTTCAGTTATCGAATTATGAAAATGTTGGGAGACAGAAGGGAAGGAATTGCGGAACAATTCCTAGCTCACGATACCATATCGGAGTTTTAGGTATGAAAAAAAAATTATATTAACAGAAAACCAATGGATTATTGTTGCACTGAATGAGAAAAAGATACAAGCTGAACATATATGGGCTCAAGAAGAGAGTGACAAACTAATCATAGCAGAAAAACTGATAATTAACTGTCATCCAGTAGAATAACTGCATCTTTACATTTATATATGTAATATGTTTGAATCACTGAGATAGGTCATGTTTCAATTTTGATAGAGATTCTGATTCAACTCCATCCTTGTCTCTCTCTTTCTTCACCCATTTGTTGTGCTTGTGGTCATGATATAGTTTTATATGTCTGCGAATACAACAGGTCAGGAGTGTTCCTCTTCATTTGGCATTTTTTATGGAGGAAAAGGGGTGTGTAAAAGCTTCATCATTCTTATATCTATGTAATATTTTTTGTTCAAATACTTTCCAAGAGAATAGCCCTCTATTGTGATGAGTTGCATGAACCATTTCGTAGTTAGATTTACTGTTAGCTGGATTATATAGGGTGGATCTGCCTAAAGTAGGGAAAAATGTCCTGTACTTTTGGACAATTTGTTTAGGTGCAGTTACTCTATTGCAGTTTTCAAATTGTTAGGTGCAGTATATGTTATATAATAAGATAAGTGATACCAATTCAGGATGGCTTTCACAGTTGTGACTATCTAGTCCATTGACTATGAATACATGCTATTGTTATTTTGTGTTATTTGGTATCATTTGGTGTGGGATTTCCTACCATTCACGTAGTGTGTATACAAGAACTTTATGTTTTGGATTCAATTCAAACTCTAAAAGTGGGCAAATTCAGCCCCATTACATTTTCTGTATGTTTGACTCTGATGTAGTTCATTTTGGGTGTGGCTCTCTGATGTGTTCATGCTAAAAAAATGTATATGTATTTTTAAAGGTTAGGAAATGC
The DNA here is from genome assembly GCF_029865625.1 of Vigna umbellata. Lineage (NCBI taxonomy): Eukaryota > Viridiplantae > Streptophyta > Magnoliopsida > Fabales > Fabaceae > Vigna > Vigna umbellata. The sequence goes on from NC_142166.1 coordinate 43,314,244, forward strand.
GTATTAAATCTTGCTGTATTTGTTGCAATACTGTATTGCATGACCATGTCCTTGAACTTCTTTTTCAGAAAAGTGATGCTACGAGTGGATGCACGGCAAGGAGCTCCAAAGGATGGAAATTCTCCCCTTGAACTTTTTGAGGTAATAATTTCTATAGGTTTTTGGCAACCGTAAACCCGGAACATCAAGCAGAGAAATAGAATCCATTCTTATCCAAATTTGTGTTTTTTCTTGCTATTTCTTTGGTGGTCTCATTGGTTAAAATAGAAGCCGTGTGTCATACTTGTCTAAAGTAGATCTGAAGATAATATAATACTGCCTAGTCAGTATCAAAATGTTTTTGCACTCTGGTCGGGCATTAGTATGAGAAGGAATTTTTAATATGGTGCATTAGTGGCCTGGTTATCTCATATCAATGGAGGTCTTTCTATAAACATGCCCGTGATGTACCTTTCTTTGAATAAACTATAGCAATGTGAACTTCATATTGAACAGCAATTTCAGTGAGAGTAATGTAAATATCAAGGACCAAACATTTTTTGATATGCATTGTGTTTTAAGAATCTGAAACTAAACTTGCTATTACTGTTGAAAGGTTTGCTTGGAATGTCTGAATTGGTTCAGTTCGTTTCTTACTTGAACTTACTTTTCAATATAGGTGGAGATTTATCCCCTTAAGATTCATTTAACAGAGACAATGTACAGAATGATGTGGGAGTATTTCTTCCCAGAAGAAGAACAAGATTCACAACGTCGACAGGTTAGTTTAGGATACTAATTTCAAATAATATATCTCCGAAAACCAAGGCTAAGTTAGCAGGAAAACTGTAGAGTTAAAATAGTAGTTATTTTTACAGGAGGTTTGGAAGGTTTCAACCACTGCTGGTGCAAGGCGTGTAAAGAAAGGTTCACTTCTTGAAGCTTCTGCTTCAAGCAGTCATTCAACAAAAGAGTATGAGGCCCCATCCAAGTCTGGCATATCTGCAATGCTATTTCCCACAAGTCAACCTTCAGTCCATGTTGACTCAGCTCAAGTGAGTATTTGATTGATGGTCTAAGACATGGTTCTCAGGTCAGATTATTAATAATATCTGCAGATGCTAACATTGGTCTCCAGTGATGGAGAGCTAAGGAAGAAAATAGTTTATTATTTTCCTGTGTTCCCAATTTCTTTATTTCAGATGATATATTTTTCTCAAGGAATTTATGAAACCTGCTTGTAGGCATCAAAAACACAAAATGCCAAAGCAAACTCTGGTACTGGTAATGGTACTGGAACTGGTTCAACCCCCGAGTTGAGAAGGACATCATCTTTTGACAGAACTTGGGAAGAGACTGTGGCAGAATCTGTAGCTAATGAGCTTGTGTTACAAAGCTTCTCTTCCTCAAAAAATGGCCAATATGGTTCTACCAAGCAACAAGATGAAGCAGCTAAGAATAAATCAAAAGATTCCAAAGGTGTGAAAGGTGGTCGTTCATCTCATGAAGAAAAAAAGGTGGCCAAGTCTCATGAAGAGAAGAGATCTAGGCCACGAAAGATGATGGAGTTTCACAACATAAAAATTAGCCAGGTTGATCATTTTGGCCTACTTTGTTAAATTGTTGTCTATCATTACTTCTGGTGGAGAAATTCAAATTGAAGCTAAATGTCATCGATTATTTCTTGCAGGTTGAGTTATTGGTTACATATGAAGGGCAGCGATTTGTTGTAAATGATCTTAAATTACTGATGGATCAATTTCATCGAACTGAGTTTACTGGAACTTGGCGAAGACTCTTCTCACGAGTTAAGAAACACATCATCTGGGGAGTCCTAAAGTCTGTAACTGGAATGCAGGTAATGAATGACTCAGTTTCCTCTATCCTTTCATTTCGTTGATACTCATGTACAACCTCGTTCTTTTCCTTTTCATTCCCGTATGAAGTTTTTACCAACCACTTCAAATTTATGTGGTTGCAGTAACTTAACAGAATGGAGGCCTATTTTTTGGCAACTTTAGCTGTTCTACTAAATCTTTTCAATATGTTTCTTTTAAATGATTATGTAGGGTAGGAAATTTAAAGACAAAGGCCAGAGTCAACATACTGGTGCTGGTGTTCCTGAAATTGATCTTAACTTTAGTGACAATGAAGGGCAGACAGGAAAATCTGATCAATATCCACCATCGTGGCCTAAGCGTCCAAGTGATGGTGCAGGTGATGGATTTGTAACATCCATTAGAGGATTGTTCAATACTCAACGCCGCAAGGCAAAGGCATTTGTGCTCAGAACTATGAGGGGTGAAGCAGATAATGATTTTCAAGGTGATTGGAGCGAAAGTGATGTGGATTTCTCGCCTTTTGCTCGGCAGCTCACGATCACGAGAGCCAAGGAACTTATTAGGAGGCACACTAAGAAGTTCCGTTCGAGAGGACAAAAAGGTTTGTTTGTCGCTTTTATGCTGTTAATTTTATTGTTTTTGTGTACTTAATATTGATTTGTTTCATGGTTGTTTTTTGGATTTCGTTTAGAAGAATATATAATTTTGAAAGAAAGGGGAGAAAGTATTAGGTATGAACAAAAACTTAATAAGAAATCCCACTCCAAAGAGAAAAAGAAAAAGAAAACAAACTAAAATGGATCAAGGAAAGGATGCAATAAAGTGGTATGTCTACATATAAGTAATATAAATTCTCTGGACAAAACTATCATTAAAGCACCAAAGAAAAGATATAAGCACAACCCAATCCCAAAACTAGCATAATTGAAAGACATTTGAATGTATTGGCACTCTCCAAGTAAGTTTGCTTTACAATTTAAAGAATAGCCATGAACATAATTTTGTACTCTGGTCAAGATCATTTTTTAATTGATTTTTTTCTTATTTGAAGTCAACCGCTAAACAATACAAGGCCTACGCCCAAAACCCAAACAGATGACAGTCTTCCAAATTTTTTTGCACAAGCGAGGAGAAACTGCTCCACTATGAACGAAACGAAAATACCATGTGTTATCAAGAATCCCTTCACATAATAACCATTTAAATTAGATGACTTACAGTGTAAAATAGATGGGCTACTGTTGCTGAACTTGGCCTGCCCATAACACCTTGGAAGAAAGAAATCCGTGGTCTAAAAATCCATCTGTAATAATTTTGTTAATTATAGAGTACAGGTATCCAAACAGAGTACTTGCTTTGTAGTGAGGTTTAATTTTTCCAAATACAGTTTGTTGAGGAGGAACTGTGATGATTAGGAAATTGAGTGGGTTCTGAATAGGACTTAAGTATGCTAAAAAATTGAAGGTCCTAATTCTCCTTTCAACAAAACTTAGGTGCACTGCATGGGAAGCTTGCTAAACCTGTGATGCCTCTCTGCTGTGATCCTAATGTGCAAAGTTTAGACTCCTCTTTTTTATTCTTTTTCCTCCTCTCTCTGGATCAATTCCTATCCTTTAGGTTGTTTGCTTCATTTAAGTAAAAGCATAATGGGTTCTTCTAACTTCATTCATTTCTCTATTACTGTTGGATTGCTCATCATTGCTAACTAATGGTAGTCGCTCTCGTGATAATTTTCGTATGAATAATCAGAATGAAAAATAATATGAATTACACTTGTATGTATTCTAAATTACTTTCCTCCCCCTATATTGGATTGATATTTGTCTTCAACAAAATTATTCTTACTAAAGGAGTTAGAATGTAGTTATGAATCCGAAAGTATTTAGTGGAGCTACTGAAAATAGGCAACAAAAATAATGAATTGTTTTGGTTTTCTAAAATTACAAGTATTTTGATAAAACTAAAATATTAGATAGATAGAAGGAATACTTTAATTGATTGAATACCGTTACTTTCAAGATTATTCTGGCCATTGGAACCCAACATTTACAACAAACTAAAATTATCTTAAAAGACTTGGGAAGGCTTGAAAATTAGCTATTCAAAGCTGTGTTGTGTATTTTGACTTCCTGCTCTTTTTTATCTGCTTATCGACTGCATGTCACTTTGATTACTTGAGGAATGAAGTTTGCATCACTTGCAGGTTCATCTTCACAACAAAGAGAATCACTACCATCGTCGCCACGAGAGACAACTCCATTTGACAGTGATTCTTCAAGTGGATCCTCACCCTACGAAGATTTTCATGAATAGAAATGTTGTCATCTAAAGGATTTCTTACTTGTCTGCTGAGCACGACGCTTAATTCTTAAAGTACTCACTATACAAGAGCGTGAGAGAGGATATATCTATTAAGAAGAAGTTGGGTTGAAAGCTAGACATCTTGTCCAAGGGCGATTGGAATGGAAAGTGAACTTTGGACTCGATATACTGTTGTGTATTTTCTGTGGCAAACCCAAGTCATCGGTGAAAAAGAGCCTCGCTTTCATCTTCTATGCAACATCAATCGCACATCTAACATTTCTATTCGTGTCCACAACTTCAGTGACCGGTGAGGACCCTTTTCTTCATCTCTTGCGTTGTTTTCGGGTTGTATATTCCTGTAGCTTCTGTTCAATGTGCAATTTTTGGCTTCTTAATTTATTAGCAAATAGGAGCTTTAGAGGTTGACATCATTATGTACATACATTTGATTATATTTTGAAAAATAGAATAAAAGCAATATCTTCCTTTACACATTTTAGAATTCAAAGGATTAAGGCCTCTGTAGAAAGTACCGAGCAGCAGGATGATATCAAACCGATACAAAGAAGGCATTACCTTTCTGCTATCTTAATGCTTTTGGTCACGTTCTATTTGTTTCTAAATGTAAAACAATTTCTGAAAAACTCAGTTCAAATGAGGGATCTTATAAGATGCAAAAGCAACATCCTGAGATGCATTATATGTTATTTTCTCAAAAAATAATTGTGAATAAAGTATAAAATTTTAATATAGACTTTTTATTTCTAAAATTCGCTGAAATTACAATTTACAACTCAACGGAAACCATGTACCGCAAGTTGCATTCCTTGAATTAGATGAACTTGAAGAACACAAGGAGGAGCCACGGCGTTGTCGCTTCACCCAAACGCCGCCATAGCTACCGTCTTTATAAACAACGAAAAAGAAAAATGGACAAAGAAGCGTCGATTTCAATCTTGATTTTGTTGGAGATTATAGAATAAAAGTCAATTCACCGTAAAGAAAAGGTTGCTCTTCCGATTGTGACTTGCAAATTGTGACCTTTGAAAAACTTTGTTGTGATTTCTTTTAAAATTTTGTTTTATGTTTGAAAATATGCTGCAGACAGAAAAGTGGGAATTTAACAGAAGAATTTCGAAACGCCATGAAATATGAATAAACGCAATATATCAACCAAAAAGCTTAAATATCTCGATAAAAAAAGAAAATAAGAAATCATAAATAAAGAAGTCATAAATATCGTTCACTTTCTATATAAAATGTTTTATAACAATATTAAATATTAGAAAAAAAATAAAACTGTTTTAAATATTTCCTTTGTTATCTAGTAAATGTTATCTTAAGTATTCTATGCACTAACTAAAAAAATAACTAGTAAATAGATAAAAAAAAACCATTTTACAAAATTAAATGTAACATTGTTAATTTATTTATAGTATTTTTGTCAAGTATAAATATTATTAGGGATACAAATGGAAAAAATAATTAATATACATTAAAAGTGACCTTTATTTTGAAATCTGTGTTCTCTTATTACAAAAGACAGAGATAATGGGAGGAAGAGAGTAATAGTTTTGTAAAAGTAGTTAAATATACTAGTTCTCCTGTAACACCTATAAGCCCTATAAATTCAGTTTCGGAACTTAACACATACTGTGGCAACAATTAGTTTTAAATAACTTAAGCAAGGGTTAATTGATTTGAAATTCTAACAACTTTATTTTAACATAACTATACATGGTATATATTATTAGATACGCAGATGACAGCAGTGGCAATATTGATAACATGTGTCTGGAAGAACATTGAGAAGACGATGATTAATATTTATTTTATATGTATATGTACATCTGGAACAAGTCTATCTGTGCTAATTATAACATTCAAATGGTCTCACCAAGAGTCGACATCACAAACCTAAACTTGCCTGAAGGTCCTAATTAGCACACCGCTGCGTTGACGTTCAAATACCCATTCTTGAGTGGCAGACCATATCACCGAAATTTCATCTCTAAAATCAGGGTTGCAGAGCTTTGATCTCAATGAAATTATTATAGTCATGAGCATGTAGAAAGCAATTTTATTAACACAGGCCTGACTAATGAATATTTTATTATATAAACACTGAAGGAAAATCACATTATAACATATACACAAACAATGTTTGGCACCTATACCAGCATCAATGTCACAGACTACCCAATGTTAGGCCGGAATAGCAGAGCTTCTTGACATTTGCTAATCCGTAATCATTTCAGTTTCCATTTCCGAGGGCTACAATTAGTCATAACCCCGAACTTCCTAATTATTTCTGGTATGTATCACTGCTTCTAGATCTCATCAACAATATACTACAGAGGGACCATTATATAAAACCCCCCAACGTAATGAATCACTTAGTACCTTCTAATCAAAGTTTCCTGGAATGTCAATGTCTGTATCTGAAGGATTAGAAAGTTCAACCAGAGGTTCCTGAAGATCAAAATGAACCTCATAAGAAGTTGCTACTGAAATGCATGTTATGAGTAATATAAAAAACTCGTGTATTTACAAATGTATAACTGGCTCCATTTTATAACTTTCATTGGTAAAGTGGGGCTCCATTTGAACTCAGATGAAGTCGCCCTTACAATTGTGTAGGGTTGTGAATACCTGTTCAGTGTCATTCCTTGAAGAATGAACAAGTCCTACTAATGGCGGAGCATTCGTAAAGTGGTCTGCAGTTTCAGGCAATTCCTGAGCAAGAAATCACCCCAATACCCATTAAGACATGCATCATAGGAATTCATTATATGCTTTCATTTTCTCAATACCTATATATATGTGTGTGTAATATAGAGAGATATTTAAAACTACCTCATCACTAGGGTTTACTGCATGACCACTAGAGCCATCACCTGTGTTGGACTTGGACGGATCTTCAGAACTACCCTGCATACCCCATGAAAAGTTTCATAAAAAGGAAAAAAAATGTGTACTGTCGAAAATGAATTTGCAATATGTAAAAGATTCTACTTGCTCATCATGGATGCCGGACAATTCTCTTTCAATAACAGAAGTAGGCTTGACATCAATAGGAATATCCTGAAAATTCCACGCACGTTGATGAGTAAACCACCAATGTACATATAGTAGAACTGCAATGCAACTGAAAGGAAGATATATGCACCGCAAAGACTTTCAGGTAAGGCTGTTGAAACGAATTACTGTCGTAAAACCAATCAAAACAACCTAATTCAAACTAATAAGTTGGTTTTTCACCCTTATTGGGGATTAGGTTGTTTTGAAACTATTGAAAAACAAAATGGATCTGCTTCTGGTTAGAAATAATTTTAACCCAAATATTCATATTCAGCTATACAGTGTTGAGTAATAAATCTTTTACAAAAAAAGCAAGGTCGCTTTTGGAAATTTTACAAATTTGAAATGTTTTGAATTTGAATTGTTGTACATTAAATTTTATATTCTTCAAATATTTTGTTCAGATAAATCACTTTAAATGTATTAAACTTAAATTTTTAATTTGGATAGGTAACTTAATTTCTAGTATGTGTAGAAAAATTAAAAATATTTAAATAACTGAAATTTCAGTATAAAATATTAACTAATTTTAAACATTTAATGACAAAAGCTAATATGTAATGGTATTTATTAATTAAAAATAAAAATATGACACTTTTGAAATAGATAAAAAAGAAGAGAGAAGGGAGAGGAGAGAAGATAGAGTGAAGAGAGGACAAATGAGAGAGATCGGAGAAAGGAAAAAGAGAGAAAAAGAAAGAGAATCAATGGAGAGCGGAGGAAAGAACGTAGAAGAGAGGGGACAGAAACAGAGGAGATAAGCGAATGAAAATACATAGATGTGAGATAAAAGACAAGTGTAACATTTCCAATTCTAACTATTTTAATAGAATTTAAATTCTATAATTTTTAAATAATTAAAATTAAAATAATTCCACATTTTAAAAATGTTCTTCAAAAAATTATCAGGCAAACAACATATTTCACTCAGCATTTTAAATTCTTTAAAATAATTACTAACTCCATCAAGATAAGGGAATTTATTATCATGTCAACTGTTTACACTATTGATTGGAATCAGAAATCTTTAACTGGTAAGTTTCATGAAGATACCTTATCCAATGGGGTTTTGACCGGGTGATCTTTGACTTTGTTACTAAGGGAGTGTGACTGAATCGTAATTTAGAGCATCTGTAACTTGACTAATGACTAAGATATTACGTTATCCTCCACCTACTTGTACCTTTTTTTTTTATCTCTAGTGAATTTAATTTTCCCATCACAAAATATTTACCAAGAAAAAACTTCGATATTTCACACCCAATAACAGATCCACGAGTGAAACATTTCATTTGGAACTGATAATTAAAAATATAAGTAAAATCGATCTCCTTTGCATTTACAATCAGAGAATAAATTGGAAGAAAATTAAGCTGTCTTACATACCAGATCACTTTGCTCAACAACAGAAAGATTTCTTCCTCCCTTGCTGAGATCTCTGAGTGTGCCCTGTCAGAGTTGAGAAGTGGATTCAGGGAAATGAAGATATTTGTAAAGTGCAAACAGTTAATGAAATTGATGATGCAGTTCATGAGAAGGAACAAAAGAGAATGCAAGGAAAGAGAAAAAAATACATATTCTGTCCAGCGGATGTCATGTGGTCAGAAACATGCCACTGAGGCAAAAGGCTATATTGACCATAAAGCTCCGGCTAGTTCTTATACCATTGGGACCGTAGTCCACAACATGAACAATAAAATGGTGCTATAGAAATCCAGAACAGTTTCCATATCATTATGGACAAAAATATTATAATCAGATTTTGATAATTCTACTTTAAACTTATATGGCCATTCTGAACACAAGAAGTTTGACATAACACGATAGTATCATTTCACCCATGTAGCTAGCTGACTTCATTTAGAGGAAAGCAATTTTGTCGTTGTACTTAAAATAAAGTACAGATGTTCAAGTTCACACCAAGCATTTGATCACAACCAAACTTAACCTTGTTTGCCCACATAAGGCCGCATGCATTACATAAAGTCCTTGGTCCAGCTGGCCCCCGACGCATTGCAGGAGTATTATTTTCAGTGACACCACAATGGTGACATCTGCGTCTAGAAGACATGAAAAAGCAAGGAGCGTGAATAATTAATGTTTACTAAAATGGAATAAAAATACACACGCAAAGAACCACAACACTGATAAAATAATATATATATATATATATATATATATATATATATATATATATGTGTGTGTGTGTGTGTGTGTAGGAAACTCAAGCTTTAAAACTCACACAGATTCAGAATGAGAAGTGCCATCTTGAGCAGAACTCCGGGCAGAATCCCAGTTAGATGAACCTGGGCTTTCTTTCAAGGATGCAAACTGCCCATTCTTCCTATGCATCCTAACAAGAGAGCAAAAGACAACAAAAACAGAACACAAAAAAATTATAAATATAAAAGAACACATTAAACTTCAGAAACAACCTGATATTATTATCACAACCAAGTCAATTTTCATTGGTAAAAAGGTCATCTCATAATTTAGGTGAAATGGGTGCAATTGAAATTTTATTTACCTCTGTGCCACCTCTTTTCTCACAGTATACCTAATTTTCTTGTCAAAACATCTTTCCTTTCGTTTCTCGCGGAATCTGACCAAGGATGCTATTCTTCGTGAAAGGTTCGAAAGCTTCGGAGTATCACCCATACCCTAGAGAATTTAGTAAAGTACTCAAATGAAAGCCTAAAATGATATCAAGCTGATCTCGTTAAGTAGATGTATATACATTACCCTGTTACTTTGATCAAATGGTAGTTCAACAGCAGGCACACCTGCGTGCACATCACGTCCTCCCAAAAGCAGCAAGACGGCTTGAACCTGCAATGTAAAATTTGGTTACCAAGCATTTCTCTTAGCCATTCTTTCGAAGAGTTGAACAGTACATTGGTTTAATTTAATTTAAATGCCGGTTTCGATCTCCCATCAATTGTTTGAAATGATCAGAAATTTGAACCAGTCTACAATAGTTAGCTTAACAATTACTATCAATTGTTTGATTAGCTCTAATATCAATTGACAAGCACCTATTTGGAGAATTCATCCTCAAAATCTAACAACTAAGAAGTGAGAACTAAATACTAAATTTTCCACCATATGAAACTTATGCACCCCATATACATTACTCAAGTTGCTATCATTAGTTGACTCGGAATACGGACACTACTTAGGCTTAAGACTCAAGAGGACTATTAGAAGTGGACTTTAAACCTAACTCAATCCTACAAAACCGGCTTGTTAGGTGAAGTTTGCACCTTACTTATATATTATAATTTGGTCTTATCTCTAGTCGATGTGGGACTTCCAACACACCCCCTTCACTCCGAGGTATAGACATCTCGTGCGTGATTGTAGAAATTGGGTGGTCCGATAACGACCCGATAACGGGTGGAATAGAAAAATAGAATGCCCATTTAGAACTCGCTAGGATAGGCTCTAAACCATGACTCTGATACCATATTAGAAGTGGACTTTAAACCTAACTCAACCCTACAAAACCGGCTTGTTAGGTGAGGTTTGCACCTCACTTATATATTATAATTTGGCCTTATCTCTAGTCGATGTTGGACTTCCAACAAGAACTATGAATAAAATATATTCTTTTATTGGTTAAAATTCATTTGAGACTCACTAAACACTTCACCGAACTCTAACTGGACACGCATCATTTAGTGAGATAAATGACCTCATCCCATAATATTTTAGAAGGGGGTTTAATTTATTTTATAAGGCCTCTGTGATATTATCTTAAAATTTCAAATCCTTAAAAGTATCCGAGATAGGAACTCAATTTATTTTGGTAATTACAGTTTATAACTCATTACATTCTACTTAAGAAAAATTGCAGTACTATATCGTTTGGCTGATGCAATTAAGTCTAGGTACAATGCAATACCCAAAATGGTGAAGCCTAAGCTAGAGGCTAAATTTATACCGTTCCCAATACTAAGCTTAAGCCTTTCCAAACTGCTTATTCTTCAATAGATTAATACTAACAGATTGTAAACAATCCAACTCTGCAGCACATTTCTAATTCACCCATGCTTTATAAATCTTTCTTTAATCATGACAAAAACCAAGACATAGCCCACACATCCTGCACCCCTTACAGCAAAATACATACCATTAATTACATAAAATTATACCGTTGATGGAATTTTACTTGATTCTGTGTCTACGGTTTCATTATCTCTGCTTTGAAAGAAATTCTATAGGAATATTGCCAATCCGAAAACCACTGAGCATGTAATTTTATTTAACCTTTGTGTTATTTACTTTTTCTTTACAATCCTAACATTTACCAAAACTCCCCGCCCCTCAATTTGTTAAATTTACCAAAAAACCTACATGACCCAAACCAATCGCAATGAATTGTGTCAATAAAACGACGAACCATAGCATAATAAAAAAAAAGCTTTGAAGCTTGAGAACATTCCAAGAAATTAATATATATATATATATATATATATATATATATATATATGTATATATGTATATGTATATATGTATGTATATGTATATGTATATATGTATGTATATGTATATTATTTATATAAATAGAATCACCTTCTGAGGAGTGACTGCGGGAAAGACATAAACCTCACCCTCGAAAGAAAGAGTGAGCTCGCTAGTTCTGGAAGGCATAGCAGGCAGCGGTTCTTGGTAGGCACTGGCAGCATTAGCAACGACGTTCAGTGAAGTAACATGCGCATCCTCCAACTCATCCATAGCATCATCATCAGCGGCGTCACTGTCACCGTCGTCGCCGACGGGTATCGCAGGGTGCTGGAACTGCAGAGGCTGCGGATTGAGTGACGCCATCGATTCCCCCACGTGTCGGACAGCAGAAACCCTAATTTGTGAAGCGGTGGAGCATGGTTTACGTGAGGGAAATTGAGTTAGGAAGGACAGAAAAATGGAGAGAGCAAAGATCTGGAGAGAGAGAGAGAGGAGAAGAAAGGGCGTGTTTGGTGAAAGGCACGCACTGAAAAGGAGAGTGAAATTTGGTTTGACGGCGTCAGCGTGTGTGGTGTTGTTGTTATTGTTTGTTGAAGAGAGTAAGTATATAAGAAAAGATGAAATGAAAGTTGTAGTTAGTTATCCGTTGTGGGAAGGCGTACGGTTGTAGGGTGTAGGTACTTCTTCTCGAGTTAACGGTTCGCAGAGCAGTGTAGCTCCCATCTCACGTCACCTCTACTCATTCATAGACAATAGGTTAGGCACTTAATAATTGCTCAAATAATACGCCAAAATAAGTTAGTTACACATTTATTAACAAGTAACATTTTTTAAGCTTTATTTTTGTTCATATGTTAAATTTTAAGAAAATTATCTAAAAGAAAAAGACTTGTTAATTTTTTCATATTAAATTTATTAACTATACCTTGACAAAAATCTGTGTTTGAGATTCCAAAATAAGGCATTAAAAGAGTGTAGAATGTTGTGATTTTTTTAGCAGTGAATATGAGTGATGATGTAACGTGAGATGGTGTGGTCTGAGCATTATTGGAAGTGGGAAACAACCATTTATAGATAGTTCGTGGAATCAATATTATGATGTTGGATCGGAATCTGCTTTGTGGTTCGTTGGTCTCTTCGATTCTCTTCGCGTCATTTTCTTCATTCAAAAACATACATATGTATAAACCTTTTTTATATGTAAAGATTTATTGAATGTAAAAATATCATTATTCTTACTTCTGATATGATTTTTGCATATGTGAAACACACCACGCCCTACCACCACCTAACATCTTAGGATATTATTTTTGTACATCCGAAGATGTAATCATATAGAATGTAGAAACATAGGAACATGCTAATAAGAAAATTAAGAGATCATTATATCCATAAACGAACTTTTTCCCAACAAAAAATAGTGTATTTTATTCTATTAATAGTGTGCATCACTTTACCAAGCATTTTGTCGGTATAATGTAGAAAGTAAAGCATTTTGAGTGTTTCATCCTACACCTCCAACATCTCATCCTGCACCTCCAAAAATTCCATTTTTAACCTTCTGACATATGCACCTCCAACTTTTCAAAAATTTTATTTTTTAATAAATATATTTTTATTTGCTTCTCTCTCTTATTAAACACACTTTAATAAATACATTTTTATTTTTTTCTCTTTCTTATTAAAGTTCCTCTACACCATTTTAATAATAATAT